>NC_069660.1:231754933-232067671 GCF_027244095.1 Hemicordylus capensis
CAACTTTCTGAAAGAATTAAATAGGCTATATTTATGAGGGAAATAAAGATCTAGGCTGTCTTCATACACACCAGAGTAGAGTGGGCGCAATCCCCTTCTCACTATGATTTAGTGGGAATGAAACAAGTGCATAGGTAGGGCCAACTGAGTGGATTTTTCCTTCCCCATTAGTTCCCTCTCCTCAGGCCACTGCTGGTACAAATGGAGTGGTGTTGTTATCAGATACCATGAAAAAGTATTGTCCTAAACCTTCAGAGTCACTTTCCACACACTCCTGTTTTTCTTAATAATTTTATAATCTTCACTTCTGTGAAGACTGTAGCTGTGCTAAATTCAAACAACATAAACAAATGGAGACAGCTTGAAGATCAGAAGATTGCGAAGAATGATCCACTGAGAACAATTTAGCCAACAGAATTTAGACAGCCTTCATAACCCTACAGTTGGTGATGGATAGATGCAAATTCACTAACATGGAATTGCTTTCATTTTTAAAATGTAAATTATTTATGTTACTTCAGAATGATCAGCTCCATAAAGACTTCAGGTGGTTAGACAATAGGAAGATATATGCATCATGAATTATTCTTTAAATATTTTTTTAAAAAATTGTTTTTTAAACTCAGAATGTAGACCAGCAGCTAAGCAGTCCTGTAATGTTTTATCTACTGAAGATGATAAAGGTTGCATGGAACATCATGAGCAAACAGACATTCTTGGGATTACGTTTGCATTGCTGTTCCCAGAGCAGGGAAATGACACTGTGGTGCACTTTTGAGATTTGGAAAATAATGGACACAGTCAGACATCAGCAGCAGCAACAAATGTGTATGGAAAGATCAGACTTTGTATTGCAAAAAAAAAAAAAAAAAAAGATACAGAGAGAATCAAATATGAGTTTAACTTCTAGAAATGAGGGCTCAGTTATATTCACCCATGGTTTTCTGGATTAATAAAGATGAGGGGGAAGGAGATCATATGGGGAAAATACAGCATGTGGATATAAAGTTATTGGCTTATATATAGCACAGTGTGTAATCCATAGAACAGGACGTGCACACTGACTCTGTGTGTGTCCAAACTACATCCTTGCTTATATCGAGCTTGCAGAAGCTTTGTCACTACAAACAATTGGAGTGAAGCTCTGCCACTGCTAATAATTATTTCCAATGGGAGGCTTGCTGCTGTAGTGATGAAGCAGCCATTAGCAGCAATGGTAAAGGTAAATTGTGCCGTCAAGTCGGTGTTGACTCCTGGTGACCACAGAGCCCTGTGGTTGTCTTTAGTAGAATACAGGAGGGGTTTACCACTGCCATCTCCCATGCAGTATGAGATTATGCCTTTCAGGATCTTTCTATATTGCTTCTGCCCGATATAGATGTTTCACATAGTCTGGGAAATATACCAGGGAAGATTCAAACCGGCAACCTCATGCTGGCTATGCAAGTCAATTTGAGCCTCTGCAAATTTGGTAGAATCAAGGATGCGATTTGGACTCTCACAAAGCTAGCGTGTGCAACCTGCTCTTCCATGTGCAGTGGGTTGTGCTGTATGTAGGTCACCATAGAAATAAATAAAAATAGGATTGGTATACGTCCAGGGAAGGACAACAAGATGGTTACAGTCATTATATGAATTTTAGAGGCATGGTTGGAAAAAACATTAATAGTAGCAGGAGGAGCATAAAAACGGTGTAAGCTGCCAGGATTGCAGAAAGAGGTTTGTAAATCAGTGGTGAGAGCAATGTGGATTTTTGCTTGCTAGCTGGAGTTGTATCTTATTTGAAGAAATATAATGAAGTTATTTAACATGTATATTACATTAAGGTCCCAAGCAGATCACTTGCATAATAATGAGGCTGTTCTCATGTGCAGCCTAACCTAGCCTGGGAAGCCCAGCCTGGGTTAGGCTGTGCATGAGAATTGCTGGGATCAGGCCTGAACCCAGCAGGGCAGAGCCGCCTAGCCCAGCTTTTCACCTGGGTTAATGGTGCCAACACGCGGTTAGCCCAGTATCTGGGATTATGTGTTTCCTTGGGCTTCGTTCAGCCCAAGGGGTCACAGAGATGGGCTCCTAGAGCGCCCACCTCCTGGGAGAATCCCCCAATGCACACAGTGCATTGTGAGATACCCAGAGGCAGGGACAGATCGTCCTGGCCTCCGGAGCTACGCACTGCCTAGCATAGCAGTGGATTGTCTGGGAGTGCAGTTTGCACTCCTTGCAACGTTGCATGGATCATCTGGGAGGAAGGTAAGATTCATGCAGCCTTATGCCTGCCTGCTCCCCTGCCGGCCTGGTTGTGTGAATGGCCTCAAGGTTACAACAACCTTTCAAGCTAAATCTGAATGTGTGTGTTTGTGTAGATGGATGGATCAGATCACCCCTCCCCACTTTCAACATAAAAGCTTCCATGGTGGCTGCCTAAAGCTTAGAAGTGTCATATTCAAAACAAGAAATAATAAAACTTCAAAAATAATATCAGCAGAAAAGACTAAAAGCAGAATCATCAACCCGAAAAAGAAAATGGCAATCACGATAAAAACAATGCAGGTAACAGAAAATTCTCTGCTGGGGAAAGTGTTTTCCACAATTGACATACCACACTGAGAAGTCCCTTTTTCTTCTTGCTAGCTGCATAACCTCAGAGGATGGGGCACCCTTACAAAGCACCCCCATGTATGGGGAGATTCAAATCCTAGCATGTGTCCTTCACGAAGCCTGGTCTCAAGTCATAAAATGATGTTTAGGCTGGAAACAGCAACTCTTATAGATGGGGAGGGGATGCATGGAGACAGTGCCTTATCTAAGGCAATTGAGTGAACTCTTTGCTGAGGACTGGTATAGATGATACCTTCTTATCACATATGATTAGAAGAGGGGTTCACACTAAGATAATGTCTGTAATGCCATCAGCGGAGGATGCTTTCAGCTTATCCCTTTATTGTATGGCGGCGGGGGCGGGGGGATGTTCATCTGGATTTCCCCTCTGCATGAGCTCTAGATACCTATTCGTTGTCCATACCAGCCCTATCGTGAGATAAATTTGAACCAAGAGCCCTATTCAGACATGAGCCCTATTCAGAGCTAGTCTTGTGGTAGGAACCATGACTTGTCCTCTTAGCTTAGCAGGGTCTACCCTGCTTGCATATGAATGGGAGACTTGATGTATGAGCACTGTAAGATATTCCCCTCAGGGGATGGAGCCACCCTGGGAAGAGCAGAAGGTTTCAAGTTCCCTCCCTGGCATCTCCAAGAGAGGGCTGAGAGAGATTCCTGCTTGCAACCTTGGAGAAGCTGCTGCCAGTCTGTGAAGACAATACTGAGCTAGATAGATCAATGGTCTGACTCAGTATATGGCAGCTTCCTATGCTCTTAAATGCCTATGTTTATTTATTTATTATTTATTTATTAGATTTATATACCACCCTTCCAAAAATGGCTCAGGGCGGTTATGTTCCTAAAATGGCTCAGGGCGGTTATTAACCTATGTTCCTATTAGGTTACATTTCTATACATGTTTACAAATCCATATACATGTTTTTGTGTGAATGAATACATCCATTCTGTGGACTGTCCATTCACTTTAAAAGTAAACCTGAGTTCAGGCCCCTCTAAATGCAAAATACAGATAAGAATTGTCTTATCATATGTGTGTTGAATGACTGCATGTAAACATAACATGTAAGGAGGATTGGGAACTTTCAGGCTCTCAGTGCTCTCTCAGGAAATTCTGGTTGGTCTGTAGTTGTATTCAGAAAGATTGCCTGGCTTGAAAGTCCTCTCCTTATTTCTGTAAAAGATATCTTGCTTTTGATGTTATGTCAACATTGACTAAAACCTCATTAGCCTGCGGCAGTTCTTATTGTAATCACACAGTATTCATGTGGAGAAAAGTGTCATATGAGCAGCAGGAGCGTCATGCTATTTAATGCTGGACAGAGACTTCCTGCAGTTTCTTGCAGCTTCGGGGACTGCTTCAACAGCTATCTCTGTGTGAACCTCTGAGGGTATATGGCCTGTAATTCACCATAATGTGCTGTATAATGCAATGTGTCACTTCCACGAAGCATCCTGAACCTAAGAATAGCTATTGCCTTTCCATTTCCCCAAGCAACACTTCCTTAAAATGTACATCAATACTCTGTTCTATTGCATATTACCACCAGAAACTAGTATAAATGATGTTCACAAACATTTCCCCTTGAAAATGACTTGCTTTAAACTGTTTGTGTGTGTGACGGGGAGAGGTGTTCATCTTAAGTATTTGTTTTTTTAATTTATAGCTAATCAAACACCACCATATTCTTGCAGTGCTGTATTTGCCCTCACAACTGAGTGAAAACAACTGAATTTCTTCAAATAATTTTTGTGAGCTACCAGAGAACATTTTGTTATGGGCCAAACATATCAATAATTGTTCATTATTATTTATTTCAGCACAATGTAGCCCAATATTATCTGCATAACAAATCTATGCTTTTTAAAATGAAGATAATTCAGCTGAGAGGAATTATGCCTTGCAAAAGGATACATTAGAAAATCCCTGCTGGATCAGACCTAAGGCCTATCTAGTCCAGCATCCTGTTTCACACAGTAGCCCACCAGATGCCTCTGGAGAGCCCACAGGCAAGAGGTATGCCCTCTCTCCTGCTGCTGTGTCTCCTGCTGTTGCTCTCCTGCAACTGGTATTGAGAGGCATTGTGCCTCTGAGGCTGGAGGTGGCCCACAGCCACCAGACAAGTAGTCATTGATAGACCTGTCCTCCATGAATCTGTCTAAGACCCTTTTAAAGCCTTCCAAGATGGTGGATATCACCACATCCCATGGCAAAGAATTCCATAGTTTAATTGTGTGCTATGTGAAAAAGTACTTCCTCTTGTCGGTCCTAAATTTCCCAACCTTCAGTTTCATGGGGTGATCCCTGGTTCTAGTGTTGTGGGAGAGGGAGAAAGATTTCTTTCTGCCAACCCTCTTCACTCCATGCATAATTTTATACACCTCAGTCATGTCTCCCCTTAGTTGCTTCTTTTCTGAGGTAAAGAGCCCCAGATGATGTAGCCTAGCCTCATAAGGAAGGTGCTCCAGGCTCCTGATCATCTTGGTTGCCCTCTTCTGCACCTTTTCCAGTTCTCCAATATCCTTCTTAAGATATGGTGACCAAAGCTGTATGCAGTACTCTAGGCCGCACCATAGATTTGTATAAGAGCATTATAATATTAGCAGTTTTATTTCCAATCCCCTTCCTAACAGTTGATGCTGTTAAGATGTGTTCACGCAACTAGTGCAGAGGAAGTATGAAAGTACTACCTCTGACACTGTCTCAAAGTGTACAGTACAGTCCTATTATTTATAAAAATTTTGTGCTAGTGGAGACTTGCTGTGTCTGTTATGTTTAGAAGAACTGGACTTTATCCAAGTCTAGTTGCATGCAACCAGACACAAAACTAATTGCTTGAGAAAGAGATATTTCTATTGCAAGGATGCATCCAGAGGGTTCAATGGGGCCTGTATAAGCAATGTGGCATGAATTCACAACCATATGAATTTGTGTGTGAGAAGCCCTGTTTCCAAAGGCATACTTATCTATTGTGGATCAAGAGATTTTTATCCTGCCTTTCCATTCAGAGAGTGCCCAGGCTTGCTTACAATGATAATAAAATACAATTACACAAGAAAAACAACAATAAAACAGCAGGATGTTCTAGTTATCCTGACTCCTGGTTGATCTCTTTTGCTAGTCACAGGAGCAATAGGAGAATGGGGACTAGGTGGCAAATGTTTCTCCTGGCCTTTTCTCCCAGCACCCAGTTTCCATGGGTGGCATCAGCAGCTTGTGGGGAGGAGCAGATCAGGCTTGGATTTATCCCTTCAGGACTAGACATTAGGAATGGATTTCCAAGGGGGTCTTCTGTGGTGGTTGAACTAGAACAGGGGTTCCCAACCTGTGGTACTCCAGATGTTGCTGAACTACAACTACCATCATGCCCAGCCACAATAAATTGTAGCTGGAGATGATGGGAATCATAGTTGGGCAACATCTGGAGTAGCACAGGTGGAGAACCCCTGAACCCCCAAACTTCCAATTCTAAAATCCTATGAAATGGCTATTCAGGTGTCAGTTGCTCAAAGGCTCAGCTCACCTAGTTCAAGATGTTCTGCTGGCTCCTTTTACTCTTGGTGGTTAGTCTTCCCCACCTCACCATGCATAACTCACATTCATTATGGAAACTGGTATATTGCAAGTTAGGACAGGGAGAAGTAGGTTTTCCAGAGGAGTCAGTGCAACTTAGGGGGCAGTGTATAACTTAGTGAGGCTATTCACATGCACATGCAAAACTGGTGAACCACCAGGATCAGGCTGAACCCAGCCGCACCACAGTGGCAAACACACCTAACTAGCCACCCTTTAAAACAAGGTTAAGGGAGCAAGCGCTCCTTTAAGCTTGTCTCTCTGGTTGTGTGTCAGCCACAGCTGCTACCAGGCTCATGGGCGGAGGGGGATCCCAATAATGCACCGCACACTCATGTGGTGCATTATTGGAGCTCTGGGGGGCAGGGTGGGGCAGCGCATCCCGGCACCCCAACCCTCAGAGCTACCAGCAGTAGCTGGTGCTCTTCTGGGTGGGCAATCTGCCCACCCAAGGAAGAAGAACTGCTCATCTGCGGGTAAGTTACATTTAACCAGCCTTCCCTGCAGTCTCGCCCTCTAGCAATTCTCGCTGCTTGTGAAAAGAGGCTCAGTCAATTAGTAGAGTAGACAGATATAAGAATTTCAGACTGAATGATTTTTCTCTTCAGTGATGGCTTTTTTTCAGTCCCTCTTGGGACACATTCTGATTAGTATCACATGCAGAAGGATGCTTCATTTGTGTATGGACGAGATGGGTGATGCTTTCCAAAACCATGGCCCTGAAGACTGGGGTATGTTTCAGGACATATTGGCTGCTCTTTTTTCCATGCTGCTATGGGCAATTTCTGTTGTCTGTTGACAACAATTTCTGTTGTCTGTTGCATGGAGGTGGGTAGGTTCAATCCTGGAGTTTATTCCCTAGCACTAGAAATAGCAGCAAAGGCAGGTAACAGTGGTGACATGTTATGTCACTTTCAATTAAGCATTTCAGTACACTTGTGACAGACACTTTTAATTCTCATTCATATTGCTTCTCCTTCTTGACAATGCCTCACTGTTTTCATTTTCTTTTTGCATTAATAACCTTTCCCAGTGTTGTCTTCCATCCCCTCTCCACTGATCTATGCCTTCATTCTTTACCCTGCCCCAGTTCAATATTCTGATCCCGTTTGTGATTTCTTCTTCTTCTTCTCAAAGTACCATTGATCTCTAATTGCTTAGATTCCATTTCTCTTTTGTCAGTGCTATTCTGTCTTGATTGTCATTTACACCAAATTCCACCACTGTCAAGGTCCTACTGTCCTATCCCTCTACTCATCTTGGCAGCATACCATCTTTTCTCCATGATAGAGCATAATCATGAGCTTATTTTGCACTCTTTCTTCCCCCTACTCTCCTCTTGTTATGCCTGCCACTCCCACTTCTATCCTTCTCTGTTTCTTAGGTTACATTTCCCCAAACTCTGATTTCTACTATGCTGAGGTACAGTTGAAGCAAAGTTTGTCTGAAGATCCCAGCAGAACCAAAAGCGTGACATGAATCAGACATGTAATAGTGACATCCAGGAAGAACGTGTACAGATTTATTCTTAGAAAATGTAGGCAATTTTTCCTTTGATAGTGTGCAATTTTATTCAGCACTGGTAGTTCTGGATCACAGAATAGTATTGCATTGAATGATAACAAATTCACTTTGAAAATTAGATTTAAAGTAAATAAATAACTTTTGACCATCCTGTGAATAACTGAAGCTACACTCTGAACTGAATTGTTGCTGCTGCATCATTAGTGTGTCCTGTATAATGGCCTGCTTAGATTCTTATATTTCCTTATATGTAGTTACATTTGATATTTAAAAATATTTCAACTTCACCTCTTCATTATTTTACCTAGAATCAATATTCTGTAGAATGTAGTATTATCATACAACATTATTATTATCTCTTGTTTATATAGTCAGTTAGGTATTATTGACTGGTTTGTTTTATCCAGACATCGAGTCCTTCCCAAGGACCTGGGATGGCTGAATTTTATTGTCAATGTTGTTGCTGTTATAGATACAAACCAGTCAACACTTGTCTGACTGTGTAAACAAGAAATAACAATACTAAGAATCAGAATCAGAATTAGAATTAGAATTTATATGCCACTTTTCAACAACAAAAAGTTCTGGAAATAGTATTGATTTACAGCCCTATCCACCCCCAGCTCTATCCAACTCCAGCACAGCATCCCTTTAATGGCTGTTGCTGGTGTCGATCATGTTCCTTTTTTTAGATTGTGAGCCCTTTGGAGACAGGAAGCCATTTAATTTAATTTAATTTAATTTAATTTAATTTAATTTAATTTAATTTATATGTAAATCACTTTGGAAACTTTTGCTGAAAAGCAGAATATAAATATTTGGTGTATTTATCATCGTATTCATATATTTTGCATCTCAAAAGGAATGAGGAGCTTGTTCTCTGTTCCGAAGAAGCTCACAGGCTAAAAGGAAACACAAGAGAGACTCCAGCAACTGCCACTGGAAGAGATGCTATGCTGGGATGAATAGACATTTGCTCTCCTGCTGCTAAATATAAGAAAACCACTTCTATTTAATGGTGCCTCTCTGCCCAGTTAGCATGTGCTTTCCTTTTGATGTCAAAATTTGATCCTCTGTCCACTCTACATATGAATAAAGAAATGTAGACAAAAATGTGGTTGCTACCATCATATGTAATTGGCCTTTAGGGGAAGATAGATACTTTATTTACAGCCAATGGACAAAACAGCCTTTAGGGGAAAACTGCAAACTGAGTTGCAAGAATGGGTGTTTTATTAGGATGATGAAACCTATCATTAACGTAAACATAGACCCAAATATGTCATATTTAAAGACTGTGAGATTTAAGATGCATGACTTTGAGAAGATTTTAAAATTATCATATGCATTTGCATGATGACACACAATTGGGCACTTGCTCTATTTTTTTCCCTTAGGGAAAGAAAATAAATTCACCGTGCCTCCATATTGAATTAGTGCTTTTCTCTTTCAGTCTAGCAGAGCTTTTACCAATGAATTATGATGATTTATGTGTAGTACTTTTCTGATAAGAACTGCTGTTCACTGGAGACTGAACGGAGGTAAAAAAAACCCTCATTTAATTTAGGACTTGTAGGTTTCACTTGAGTAAGATTGATGTAGACCAATGTCCACTAGATATGAGCTGAAACCTCCAAATCCATTTCTTTTAAAATGTGGATGGAATGTGAATCAGACTTAGAGGTGGAAAAATGAAGCCTGCCTAATAGCAAGAGCTGGAGTGACCACCATCTAAGGCTTGTTAACTGAATATCTAAGGAAGTAACAAAACGGGGCTTTTATACTGCTACTCAGGAGCAGAATACAATGATCATGGGTGGGATGGGGGGTGTTTACTGCTGATGTCTGCAAAGGGAAGTTTATTGACATCAGAAACTCCATTATGGCAGTCCTTCTGCATTTCTGGCATGATGTGGTGATTATTTTAAAAGTTCTGGATCATCTTTACTCAGACTCTTGTGCCAACATCATGTTTTCAAAGAGATGATTTACTGTGCAAGGTCAAGCCAATTCAGGGAGCCTTTGCCAGGGTAATAAAGATCCTGTTGAATTGAGCTTGTGCTTGATGTCTTCAATATCAGAAGAATCACAACTCTCTTTGGCAAATCTCTTGCCATACTGCATCCAGAACTAGTAATAGAAGTCTGACCAGTGCATATTAAAATAGAATTAGTCCTCTTATTTTGTAAATTACTGTTTGTGTTAAAGACAAGCACTGTAACATTCATTTAAACTGTCTTGCCAGTCATCAGCTATGTCATCTAATTTCTGCTTTGTGTAATGCACATTCCCTGAAGTGCAAAATGAGCAGAAGTCTGCATGTTACTCTCCTTGAATCTCTGTCCTGGGAGTCAAGGGAAAGCAGTTCCGTTCTGCCATCTCTGAGAGCACTCCCTCTCTGGGAAAACCCAAAACATGAAAGGATTCCTGGCTGCTGCCCAAAGGATCCGGAACCAAGACAAGCTGCTCTGGCAGGGGTAGGCACTGTGTGGCTCTCCAGATCTTGCTGAACTACAACTCCTATCTTCCCCAGAGACAATCAGGGGATCATGAGGGATGTAGTTCAGCAACACCTGGACTGCCACACGTTGCATTGCCTACCCCTGTGCTATGAGGGTGCAGCAGGTGTGAAAATTTTGAATTGCCCTCTACTTTCCCCTTTTGCCTTAAAATACAAGCTATGGGTTTTTCAAAGTCAGAACACAATCAGAGAAGTGTGCTTAAGAATGAGTCACTCCTCCATCGGTAAATAAACAAGTGACTCGCGAATTCTTTGGAAGGAAGACTATACAGACTTCTGTAAATGGATTCATTTATTCAATGAGCCCATTCTCACGAACATATGGGGGTGGGCTGTAGGGGAGGCATGCTCAAACCACATGGCTCCCAGATGACCCTGGTTGGGTTTATTTACCCAACCCACACATGATCAGGCTACTGCATGCTCCGGGAGGGAAGAAAACATGAGCTGGGGCTTCCAACATCCTACAATGCACTGTACAAGCAGCAGAGAGGCAGCTCTCAGTACAGCAACAGGGTTTCTCTCCCTGGCCTTTCACACTTCACAGCTTTATGGAAAACGTGGCTGTTGGCCAGCAGGGACCATTTTAAAAACCACAGCAGCACACACCACCAGAGAACAAGGTAGGACAGGCTTTATGTTCCTCCTACCTCATTTTTAACCTAGGTAGCAGATCATTTCAGCCATAAGTGCTACACCAACATCAGAGACAGGCCAAATATATACTGTATCTGTTTCAGTGTATTGGGAATAAATTATGGAGAATGAGTATAGTTTAGAGGGTATTAGGTGGGCTTACAGGACTGCCTCATTACCTAATTGTTATTTAGTAACTGTTGTATAGGAAGAGTTCCATGATAGGGTTTAGATATGTAATTTCCTCTTTGTAGATATAGAGGTGACACTTGTAACCACAGCAATTGCAGTTTCTTACTAAATTATATATTACCTGTTTTCTGTGGATATATATTCTTCAAATTATCTGTAATGATGTTGGCTTGGATTTCTGTGCATATTATACTTTTCTGGTGCACAATTGTGTTTGATTGCATCTGATTAAAGGTATTCTCCATAACATTTATAATTGATATACAATTTCATTTTCATCAAGCAATTAGAGATGAACAGATAATGAGACTATCTGGCCTGGACACCTGCAAAACCCTTTCTACAACTTTGCCAATTCAGTTAAGCTATAGATACATTAGATTGCTGCAAGTGGATATACTGTTACTTATAATTCTGTTCATAATTATAGGATTCAGTACTGGAGGTTCTATACAAAGGCCTTGGTGTTAATAAGCAGTCTCCATTGTCTTCAGCAGTCTTTGGATCAAGTCCCAGAAATGAAGGCTGGCCTAATTGTACCAAATATACTATGTTCATCCGTGTGATTTCCCCCATATCAAGGATATAAAATTTCCACATTTTATCTGTTTTAAAATGTTCTGGACCCTTTGCTGCACATTAAACATGCACCACTTTTGAGAATGTATAGCTAGAGACCCACAAACCACAATGAAAGACAGGGAATACTATAATAGGTTTTTAGGGCTTATGAGCATTTTGGACAAGTTGTGCCAGAACCACATGGAATCAGGCATCATTTTTGGATTCTGATGATGCCTTTGAGAAGAATGCTAGGTTGGTATTGCTCTTTCTTCCTGTAAAAACTGTCAGGAACAGAATATCAAGAAGTGGCAAAGAATTATTATTGGTCATATTCTGATGGTATTTTCTCTGTCTAGCAATAGATTTGCTGCTGCTGCTGCATTTGTGGTGGTGGTGATGTTCATTACAGCACCATCCCATTTTTGTGATCCTTGTATGTTATCCTCTCAAAAAGCCTGAGAAGTTGCTTAGAATTAGGGCCAGACCAGATTTAATGTGGTTTCATATTGCTAATTAGAAGCTCCACTGTGCTGCATTGAAAACTGGGGATGTGTGCTTTGGGATAATTTTTAAACCGTTCTTAGCATGCTCTTTTCCTCAAGTAAATGACGCCTATTAGCTCTGAGATGGGAGGAGACAGGTATAGATGCAAAACTGAGGAGTGTGTATTTCAAACCATATCTCCAAAATTTGCTGACGTAATTCCTTTCATCTGCTGACAAAGTTTCAATGAAGTATTATTTCAAGTCAATAGTAAGAAAAGATGCAGCTGGGGTTATTTGCTATCTAATTGAGAGCATTTCCTTGGAGAGGATTGTATTGACTACTGGGTGACTTTTTAGCAGTCACCACATCACTGTACAGTCAACTCCACTAATTCCCAAAACAATGCATGTGTATTAGGAATGTGCAAACAGGTTTGACATTGAACATGTTCTACGTTGGACCTGTTCGGTTTGATGGTTGGGGGTCAAACCAAACCATCCCATTCGGTCTGACCCCCGACTGAACACCCCCTACTGTTCGGAGGCTTGAGGACCTTTTTTTGTTTTGTTTTGTTTTTTGTTTAATAATTGTGTGTGTGTGTGTGTGTGTGTGTGTGTCACTTACCCCCTTCAGGGGAGTTGCTGAAGGCGGCAGGGTGTGTGTGTTGTGTGTTTGTGTCTGCAGAGGTACCCCCTCCCCTCGCCAGCCTTTCTTGCAGCCTTCCCCCTCCAGCCTGGTGGCCAATTTGGAGGCCTATTGAAGGTGCAGCGGCCTCCAAAATGGCCACTGCGCCAGAGGGGGAAGGCCCGAACTGGCTGAACAGCTGGCCGAAAAGCTGATTTGGGCTGCAAGGAAGGCCAGTGCTGGGAGGGGGAACCTCTGTGGATACCACCTCCCCCGCCACCTCCAACAGCTCCCCCAAAGGGGTAAATGGCACAATTTTTTTTTAAAGTCCATGAAACCCCACTGGACTGAACGGGGGGGGGGGCGTTCGTGGAGGTGCTGGACTGAACTGGCCTGGTCTGGTTCAAGTCCAGTCCACACTTGAATCGAAGCGGGCCAGCCCGTTCCGTGCACATTCTTAATGTGTCCTAAATGTCTGTTATGGATACCCCTAGAGAAGATGGGGATAAAGAATGTGAGGGTATGAAGGAGACGTGTCTGAATATTTGCAGTCCCACACAGGCAGTTTAACATGAGTATTCTAGTATCCCAGGAGCCCAGCCTCTCCTTGAGCACTGCTAATCTCGTTATTTTGAGGTGTTCCCCCATATTTAGTTTTTTAGAGCTCAACATGTGCTACCCTTGTGTCTGCCTTAGTACCCAGCTGTCATGTTAGGTTAGTAAAATGAAAATAATTGGGAGCTCTATGACTTCTCCTCTGTTTCGGTGCTCTCTCTTTTGCCACTATAACCCTAAAATATATTCAGAGAAAAAATAAACTCCATGTGATTAGGCTATGAGTTAGTCATATTCAGTTATATTAGATGTTCAAAGACATTACTTACATTTACCAAAAAGATATTTCACCTCTCAGAAGTAATATTTGATAAATTCTTAACTCTCTGGATAGTGGTTAATGCTATGGCAAGACTGCAAAGTACTGATTTATAGTTAAGAAGATAAAGTGAGGCATCAAGATCTCTCATGCAGTATAAATGTTTTATGTTTCAATATTCCTATTTTCACAGATTGCTTTTCACAAAATAGGGATGAAATGTTTTTTGAAAGGATCCTACATAGTACTTCTGTCGAATCATTTTTTTTTTACAATAGCACATTTTATAAGACATGGATTTTGTTCACAAAGAAAAGCATGTATATAACAAAGTGACTGTTCTTAGTGAAAATATTACCTTTGTGTTGAAATGTACTAAGGTTGGGAGCAATATATCTGCAGCACAGAACTACATAAATGAGATGTTAGCTTTCCCCCCTTAGTATATGCCTCATTGTGATGTCCATCTAGTTATAAAGTATTCTCACCCATAGATATAAAATCACATTCCCCGATCAATATTTTTCTCTCACTCCTCTTTAGTCTTATTCTATTTTAAAACTCTGCTTGCTTTTGCAGTTTTCTGCTATTTAAAAAATAGGGAATCAACCAAAGCCAATGAAGCAAAGTTATCTGGTGGCCATTGTCAGACAAAGAGTGCCTGCATTTAAGACTGGAAATTGGAGAACCTGCATACTGCTGCCCCATATGGTCACCAACTACAGCTGCCCCATGTGGCAGTTAACTATGTCAGCCTTGCCAAGCATACATCGGACTGACCATGGACTGATTACCTGACAAGCCAGGTAGTTCATTGGCTCCTTCCAGAAAAAGAAGCAAATAATGACTTCATGCCTGGGTCCAGTTCTTGCCTCTGTTTCAAGGTATCCTAGAAGGCCAGCTGTATAGCCATTTTTGTCCCATTCGGGCCTCGCAGAAGCCATTTGCACATGTGCGGCGTTGGCCAAAATGGCAGCCACACTGCGCTACGGAAGCCCGAACAGGACAAAAAAGGCTATAGAACCGGCCGCGGTGGTGATTATTAAGGCCTGTGGGGGGAAGGGGAACCTCTGCGGACCCCACCACCACCTTCAGCAACCCCCCCCAGAGGGAGTTTAAGGTAAAATATATCTATATTGTTTTTTGCAAAAGGCTCACAACTGGACTGCCAGAGGTGGGGTTCGGTTCCACGTCGAGCCGAACCAGCGGGGGTGGTGGCTTGACGGTGAGCTATCGAACCAAACCAGCTTGACAGCAAACCGTCAAGCCAGTTTGCACATCCCTAGTAGTGGGATGGAAGCCTAGGGATCATCAACAGAATTCTTAGCAACCTTACCAAAACACAATTCCCAGGATTCTTTGTGGTGTCAGAGCCATGATACTTTATTGGATCGCAAGGTAAGCATGCAGTTGAAGTGTGCTCTCACAGCGCAGGTCAATCCCCAACAATAAAATGTAATGTTAAAAGCGAGACAGGTTTGGGGTTCCAAAGGGCATGGGCTTAAATGCCCGAGGGAAGTTCAGCTTCAGGGAGCAAGTCCTCTGAAAAGCAAGGGGACTTCTGGTTTCTCAGTGAAACGTGTGTAGGGTCACGTGTTTTGTTTGCAGTCAAGCTTCATTTGCAATAAATACTTTGTCTCCTCCCCTAGATCCCTTCTTTCCAGCTGACAAGCCAGCCTGTGTGCAATAAATCTCAGTTTTGGGTTTTTTTAAAAGTCCCACAAAGGATGCAAAGGAGTGATAGATGGGCGAGTGGTCACCCATCAGCTGGTTCATTGTGGAGCCCTTGCAAGTGGAAGGAGGTGTGCTCTTACTGCAGTCCAAAGGGGTGCTGAAAAGCAGAGCCCCCCCTCCCCGGCCTGGTTTTCCGAGAACCTCCTGGTCCCCACCACCACCCTCATAGGGATTCATTATGAGGAAAACCAAAGAATCCAAACACTTGAAAAATAAGGACTGCACATTTTGCTCCGTAACTCCACTTCTACAAGAGCTAGAGCTTAGCTTTATTTTTTAAATGAAATCTGGGGTTCTGATTTAGGGTTAGGATATGGCAACTTTGAATCCCCATTGTTTCCTATGGTGAACATGTTCAAAATCAGTAAAAACTTTTAAAAATCATTAAATATCTACCAAGTGTTCAACATCCTTGAAATTTGGGTGATAGGTGTCACCCATGGAGACCTACCTACCACCCAAATTTGGTACCCCTAAGATGTTGTCAAGCAGCCTGAAACAGTCCAAATCTAAATCGAATCAAAGCAAATCCAAATTGAATCTGGGGTGATTTGGCGGGGGTATATTTGGATAAAAAACAAATCAGGGGTGATTTGTTTTGGGCACAAATTGAATCAAAAAAATCAATTTGTGCACATCCCTGGAGCAGAGGCAAGGAAAGCACTATTTTTTAGTCCAAAATGGTGATCAGAACACTCAAAACATTCCAACTTGGAACAGGGTCATTCCATTCTGAGCTCATAACAGGCCCTTCATATGAAAGGCATTCTGTTCTGAGCTCAGAACTCTCAAATGGTCCATTTTGAGTCAGAATATTCCAAGCTCAGAACATTCTGCACATCCCTACCACACACACTCAGATCTGCACATGCAATTTTTCACTGGTTTGCTGTGGACAGCCATAAGCATGCTCATGCAGATTGCATATTTGTCTTCACTTATGTGTAATAATAGTTTTGGGTTTTTTTTTAAAAAACTAACTCACCCACTATTCCAAATACATTTGAGGAAACTATTTATTTACGGAACTTGGAAAGCTAATCTCTGAATGACAATGGGGTTTTACACTTCAGAGATCCACATCTAGCTTTTTTTCCTACTTGCACACACAGAGAGATGCAGAGTGCATCCATTTACATTTGGTTACACATTATCTTCACCAGCATAGCCTCAGGATTTTCAACCATACCACTCTAAGAATGCATGCCAGGATGCATAAAATGCGATGATATTTTAAAAAATTAAACATCAGGGTTTACATCTGTGCAGTGAAATGTGGGCAGTGGGACACCTGCCTGCACTGTTACATGTTTATAAGTCTGCTGTCAGGACTGTTGCAGAATGGAGAAGCTCCACTCCAACTTAAAACATTGTGCTAACACAGTTGCATGATGACATACCCATTGGAAATAATGGGTGTTGCACAACTGCATTTCCACAGCTTTTAATCAGAGTGCAACTGCTCTGTTGCACAATAGCCCTGATGGAACTTATACACACGCAGAAGCATGAGTGTCCACTCTTTGTGTATGCCTCTCTACCAGCCTACCCTCTTACTTGGTGCCTGCCTGCCTGCCTTCCATTCATCAGCGAGTTCCCTAAAAATAGGGAACTGCTTGTTCATCCCTCCGATAAGAAAGCTTCAGATGCTATAAAAACACCCTGCTGTAGCCATGTACGGCAGGGCAAAGAGAGAGGAAATCCCACTCCTGCCACATCATTTACTCACACGCCCCACCACTCACACTTACAGCAGGCTTGTCTAAAGAGGGCAAAGATCTACCTGTGATAGCAAGTGCTGTGATTGCAAGGGTGGATAGATCCAGTCTTGCAGTCACGGGCGCATCCACCATCACAGTGTGAGTGGTGGGGTTTGCAGGTGACTGATGTGGTGGGGATGGGAACTCCTCCCCCTTGACCCACTGTACAGCGGGGTGTTTTTAGAATATCCGAAGAGGGTTATGGACTCCTTCATTTTAACACCCAGTCTGTGATTAAGCTTATCATTTATCTTGACTTCCTGTATGATGTCTCTAGACCCAGTGATATGAACATAGGAAGCTGCCTTATACCAAGTCAGATCATTGGTCCATCTAGGTCAGTATTGTCTACACTGACTGTCAGTGGCTCTCCAAGGTTACAGGGACGAGTTTCTCCCAGTCCCAGTGAACCTGGGACCTTCTGCATGTAAGCATGCATATACTCTTTCACTGACCTATGCCCCCAAACCATAAGAAGAGACTCTTACAGCACTCACATGCACATGGTTTGCATCCGAATGCAAACCAAGGCAGACCTTGCTTAGCAAAGGGGGCAGTTCATACTCGCAACGACAGGACTGGCTCTCTTCCCCAGCCATATGACTTTCTGTGGGACATCTCACATACTCATTGAGACTATTGTCCCAATTCTTCCAAAAGTGTAAATTAAGTACTGCATGTAGAACTGTAAATATATGAAGTATAGAATGTGTAAGGCAAGGCAAGGTCATTAACTTACAGTTTCTGTGCTTTTGAGACCATGAGTGAATTTGTAAGACCTTTCACTTTTCTCTTAAATGGAACTGCTTCAGATCCCAAAACAGTGGTTAACCCAAACTTAGATTTAGAAAGGTATCTATTTAGAAGGCCTATAGAGCTGCCCAAATATTATTGTTAAACAACATATTGTAGGGTGCTAATTTTTTATTGCCTAATTGAGGCTGCTAGAGCATTGCAATTTTAGGCAGAATCAGCATACTCTTTACAAACCTAAATGCAAACAATGCAGTTTCTGTGAAAGAGATATGCAAATGAAATATTATTTAAATTGGCTTAAGACAACACCAAATAAAGTCCCAATCCACTGAAAGATAACTGAAAATGAAATGCACACACACACTTATTTCTAACCTGAAAACCAACATAATTAAACCATAATTCTCTTCATTTAAAATCAAATGCTGGTTCTTTCTTTCTGATTTTTCTTTTGCATTTTTTGGTCATCATTTTCTCCACATCAAACCCACAGTTTGACTATTTAGTTAGTAAACATTAGGCCCTGGGAGAAGGGAGAAGAGAGAGAACCAAAGCTGCCCCAGCTGAGCTTATTCTGTAGTTTTGTTTCTGCCTCACCCACTTGGAGGTATAACTTGGCTGAGCTTGCCAAAGGCGTGAGCCTAAGGGTGAGGGCCAAAGGGCTCTTGACCTGTGGCGAACAGTCTGTGGCCCGAGATTATGAGCTGTGAAGAGAGGAGCCTTCATGGAAAGAAAGGACCACAGTGAGCAAGTAGTATTGGTGGACCACAAGCAATTGGAGGACTTGTAAAGACTTTCTATAACCAAATATGTAGTTGCCTAGAAGGCAAAGTTCCTTGTGTTTTTCTGTACAGTCACCCATTTCTCTCAAGCAGAAAACTATAGAGGATTACTTTTTTCCTGCTACACACGATAACATGGCAGATTCTGCTGCAGTATGGCTGGGGGACATGAGTAGTCCAGTGGTGAACCATATTGTAGCTACTGCAGATGCTGGGACTTCCACAGGGCCTGGTGACGCAAATCATGCTACCTCCATATTTGATTCAAACAACTCTATTGTAATGTTGTTTGACAACCCTCAGTTCTTCAGGCTACCTGATATTACCCCTCAAAGGCAACAATTTAATCTAGGTCCCCTTACTTCACCACCTGATTTTAATGTGTCTACTCCAAAGCCTTCTCATCAGAAGAAAGGTGTGACTCCCCCTCCCTTATCAACTTTGGGGAAACACTGTACTTGTTTGGGATAGGCAGAATTAACTAGGGGTGTGCAATTCAGATTTTTAGTGTTTCAATTCGAATCTGAATCGAAACACCCCCAATTAGGTTTTGGGTCCGAATCTGACCCATCCAAATCAACCCAGATTAGATTTGGATCCAAATTAATCTCAATCCAAACTGATTTGGATCAAGAAAATGGGTCCCAGGGTCAAAAGGGTGGGGTGGTAGTGCCTAATGGGTGGAGGCTACCACTCAAATTGCAGAGGGATTGGGCAAAGGGCTGACTTTTGGTGAATTGTTGAAGTTTATGCGTCTTTAAGGTTTTTCATCACTTCACGTCAGGGGGAAAGAGGTGGCCTAGAGCAGTGTGGTGTTGGTGGTCGTGCCCAAGGGGGGCAAGGAAGCTACCAGAATTTTTTCAAAGGATTTGGGCAGAGGGCTGATTTTTGGTGAGTTGAAGTTTACGCGTCTTTAAGGTTTTTTCCTCATAAGGAATAATGGAGGTTTCAGCAGCCCCATAACTGCACTTGAGGGTGCTGGGGTGGCCCAGAGTGAGTGGTGGTGTAGTGGACATAGGGTGGCAACCACCTCCATGGGTTTCTAACCCATGGAGTACAGGGTTCTATGATAGCAAATGAGATTTTCAATGAGACACCAGGAATCCACTTTCATTTGCTTTCAGAGAATCCACACTCAGAACCTCAGAAACAACAGAACAGACTTGTAAACTTCAACAATTCACCAAAAATCAGCCCTCTGCAATTTGGGTGGTAGCCTCCACCCATTAGGCACTACCACCCCACCCTACTTTGTTGGCCTTGGGACCCGAAATTAAAGTAGATGTCAGATCGGACCTTTTTGCATTGAAGTCAATGGGAGGCAAAAAGGCGGGAAATTCAAATAGATGCCATTGCTCAAAATGGAGGGGGAAGAAGAAGCACTTTATCGGCCACAAAATGGAGGGCCGAAACAACAGATAATTCGGAGCCAAAACGGGGGTGATTCGTTTCATCTCCAAAACATTTCGGGGGGGGGGGGGTTGGAGAGTGATTCGTTTCGGGAACGAATCACACGAAATTGGCTGTTTCGGGTACAGATCGTTCTGTACCCGAAATGTTTCGCACATCCCTAGTATTAACACTATTTGAAGAGGTCTTCCAAGTAAAGAAAGTTCTAATGGTGGTCAAGCAACTTTGTTGGCAATTTGTTCCTTGATTGAACAAGGCATTTTGAATTGCTTCTCCTGATTCCATTCCTGATGGGAGAGGACTAAAGAAACTAAAGACCAGGTTAGCCACAAAGACAACTCTTTTCATAATGAGAACATAAGACCATAGGAACAGCCCTGCTGTTCCCGGTCTAATGAGACATTAGATCAGGAACTTCCAAATATAGTCAGAGATACTCCTCTTTATTCTTAACAGTTTTATGATAGGCCTGCGGAGACAGCAATCTGCCCTAATTGGTTGGTCCTATGAGCATTGAAGTCCCAGGCTCCACAAGGTTTGAAGAGAATACTCTGGTAACAATAGATGAATTCTGGGATAATTCTGAAATAACTCCTGTAGGGACAAGTGAGATTGCATTGAAAAGGGATAAGGAAGATGATGCTATCCTGACTGGAAAGCCCACATTTAAACTTTATGAGCAAGTAGGGAGCAAGGGGGCCATCAATATATTCATTCTACCTTAAAAGCTTCCAGGTAGCCTGATCCCAAAGAATCTTTCATTCTTGCCTTGTCCAATTGGACAATAAAGGACAAAGCAGCCTCATTTGTAGGGGAAAATGCCATCCTACAAGATTTGGGAGGTATTACTGGAATAACACTGGTCTGAGAAGAGGTGGAGTTTTTAAAAATCAATGTCACACATGGTCTCATGGGCTTAATAGTGCTAAAGTTTCAGTCTGAGGATATTGGTTTAAAGATCAGCTTAAAGAAGCATGTAATTATACCTGAGACTCAGGCTGCCTACAACTTAGGGATCACACCCCCTCATCAAATGGAAGGCACTTGAAAGGAATTAGGGGAAAAATATTTCTACTCCGTTTCCTAAGGGACAAAAACAATTTCAGTGCTTTAGGAGGGCTTCTAATTGGAGACCACATGGCCCTAATTGTCTGACTTTTCCTAACAACATTCCAACCAAGTGACCACACCATTTTGATATGAGCTGCAACTTGGATGATTCAAATTGGAGTGTGGGGTGGGGCAGGAGGCAACATCCCACTACTCACGACAGGAATGGACCAGAGGTGAGTAAAAATTCCTATAGTCTAAGTATGACCGTGGGCATGGGAACTCACTATAGCCAAGCAGAGGGTTGTAGAGAAGTAAGGCCTAACTGACAGAATCAGTTCAAATTACTAGAGGAGTAAAACAGGGCTGTTTATTGACCCCTTCCCATTTAATATATATCTAAACAGCATAGTTACAAGTATTTAATTTAATTTAATCAAAACTTAATTTTGATTTGGTAGCAGAGCCAAGCCAGCGGCAGCCTGTGTCCGGCTGCAGTGGTGGCCCCCCTTGCTCTGCCCCCTAAGTCTGATGCCAGATGAGGGGGTTTCGCCACACACCCGTGTCTGATGTCAGATGTGGCGGGTGGTGGTGGTCAGGCAGCACTGACCATCTAACTCTTGAATGGGGCCATGTGGCCCCATTTGGGAGCTAGATCAGGGCCAGTGCTGCATTCGCAGCATGGCCAGAAGCAGCTCTCCCTGCGAGCCGCTCCTGGCCATGCTGCGAATGCAGCACTGGCCATTTAACTCCCAAAGGGGGCCGCACGGCCCAGTTTGGGAGCTAAACCAGCCCCCCCCCATATCTGACGGATGTGAGGGGCGTATCGGGGCCACAAGGCGTGGCCCCTGAGGGGCGACGGCTCGGGTTCTTTGAACCCGGTCGCCCAATAGTGGCTACACCCCTGTTTTGATTCCTCAGAATAGACTAGGCTTAAAGAGAATGTTAACTAAGTTTGGGAGTTTCTGTAATGAGGAAAATTACTGGAAATCTAAGGTAATGGTCTTTGGGAAAAGACCACAACACTTCAAATGGCTACTCGATGGGCACATTCTGGAGAAAGTGCAATCCTTTAAGTATTTGGGGATCAATTTTGATTTTACTATTAATTGGAAACACCACATAGAGGCCACTTTGCTAGCAAGTGCTAAAACTAATGCACAGCTTCAGCACTTCTTTTATTCTAGAGGGGGACTATGGATGAAACCTATTCAGAAGATCTATTTTTCGAAAGCTATCTCTCAAGTGTTATTTGGAGCAGAAATCTGGGGAGAAAAAGTAAAGGAAGAGTTAGAGATTACTCAAAATACATTTTTGAGAAAAATGCCAGACTTCCTCCTGGTACTCCAGAGGCCCATCTTAGGGCAGAGACAGGGCTACCCTCCATCACTGCTAGAATTGATTTATCTTTCCTTCACTATTGGCATAGATTAAATGAAATGGGAGATACAAGCCTTGCAAAGATGTGTTGGCTTGAACAATTAAGGTAGTTGGTTGGGCACAGCATTGTGAGACTCTGCTAAGAAAATACAGCATGAGGATGGATGATTTCTTGACCAATAGACAGGCTGTGACCCTGAAGAACTGGGTTTTTGAGCAGGATGCTGCAGAGGATAGGGCAATAATCAACCGTTTATTTCCCCCCCACTCTGGTTCCCCAGAATAAAGAGAAAACAAAATGTTTCCATCCTATTTTCTTACTCTAGCCTACTCAGATACACAGAGCTTCCTCAAAATTTCGATTTCAGGTGATGCCTTCTGCCAAATTGGAAGGGAATATGGGTACTGGAAAATGGAATTGGAATATGGGTATTCCACTGGCTGAATGGACCTATATATATCTGGTTGTGACCAGACTGAAGATATTGTTCATTATTTGTTGCTGTGTCCTCTGTATACAGAGCCACAGAAGAAATTTCTGCTACCTATCCTTCAACAGTTTCCTGATACATCATCTTAAGGCAATTGAGGAATTATTGTGTGATGATTATCTACATGTAACGTATTCTGTTGCCTTATTTGCTGTGGCAGGTAGGAAGTTATGAGCCTCTTTTATTTTAACCAACCAGGAATGTTGATTTTATGGATTGTAAGACTTGTCGCCTTTTTCAATGCACTTGATTTAGCTGTTTTTATTTGATATTACTGCATTTTGTTTATATGCAATTGCCTATGGCTGAGCATAATAGATATTGATTGAGTTAGTGAGCATTATCTTTGCCTCATAAAAGTTTTTTTGGGGGGAAAATCTAACTGGCCTACTTATTAGCATGGAGCATGATGCAATAAGACCGGGATCTCAGTTAGTCACCAGGGTCACATGCTGCCCTCTCAAGTGCAAAGAGTAAAAATCCAATACTTTAATCTCTTTATTAAAAGATTCTCTGGGGTTAGGGAAACAGATTAAAAAATTACACCATCAAAGAAACTGAGCCTGCCAAATTTTCTTTTGCAAATTTAAAACCCTAAAGAATATTTTCAGCATAGTGGGGAATCAAATGAGAAAAATAGGGAAGCAACTTCATTAGAAAGCTGCATGACCTGGCATCATTACAAATTTAAATAATCAGCATTTCTCCTTTTCAAAAGAATTCATTGTATATCAGAACTGTCGCCTGTCTTTTAACATTGCTGTACAAGTTGTTTGTTCTACTCACATCTGGTCCCTCAAGTTGAGATTCATTAGACTTGTATTGTCTGTTAGAATAAAAGGCCAAATGTCAAAGCATTTATTAATGAACATTTAAAAAAAGCCTGTCACAAGATTATAATGTCTTTCTTTTGGAGATTTTTCTCTCCCACAGAAGCTTTCTTATGAAATGAAGAGGTATGTTGGTTCAAAGGACAGGAAATGTCACAGATGAAAATTATTGGCATCATGTTGTGCTTTTCTGTTTGTTCTGTAGTCACAAGTAACCATTTGATATTACTAATGTTTTCAACTTAATGTCTACTCTGCAGACTTCAGGATAAGTTCCTCAAAGCTCTTATTTCACAATGGATTCATTAAAATCTTTAGTCCAAAGTACATGGAGTTGAAACCAGGGGTGTAGCAACCATGGAGCAAGGGCAGGAAATTGTCCCCAGGCCC
The DNA here is from genome assembly GCF_027244095.1 of Hemicordylus capensis. Lineage (NCBI taxonomy): Eukaryota > Metazoa > Chordata > Lepidosauria > Squamata > Cordylidae > Hemicordylus > Hemicordylus capensis. The sequence goes on from NC_069660.1 coordinate 231,779,128, forward strand.
CCAGGGTCCGGCTCCCCCTCACTCTCAGCCAAGGTGCCCCCTTGCCCCTCCTGCACTTAGCTGGTGAGCAAAGCACTTGCCGGTTGAGAGCATGAGGCACACACCCCTCTTCTCCAGCTAGTGTTTCAATGAAACACTGGGGAGGATTCAGCCCCCACCCAGGCATTCCTTTCCAGAAAAAGGAGCTCCCTTTCAGCGATTCCACCAACTACTGACAGGGGAAATGAAACTCTGTTGGGGCTGACACCCATTCTCAGCATTGATGCCACCCCTTGCATCTGATGTCAGATGCAAAGGGTGTGGCTTGTGGGCACGCACTCTGCACACACAATTAAGAAACTAGGAGACAGAGGGGGCCGCTGGTCAGACTTTGTCTCCCAGCCACTGCCAAGGTCCCTACGCCCCGAGTTGAAACACAAATTTCAGTGACACGAAGACACGAAGTTCAGTGACAACTGTCGTTTCCTCCCCTTGTATAAATGAGTGACACAGAATGCTTACTCTCAAGAGTCTGGTGAGCTGACTAGCTTAAGCTGCCTATGGTGCCAATGGGGAAAGTCCTGTAAAAGAAGTTAGAGGCATACATATACACTTGACTCTTGGATAATAGGTCTCTTCCGCAGAAATCTTATATAAGAAAAGTGAAGCTGGACTGAACCAGCTAACAATTTCTCACCTTTTGCAATGACTTGCAGCTGCTGAGGACTAGCTCTCCAGCTGATGGTATATGCTCCCTGGATGGGAGGCTCTGCTAGTTTTATTCCACTTCCAGTAAGCCGGTGCTGAAAGCTGGCTACTCCAGGCCCTGGAACAAATTCATTGGAGGAGTGTATCTACAGTGCATTCACATCACAGTCTGAATCTGTGGCTGGGATTTCTCAGTATGCCTCATCTGGATGCTGTTAAATCTTTAAAGATAGTTCCAGCACACGTAGCAAGCATAGGAAGTATGGCTATGGCATCATCATGAAGACATGAATATACTTTCTATCTCCACATCTTTCTTTTTCTTTATCCTTTCTCCAATCAGGATTCTTGCTCAGATGAGAATTTCATTGAGCAGGGAGAATGGGCCTCTATTCTGGCTCTCTTGGGCTATTCATTTTTCATTTAGGTTGAAATGAGTTTAAATGGCATTTCAATTTATAATCTACCCTGATCTTGTTTCACAATATTCATTAAAATGGCATGTTTAGTAAAATTAAACAATCTTCAAAAATACCCCTTAAAATTAGTTAAACATATGGCTACTTGGGCATGGCTGGAGGGTGTGACACTACTCCTTCCTCCCCATGTTTCCACAGATGGTCATTTTGAATAGTTTGAATAGTGGGACTACAACACCTGGGACTTTTTAGTTTAGAAAAAAGACGACTGCAGGGAGACATGATAGAGGTCTATAAAATCAGGCATGGTGTGGAGAAAGTGGATAGAGATAATTGTTTCTCCTCCTCACATAACACTAGGACCAGGGGTCAGCCCATGAAATTGATTGCCAAGAAATTTAGCACCAACAAATGGAAGTACTTTTTCACACACTGCATAATCAGCTTGTGGAATTCTCTGCCACAAGCTGTGGTGACAGCCAGCAATCCGGATGGCTATAAGAGGTGTTTGGATAACTTCATGGAGGAGAGGTCTATCAACAGCTACTAGCTGGAGGGCTATAGGCCACCTCCAGCCTCAAAGGCAGGATGCCTCTGAATACCAGTTGCAGGAGAGTAACAACAGGAGAGAGGGCATGCCCTCAACTCCTGCCTGTAGGCTCCCAGTGGCATCTGGTGGGCTACTGTATGAAACAGGATGCTGGGCTAGATGGGCCATGGGCCTGATCCAGCAGGGCTGTTCCTATGTTCTTATGTTATTAATATAGGGAGCATTTCAAGATAAAAGCATACTCACTGTTGCACACATATATATAAAGAAATTTAAAGGCAGCTCTCTGAACCGAGGTTATCAGAAGAATGCATGAATATATCATACGTCACTGCAAAAGAGCCAGATTTCCAGTGGTAACCATTGCTGTATCTATATTAGAGTCAGAAAAACATTCATTTTTTCACTAGAACACAGATAGATCAGACCATTGAAAAGAATCAATTACCATTCCTCACTAGCAAAATAAATTCTAGAAAAGGATCTGTCAGCCAAGGAAGCTAAATATATTACCAAATTCCTAGACAGTATGCAAATTAGAATAAAAAACAAATGCTTATATCATTAAAATACGTATAATGTGCTTATTTTCTTCTGAGATTTAAAAGCTCTGCAGGCATCCTATGCTAATATTCAGAGATAAGCATGTAATATGACCCACAGTGTGAAATCATGTAGGCATCACTGTCTCATTCACAGCACAGTGATAAAAGTCATGGATAAGCCTTACCATTGTGTTTCTCTGCCTTGTGGAGCCACAGCTAGCGGATCTAATGCTATGAGAGGGATCAATACACAGTTTTTAGGCAATGTGCAAAATCATAAGCTGCCTTTTCCCACGTTAAATGTGAGACTGCCAGATTAAAAAAAAAACAGTGGGGAAAATAAAATGAATGAGACTTCTATGTATGAAGTATTTTCTCATTTGAATAGCAGGACTGAGCCAAATGAAGATGTGTGCCACTTTTTGAGCAAAAATCCCTTTTGGTGATTTTTCTTTTTCTTTTTAAATGGAAACTGTACCCCTATTAAGAATACAGTAACCATGGGGAGCATGTTCTATGAGGGTTTGGGGAAAAGGTTAAACATTTGTTTAAAATCACCTGCTTGCCCATTTCTTTTGTGGGTTATGTGGTAGAGAGCACCCATCATCCCCTACCACACAACCCACTTTGTCTCCAGGAGACAAATGGGGAACAATGGATTGTTTCGAGTTCCCCATTGTTCCCTATGGCTGGAAAGTTTTGCATTGCAGTTCACATTTGCAATGCATTTCACAAGCCTGCCTTGAAAAACACTGCAGGAGCACACAGTAAAAAGGAATCTGTCCCTCCCAGAACAGAACACACATTCAAACACAGTCCAAAAATGGTCAAAGAATCACTGACCCAGAATCCATGCCAGCCACAGTGCCTGTGCTGCAGAAACATCACTGGCACAAGTTGCTCTCTCACACACAATTATTGCTTATTTTTACTCCCTAGATTGCAACAGCCCACATGGCAACACCTTTACTTAGCAGTAAGCATAACCATAAGCTCAACTAGAGCAACTTCAACCACATTTTGACTGAGTACAACACCTTGCAATGCAGATTGCAGAGATAAACCAGAGTAGTGAGTGAAGCACAAGTTAGTCTCAAGGCCAGATATGGAGCTCATCACAGCAATCACCCAGAAATTTTAAACACACACACCTGCCACTGTTCATTTCTCACCACACTGAGGCTATTCCCATGATCCATGGAAAGCTGGCAAAGGGAGTCTAGAACCTCCTAAGGTGGCTAGCCCACCTAGAACATGCTTCCCTTAAATGAGATTAACAGAGCGAGTATTCCATTAACCTCATTTCGTTGCTCGTGTGTCGTCGCAGCACACAGTGACACACGAGTAGACCCCCCCCAACTGGGAGTCTCTCCAGGATGCCCTGCACGCTTACGCGTGGGGCATCCTGGACACTCCAGGGGGCGCACGCCCCCAATCCCCACAGCCCCTGCCGGCTCCGTGATGGAGCCGGCAGTCATGTGAGTGGCCGATCCAGCTGCCCAGCTACAAGCAGCTGCTCATCTGCAGGGAGAGTGGGCTAAGCCTAGATCAGGCCCAAGGCATACCTAGTCCAGCATCTTGTTTCACACAGTGGCCCACCAGATGCCTCTGGGAATCCCACAGACAAGAGGTAAGGTCATGCCCTCTTACTTGCTGTTGCTCCCCTGAAACTGGTATTCAGAGGCATCATGCCTCTGAGGCTGGAGATGACCTGTAGCCACTGATAGACCTGTCCTCCATGAATTTGTCTAAGCCCCTTTTAAAGCCATCCAAGATAGTGGCCACCCATCACCACATCCCATGGCAGAGAATTCAATAGATTGATTGATTGATTGATTGATTGACCGATTGATTGCTTTCTATACCACCCTTCCAAAAATGGCTCAGGGCGGTTTACACAGAGAAATAACAAATAAATAAGATGGATCCCTGTCCCCAAAGGGTTCACAATCTAAAAAGAAACATAAGATAGACACTAGCAACAGTCACTGGAGGTACTGTGCTGGGGATGGTTAGGGCCATTATGCGGTGTGTAAAAAAGTACTTTCTTTTCTTGGTCCTAAATTTCCTGGCCTTCAGTTTCATGCGATGACCCCGGTTCTAGTGTTGTGAATGGGGAAAAATAATTTATCTCTGCCCACTCTCTCTACTCCATGCATAATTATATACACCTCTATCATGTCTCCCCAAAGTTGCCTCTTTTCCAAACTAAAAAGCCCCCAATGCTCCCCCCCCCAAGAATTTTTGCTTTTATTAGTAATAGAAATAGAACCGGTTACATCTCTGAGATTGACATAATCATACATGAATAAGAGCAATTACTCATCCACAGCAAAGAAAGCAGGGGAAAGGAAAAAATATTTGTACAGAGTAATAATATTTAAGTATACTTGAATGAATTAAGATAATCTGTAAAAAATAGAGGGTACATCTAAAAACTAAATATAATCGTCAGAGAAAAAATGAACCTTGAACCTCACACAGAACTCTCACCTTGGCCTCAAAAAAATGATTTAAAACATAAAAATTCGGTGGAGAAGAAAATGTAAGCATTATAACACAGGTTCTACCAAAAGGAAAAGGTATACCTATTGTATATACAGAGCCACATATCCACCAATATTTTGTAATCAAAATTCCCATCTTGTCCCATACAGGTATGCAAAACATCACAGTAAAGTAAGTGACAGAAATCAGTTAAACCTTCAGCAGTCCTCCTCTTTATTTAACAAACAAAAAACCTGAGAGTTAAATGGAAAGACATTCTTTCATGAAGAGATAGACTAACTTCAGCCAAAACTGGTCTCTATAACCCCCCACAGAGAGAACAGACTATCAAGCTATGTCACCCAGATCTATCCCCATACTAATATGTAATCCTACTCAGTTTCCTTCTGATTGTTTGCACCACAACAAGCAGTTCATTCAACAATTACTATTATACAGTTTCCATAACAACCGGTGAAACCCCACAGGAGGAAATGAAAGTAAAGAAAGATACTGAGGGGGGAAAATAGGAATGATAAAGGTATATCTATTTTTAAAAGTTAAAATTTTATTTCAGTTAGAAGCTAAGGCTAACTAGTTAATTGTTCAAACCAAGACTTAAGAGTACCAAAAAGTCAGACACTGAGCATTCCAAATAAAATATATCAGTATGTTGTCTTTTTAAAGCTATTATTATCATATAATAAAATAATGCCAATAATCTTATGCCTTAAAATTAAAATTCCCTCATTTTTAATATATCTCCTCTCCTCTATGAAAAGGAAAAGAGAAACACAAAGAAACCAAAGACAAAAATCTGTGGCAATTCTTTAAGTCATTAAAACTATCAGGTTTATCATACAACATCCCAATTCCTAATTAGGTTGTTATCAGTTTTAAACCGTTTTATAGAGCCCCCTAACCGATTAATGAAGTATAATATTTAATTATACTCAAAGTTAAAACCTATATATTAAACCCTAAATTAGTTACATTAATTATCATTTCTTCCATAAAGGTATATACCAGTTCCTTAAGTCATTGGACCATTCGGGTATATCTTAAAAAATCTCACTTGCTGAGTAGGTTATTTCAATGCTAAACCCCTATATAGAGTTTCCTAAATCTTAATGGTTAAAAGAAAGAAAAAAGGAATAATTAACACAGGGGATACATTAAAAATACAATAATAAGGTATATTATTTAATTCTACTCTAAGTTAAAACCTGTATATGAAACCCTAAAAAAATCAAATGTCTCAAGAAAAGGAGCCACAAGGTTGGGGGGGGGGAGAGACCTCAAAAGGAAAGGAAAGGAAGAAAGGAGTGGGGGGGGAAACAAGCTCAGGGGAAAAAGAAAAGTAAGAGAGGGAAGATAATTCCATTATATTAAATATATATCAGCAAAGCGAAATAAAATACTGATAGATACACCACTAAAAATAGCGGGCTTTTCATTTATCCCAGCACAAAGACAGAAAGGAAGAAGAATTGGTAAACATCTCAGCTGACTCACACAATATAGGGTTAATATCAAATCTTAAAGCCAGTGTCCAAGGAAACTCTCTCACTGAGGGGGGCACTGGACAGTACCAGAACTTTTACATGCCTGGGAAGAAAGAGTTATCAAGTTTCTATACCGTAAAATTCCTTCAGTTAGAATCCATCCACACAAATCTCGCCATAGCTACCCATCCAAGGACTAGGTAATTCTAATAAAACACACCCAAAAGACATATAGCTAAAGCAAATACACTTTTAAATAACCCCTTTTTGTAAAATCTTCTTAAATTATCTTAAAGTGAAACACCACTAAACAGTCTCCCCCCATGCCAATTTCCCCTCCCTGTATTTGGCAAAAAGTACCACAATTGCAACACCAGAATAAAAAATCATCATCACTCCATCTCAGCTGAGTAACAAGTTAAAAATTCTTCAAAGTAAAGTCAAGATCCAGATATAAAATGCTAATTGACATTAATTGTGATTGAATGGCAGGTCCATCAATGGTATTGAACTACAAAAGACCGAGAAGTCATGATTCCACTGAGAAAGATAGAACATAGGAAAACAGTCCTCCTCGTCTTGTTGCAAACAGCCAGTTCTCACCAGTCATTTTCATTTCATTTCCCCAGTCAGAGCCTCAAATGGTTAGTAATCCTATATAATAAAAGGCTAAGTGAGTGGCCATGGCTTTGGAACGTTGGGGATCTGCGTCCCTGCCTCCCTGGGCTGTTCTGGGCCTGCGCGAAGCGCAGGCCCAGAAGAGCCCAAGGGACACAGGACTGCAGACACCAGTGTCCCACAGCCACGGGCGGCCATTAGCCAGTGTGTGGCGGCGGGGGAAAGTGGCCAAGGCGGCGGCAGAGCTGCCGCCTCGGCCATGAGCTGCGGCACGGCGAGAGGAGGCTGAGGCAACCAGAAGCGGCCGCCCTGAAAAAGGCGAGGGCAATGGCGGCGGGGGAAGACCGAGATGGGGGACAGGGAAGCTGGGCGAGGTGGCGGCGAAGCCGTCAACGAGGCCCCCGCCCGCTCACAGCCGTTGCCCCCGCCTGCTCACCCGCCCTCCCAGCTGCCCAAAATCACCTTCCCCGCTCCCCCCCAAAAAAGATTAAGGGCCAAAATGGCCCATGAGAAGGTCGCCGCCCCCGCCTATCGCCCTCCCGCCCACCCAGCTGCGGAAGACCACCTTACCCGCTCCAGCCCGAGGGAAAAGAGAGGAGCTCACGAGCAGAGCTCCTCTCTGTGCTAAGTCACTGCTCAAACTGTCGCTATGGACGCAAAGGACGCCTATTGCGTCCATTGCGACAGTATGGGCAGCAGCTTAACACAGAGAGTAGCTCCGTTCCCGAATTCCTCTCTTCTCCTTCGGGTTGGAGCGGGTAAGGTGGGCTCCGGCAGCTGGGTGCGCGGGAGGGCGATAGGCGGGGGCGGCCACTTTCTCATGGGCCATTTTGGCCGTTATTCATCCACCCCCCCCCCAAAGTATAAGCAAAATAAGGAAGAACAAAAACAGAGACAACCAAAAAAAGAGAGAGAGAGAGAGAGAGAGAGAGGGGACAAGGGGGAAAAAAAGAGACAGAAAGAGAGAGAGAGAGACAGAAAAGACGGGATAGAAAGCTAGCGCCCGTTATCATAACGGGCTTAAAAATACTAGTAGGGAGATAATTGTCCAGCCATAAAACACTTTGTCAGCCGTGCAAACAGAAGGAACTATAAATCCAGGGAAGATCTTTCAAGATCCTGGCAGGTAAATCCTCCCTAACGCAGATAAACTGAGTCTTTCCAGTTGGGACTTTGTAAGTAAAATTTAAGTTGGTTAAATGTGTAAATATGTGACATTGCAGAACAATTTTTAAGAGACCCATAAAAAAGCTGCTTTTCCCTCCAAGCTAATCTTCTTTGCCATTCCTATTCTCCATTGCAGCTGTCGTAACAAAATTCACAATCATCTCCGACAGATTATGTGTAGGTTAAAGATCAAGATAAAATAAGTAATTGCTGTAAAGGATTCTTCAAAGCAAAACTAATAGCTGATAGCATTTGAATGCTGAGCTCTCTGGTCAAGTTGATAGAAAGATTCAAAAATAAAAAAAATAGCAGAAAATAAGGAAAAGTTGACAGAAAATAAAACCATAAATCTGACAAACTCACAGCCGTGCTGGGAAGTTCAAGGTGAGGTGGGGGAGGTTCACAAAAAAAGATGGGGGGGGACCCATACTAATATCCAACAAATGCTGTGAGTAGTTTAAATTTTAAGATTAAAATAAGAAATAAGTAATTGCTGGGATATCAGACATTTTTTAAAAAAACTCTTCAGGGCAAAACTGAAAGCTGTTAGCATTGGAATGCTGAGATCTCCAGCAAAGTAAAGATAGCAAAACAAACAAACAAACAAACAAACAAGCAAGAGCTTTCAACGAAGAAGAAAAAGAAAACCATAGATCTGCTAAACCCACGGCCATGGACATCTCAGAGATTTATTAGGAAAGGTAAGATAAGCGGAATAGAGCAGGTTGTCTGTAATTCGGTGATGAAAAGGCTCTCTTCATTCATTCCAATGATCACGGAAAGGTCTCTCCAGATGTTCATCCAGGGTTTTCCAGACTTTTTAGGGTCTGAAGACCCCCTAGACTCCCACCTCTAGGAAGAGGACAAAGCCCTGCACACATACTGACCTCCATCTGGCTGACAGAAGGTGATAAGACCAAAAGATTGATGAAAGCCCTGACAGCTGGTTTAGTCAGGAGTTTTTGTTCCAGGTGCCATTTTGATTCCGCCCCCAATGCTTTTTAGCCCCCAAACTAAAAAGCCCCCTTATGAAGCCTTGCCTCATAAGGAAGGTGCTCCAGGCCCCCTATCATCTTGGTTGACTTTTCTGTTCCTTTTCCTGTTCTACAATGTCCTTTTAAGATAGAGTAACCTGTACACTGTATTCCAAATGTGGCCGCACCATAGATTTGTATAAGGGCATTATAATATTAGCATTTTTATTCTCAAACACCTTCCTAATGATCCCTAGCATGGAATTTGCCTTTTTCACAGCTGCCACGCGCTTAGTGGTAAACTTTCAATGAGCTGTCCACCATGACCCCAAGGTCTCTCTCCTGCTCAGTCACAGCTCAGACCTCCTCAGTGTATATGTAGATTTGGGGGTGGGGGTGGTTGCGCCCAGAGGCGTAACTAGGGAAAATAGCGCCAAGGGCAAGCACTGAAATTGCGCCCCTGTCCAAACAGGTATGATGGGACTTGTAGTCAACAATATCTGGAAATCCTTGTTAAAAGGAACACTGTACCATCTAGACATGGTTGTTGATCAAAACCTGAAAACATGAGCCATCTCTGTAAAAGACTTAGAACAACAGTCAGGAGTTATGCGAGGATTCCAAGTGTCATTTTCTCTGTCTCATCTCATTCTTTTTTTTAAAGAAATGACTTTGTCCTAGAGGATCACCTGTCCAAATCGCTACTAGCAAAATAGGGGAAGAAGAAGGTGGTGGTGTGTGTGTGTGTGTCTGTAAACCAGTGAATGATTCCTGCCAGCCTTTGTCTTATGATGACTGTTGGCTCATGATGCGGTATATGTGCATTCACCACACCAGTGCTTATTCTGACACCAAGAGGGAGGAGGATACATTAGTTTGCCACACTAGACAGCGGAATTTGCAATAGGAGCAGACAGCCAAGTTCTGCCAGGGCCAAAACCAGCCCCTGCCAGACTAAGAAATCATTGTAATTTGCCCCTTCCTGTCACAAGCAGTCTGCTGTTCTTTTATTATTGACTCTAATTCTCACATATCCCAGTCATGGATGGAAAATTCAGGGTCAATTTACAAGAGACACATTTTCTACATGGAAGTTTCTTCTGTGCAGGTGTTGTGTAGAAACCCATGTGTAGTGACCGCCAGGGGCATAGCAAGGTTGGAATGGGCCAAGATGAGATTTTAAAATGGGCCCCCAGCCCCTCAAAGTCCAGGGCCTCCACATACCCCAGGCCCCCAAGGATTTAAGTCTGATCTTTCAAAATAAGTATGCTGCCTGGAAATACATTTCACTGAATACACACATGCACACTTCACAGTATATAGTGATATACATTGAGTACTATATATTAGTGCTACTTTTAATGCCTAGAACACACTAGCAACGCTAATTATTAAAATGGCCCCTTCACTGCAGATTAGCAAAGGAGACTTTCAACCATGCAGGGTGAGCCTATGTTTGTTTTCTCAGAATTCTGAACAAATTCAGTAAAGTTTGATTCCAGGAGGTTTTTCACACGAGGCTTTTAAAGTGCTTTAACACATATCTCCTCTGGAATGGAGGTGCTGCATTCACATGTTGGCCAGATTTACCCTGAAGTCCCTGCAAGTTATTGGAGAGCAGTTCACACACAAGAAAAATAAAATAAAATAAAATAAAATAAAAGCACAACACATGCTTCACAGTTCTCACTCAGACCTTCTGGGTTGCAAAACAACTTGAATATAAGTGCATTTATAAATGAATGAAATAATGAATGAATAAATAAATATTTGTTCCATAAGTTTTTGTAATTTTCTGACATGAAACAAGCCACTTATAGGCCTTAGATAGTTTTTGTTTTTAAAGCCAGCACATTTTTCAGTCTGTTTTAAACTAAATATTCAGAGACTTCTCAGTCTCGCCCCACCCTCCATATCAAAGCCCTATGGCAAGCAGATCCCTATATATGGGGGTAACCACAAAAAGGAATTCACAGCCTACCTTGCAAAAGCTGTGCTGGATGGTCTGGTCTGCTGCAGGGAGGGTCTGCTGCAGGGAGCTCTGCCAGCCTCCTTCCTGGCTTGCTTGGCCTGCCGAGTTCAGGCTTCAGGGAGGCCTACTCGGAGGCCTCTCTGGAAGCCCCACCCACCGATCAGCTGAGAGGCGGGGAGAGAAGAGCTCTGCAGTTTGCAGGCTGCTCCAATCCTAGGCCTCGCCGATCCTAGGCTGGAGGGAAGTGGCTGAGGGGCCCTGGGGCTGGGCAGGTGGGCAATGGGGTGGGGGTGGCAGGAACTGGCATGGCACGGCCCCCCCAGTGGCGCCTAGGGCACGTGCCCTGCCTGCCCCCCCAGTTCCACCTATGGTAGCGCCAATATGCATCGCTTTACACTTGGTTACATTGAACTACATTTGCCATTTTGCCACCCACCCACCTTGTTTGGAGAGATCTTTTTGGAGCTCCTCAAAATCTGCTTTGGATTTCACTACCCTAAATTAACTACCCAAAATAGTTTTGTGGGTAATTTGGCCACTTTGCTGGTTACCCCAACTTGTAGATCTTTTACGAACAAGTTAAAGAGCACTGGTCCCAGTACAAGCAGTAAGGGGTAAATAGGCCTCCAAAATGGCACTCAAAACATGAAACCTTTTCAGTTGAAACCAGACAGTTCTGCTCCAAGCTCAAAACAAGTTTTTTTAATTTAAAGGGTGTTCTGATTCAAGCTCGAAATGGCCCATTGTGAGTCAAAATGTTTCACCATTGAATCATTCTATACATCCCTACTCAGAGCTGCTATTTGCCTTAGATGACAACATTTTCAGGCACAATGGTTGCACCCAGACACTTTCCCCTCTACTGTGAGCTTCAGGAGGGAATTTAGACTGGACTCACACTGTGAATAGTCTAGTTAGTTAGACCCCCCATGTCATTTTTCCATTTAATTTTCTTCCCTCTGCAGCTACATTTTGAAAAAGCAAGAGATATGGGGAGCTCTTAACACAAATATTGTGTCTAGTCAGATGCTAAAACTGATCTATGAGGCAAGAGGTCTCCAGTTCAAATCTTACTTACTTCATTTGGGAACTCACTGGATGCCTTGTGCAATCCACTACAAGGCTATTCTCATGAGCAGTGTAACCCAGGCTAGAGCAGCCCAGCCTGGATTAGGCTGCTCATGTGCAGAGAGAGGGATCTCAAGGCCTGTCCTTGCACTGCCAGCTCACCTAACCCTATTTTTGACTCCAGCCTTTAGCCAGGGTTAAGGGCACAAGTGCCAAGTTTACACACCCTAGGGTTGGGCTCCTAGAGCACTCAACTGGAATAATGAGGCCAGCCCTCCCACCTGCCTCAATTGATCATGTGCCCAACCTCAGTATCCCATTCTCCCCATAAGGTGTGTGCACGGAACCGGCTGGCCTGGTTCATTTTGAGTCCGGACTAAAAATCACCCTTTGCCCAATTTCTTTGAAATATGGGTGGTAGCTTCCTTGCACCCATTGGGCACTACCACCCACCACAACCCACTCTAGGCTATCCTGGTGATCCCCACATAGAGCTATAAGGTTGCTGAAATCCCCATTATTCCCTATGGGGGAAAACTTAAAAATCACTCCTTTGCCCAATCTCTTTGAAATTTTGGTGGTAGCTTCCACCCATTGGGCACTACCACCCAACCCACATTGGCCGCAAATTAGAGGTCTGAATCTCTGAATTTTTCAGATCCAAATTGGGGGTGATTTGTTTTGTACCCAAATCTGGGCCATTGAAGGTAGGGGTGATTTGTTTTGTCTACAAAACACCCGAATTGGCCAGATTTAAGTACAAATAATTTTGTACCCAAATTGTTTCGCACATCCCTAAAACAGAGCCACCCAATCCCACCCTCTTCAGATGACTCAAAAGGTTACCATGGTCAATGGTATCAAAAGCCATCGAGAGATACAAAAGGATCAATAGAGTCGCACTCCCTCTGTCAGTAGCCAATTGGAGATCATCCATTAGGCCAACCAAGGCAGTCTCCACCTCAGAGCCTGCTCAACAGTCAGTTTGAAATGGGTCTAGATAATCTGTATCATCCAAAAGTGTCTGCAGCTGAGAGGCCACCACCTGCTCAATCACCTTGCCCAACCATGGAAGATTGGAAACAGGACTGTAATTAGCTAACTCTGAGGGATCCAATGAAGGTTTCTTCAAATAAGTTCTAATAATCGCCTCTTTAAGACCTGGAGGCATCCTGCCCTCCCTCTGAGAAGCATTTATAAAGTTTACCAGACCCTCTCTGATGATAAGATTACCAAATGAAATAAGCCAACTGGAGAAAGGGTCAAAGAGAACAGGTTGTAGGGTATAGTCCAAAGCAGTTTGTCCATATCCTCAGGAATCATAACCCGAAAGTGATCCAATCTAATCCAATTAAGAGGACTTGCTGGACACCTCCACTGTAGACTCTACAGTAACTGTGGAATCCTTTTTGGCCCAAATATAAGATATTTTCTCTGTGGAAATATCACTGAAGACATCACAGCAAGTGACTGAAGGTTCCAAGTTCAATTCAAGCTGATCCTTGTCTAGTTTCTGCTCCTGCTCCTCCTCAGCCAAGAAAATCAACAACACATCCATTTCAAATGCCTCACAAATGCTGACTGCTAGTTTTGGGCTGCTGACTCTCTGGCTCCACCCACCCAAACTGTCAACCAGTTAAATAACCCCATCAGCCTTGTGCATTATCAAAGGCTGGGGAGGGGGGGCAAAATCACTGCACCCAGCTTACACTGGGTGGGCAGTATCATAATTGAAAAGGAAATGGAATTATGCCAATATAAGCAAAGTGAGACAAGCACCTTAAGAAATAGATTGAACTTGCAAACTAGTTCTTGATCATTTCTCCCATCTGAAGTGCAAGTCAACATTATTGTGAATGAGTATGGTGAAAAGGGCTCAGGGTGAGATCTCCGTTTTCTTGGGCTGACTCTTTAGACACAGATGTTGAATTAAACAAAAATGCCTGAAATGTTCTTAGCTTCTTTCCTTCTTATCCTGTATTTTAAAGGTATGTCTTGGCACTATCTGTTCAACAAGCCTGATGGGATATGCAAGGTAGGAAAAAATACAGTTGTCACAGTTCTCCTTAACAAATTGTAACAGATACTACTTGTCATTAAACTTTTACACTTCAAGGATTCTTCGCATTTTTTAAAAGCTAGATTGTTTAAGATGACAGTCAACAATATTAGAAAACAAAATATCACAGTTTTCTCTTTCTTTTCTGATCTCCTCTCTCTTCTCAAAATAAAAATTAACATGGACAGATGGTGCTTAAGCAGCCTGGTAAATAGAGCAAGATGTTTTCTTATGCGGACATGGTTATGTTTATGTTGTACAACTATAATTGGAGAAAAGTAGCTAGGTCCTGCCTGAAAATATTAAAGCAGACCTGTACATGTGACCCACTAAGCTAGGAATTGTAGTTTGCCAGCTGCTTGACAGTCCCCCTAATTTTTTCAGTCCTGAGCAAGCAGGAAACTCCCCCAGGAAGTGTAGTGCGTGCCTGGAGTGGCTGGTGGGCTGAGTGTATCATGTAGATCACAAGTTGTGGTGTCATGTTTTTTTAATTATTATTATTTATAGTTAGTTTTAGTTTATATACTGCCTGACTCCAGAGGCTCCAGGCAGTTCACCAAAACCACAAACAAGAACAGCTATTAAAACAAGAATTAAAAATCTAACACATACAAAAATTAGAGCAATTAAAAAATCCAAGCAGCAATTAAATTTTTTTAAACATTCAAAAATTACAGCAATTTTTAAAAAAAATTTAAACTCAGGAACTCCTAAAAACTTGGCTAAAAAATGTGTCTTTAGGTAAATATGTTAAACCATGAATATCTATAGGAAGTGCATTCCACAGCCTAGGAGCAACTACAGAGAAGGCCTGCTCCTGAATGACTGACAGATGAGCAAGTGTTATATGGAGACGTCTCTTGATGATCTTAATGTGTGGTGGGAATGAGAAGAAGGCGCTCTCCCAGGTAACCCAAGATGTTCAGGGCTCTTAAAGTAATTACCAGTACCTTGTATTTTGACCAGGAACCCATTGGCAGCCATTGCAACTGCTTTAAAATGGGCATAATATGGTCTCTCCGAGACACCCCGGAGACCAGTCTAGCCTCTGCATTTTGAACCAGCTGAAGTTTCCGAACCACATACAAAGGCAGCTCCACGTAGAGCCCATTGCTGTAGTCAAGCCTAGAGGTTACCAGAGAGTGCATCACAGTTCTTAGATCATTATCCTCAAGTCTGTCATATCAACCAAAGTTGATAGAAAGCGCTCCTGACCATAGCCTCTACCTGAGAAACCAGAGTGAGGCCTGTGTCCAAAGCACTCCCAAGCTACGTGCCTGTTCCTTCGATGGGAGTGCAGCCCCATCCAGAACAGGAAGATCTATTGCATCCCTTGAAGTATGACACCTCACCATGAGTACCTCCATCTTGCTTGGATTCAGCTTCATATCCCTCATCCAGTCCATTGCTGTCTGTAGTTAGGCATTTAGGGGGTCTATGCCATTTCCTGATGATGATGTCATTGAGAGATAGATTTGGGTGTCATAAGCATATTGATAACACCCTGCTCCAAATCTCCTGATGATCTCGCTCAGAGGATTCATGTAGATCAGGGGACCCCAACTTTCTGTCACATGGGGGCCGCATTAGAGTGCCCAATGCCTCATAGAGGGCCACATCTTAAATCAAAATGTAACAAAATTATTAACCTACTTAGATCAAAAGTAAACATTCAGAGGTCAATGAAGAAATGTTAACTTGAACGTAATCCATTTTAGAACAATATTTTACTGTGAAATCCTTTTATCTAGCTACACATGCTTACCTAGTCTGTGTGATTTTTGTGGCTGTTTTCTGTTAGACAAGGCATTAATGTCCAAGTCAAGGTTTGTGACAGACACCCTTAAAATGTCATGTAAATGTTCATCTGTAAGGATTTCACAATTTTCATCTTGGAAAAAGGTTGTTCACAGATGTATGTGGTTCCAAAGACTGTGAACATGCCTGCAGCAAATTTCTTTAGGTTGATAAATATATCAGGTAGACCAGAATAGAAATCTAACAGACTATTTTCTTTGTAAATGTCTCTGAGATTATCACTGGTTTGCAAATCAATTAGTTCCATCTGAAAAAAGTTACTTGCATCTTCTGGTGGTACTTCAAATGGATTCTGAAACATTCTTATTTCCTTTCCATGCTTTTGGCAATCAGTGAATCTGTTCTGGAATTCCACCTGCAATAGGTTCCGTGCTTTGATGTGTTTTTCAACATTGAATTGTAAATTCTCGCCCTTCTCAAATTTTAGTCCATTGCAGCATGAGAAGTTTGAAAAGTTACCTTCACTAACTTGCTTCACAAAAATGTTTAGTTTTGCTTCAAAAACTTTCAATTCAAAATACAAGTCACACACAAGCTTTCCTTTTCCCTGCAATCTTAGATTCAATGTGTTCAGATGTTCTGTGATATCAGTTAAGAAAGCCAAATCAAAAATCCATCCAGGGTCAGGAAGTACTTCTTGATCTTTTCCTTTCTCCTTGAGAAAGGCATCAACTTCATGACGAAGACTGAAAAAACATTTGAGGACTTTGCCTCTGCTAAGCCACCTGACTTCTGCATGGTACAATATATCTCCATATTCTGCATCTATCTCTGAGAGAAAACTTTGAAACTGATGATGAGTAAGGCCATGACGCCTGATGTAATTAATGCTGGATACATCAACATGCATCACACGTGCCCACTGAAGAAACTTACAACATAAGGCTTGCTGATGGATGATGCAGTGAAATTGCATGGGAAGTGTACCACTTAATTTCAATATCTCTTCATTGATTCTTGCAACTACACCAGTTTTACTTCCCACCATATTTCTTGCACCATCAGTTGTGATGCTTTTCAATTTATCCCAACTCAGACCGAGATTTTCTACTGATTTACACACCTTCAAGAATATGTTTTTTTGCTGTTGTAGTGCCTTTTAAACTCTGCAGCGCACACAACTCTTCTGTAATTTTGAAGTTGGAATCTATCCTCCTGATAAATATTAGTAGTTGAGCAGTGTCTATAATGCCATTGCTCTCATCTAAAGCCAAAGGGGGGAAACATCAAAACTTTTTGCCTTGACAGTCAGTGACATATGCAGCTCTTCTCCTAGTTCTTCAACACGCCTGGTGATTGTAGATGCCGATAAACTGACACAACTAACACAAGATACCTTATCAGGGCACATTTCCTCCATTACTTTAACCATGCACTTTTAAAGAAATTCTCCATCAGTGAATGGTCTACCACTCTCAGCAATACATTTAGCAACATGATAGCTGGCCCTCACAGTAGACAGGTTCTCCTCAACATGCTTTCTAAAAGTATTTTCCAGCAAAACATTGATTTTTTTTAAGAGACTTTATCTTGTTCACTCGCACCTCTCCATGATATATTGAGTAGCTCTTGTGACAGGATTCAAAGTGCCTTTTAACATTGTACTCCTTTAATACTGAGACAGTTTCAAGACATATCAGGCAAACTGCTTTATCCTTGTTTAAAACAAAGAAGTGCTCAGTAGTCCATTTGTCATTAAATACATGGAGCTCATCAGCAATTTTTCATTTCTTTGAAACAGCACTTTCTTTTGCAGACATCTCACAGAATTTTTAGCAGAGCAGCAGTTGCAGAGTTTCAATATTATCCGTGAATAAATAAAAACATGAGAAGTATAGTTTTAGGAGCCTAACTCTTCCCTTTCCCATCAAATATACCCCACTCTAGCTGCTATTAGCTGGGGATTTTCATTTCGACCATGGCAAAGAAGAGAAGAGACCCCTGCCTCCCTATCCAATACAGTTCTCAGGAGTATTGGGCCATATGCACAGGCTAGGAAGAATTTTTAAAAAATGGATTATGAATCTGACCTACCATATGGCAGAGTTGCAATCCTCAGTACATTGAATAGTATAAGGTTTATTTCTTTGTGAACACACTGCCTTGAGGTTTAAATCTACACATGCTAATACTTGGAGGCCCTCCAAAAAAGGGCAGGTAGAGAGAAAGAGCAAATGAAAGGGCAGCCTTCCACCTGGAGCAGAGGATATGCCATTAAGTTGGCTTCAAATTATATGCAGGGTGCACATACACATCACTGCTTGCCAGCCAAGCCTCAATCATGAGAAGCAAAATGGCAGTCAGTGGGGACTGGGGAGGGGAACTTGGCTGGAGGAAGATGTGGGAAAGGGAATCCCATCAATTTCCCTGCTAAGAGAGTACTCCTTCCCTCTCAACCCAAGGGGCCACTCACCGGCTCCTGCAATCACAGATGCATGAGAAGACTCCTAACTGGAGTGGGTGGGGGAGGTGAGGAAGAAGCAAGCAAAGTCAGAGCAACCAGCTCTTGTTCAGGACGGAAGAATGTTTTTGCCTGCAGTAGCAACCTCACCAGTAACCTTGGAAGACACTTGGAGGAGCCTTGATGGGTGGAGCCTCTAGAAATGGTCAGTATGCACTTTGTATCCCCCCCACAAAAAATAACCAGCCCTTTTACTGTCCTCCCTTTGTATCCTTTTTTGCAAAGATACCAGCCCTTTTACTGTCCTCCCCCCCGGTTTTTTTGCAGAAGCAGACCATACATCTCCTGTACCTATTCACACAGCTTCTTTATCTTCCTTACATACATATATAGCCTTCAACATAGTAATGCATGGAGGTGGGAGTGAAAAAGCTGAGTGGTATGGGTACCTGAGCTTTGCTGGCTAGCAAAGGAAGAATGGCCAAAATGCTAGTATGGAGGATAAGACCAAGAGGGGGCTGACAGAAGGAACCATGGAGACCAGAAGAAACCATGTTGCTATTGGTTTGTGGGGGTTTTTTGCAAGAAAGGGACAGGATGAGCAGCAGTAGATGGTGCCTTTTGAGGCAGGAAGAATAATGTGGATATGAGGGGAAATACCTTGAGTGTGATAGCAGCAAACAAGTGGGTTGGAGGGCCGCACAGAAAGAACTCGGGGCCCACATGTGGCCCGTGGGCCACAGGTTGGGGACCCCTGATGTAGATGTTAAAAAGCATTGGAGATAGGATGGTGCTTGGTACACTAAAAGAATCCCCCATATATCCTGAATCTCCAAGCCAAAATATACACACAATGTGTTCCAATTGTCTCACAGGGATCCTGGTAATGGAGAAGTTACTCTGATGGATCACAGCCTCTCCACCCCCTTTCCCTAACCTGCTCCACCACTGAGTACCCAGTAGGGAGGAGCTGAGGCCCTATTGGTCCACTAGCCTCCCCCAAACAGGTCTCAGCCAAGGCAACTCCCTTATCCATCATCAAATCACGGATTATTTCAGACTTATTTTGCACCAACCTGCTCTTGCAAGGAGCAAGGTCCGGTTCTGAGGGTGGATGGAGATGCTCACCAAGGCCTGAAAGCTGACAAGACAGCTGGAAGGGGAAACAGCTATTAAATTTCTCATCTCCCTTCCCCTGTAATGGCCTGCTGACCTGCCAACCCCAAGTCTTCTGTTTCCCATCACTACTGTTATAGCCACTCCAGAACTCCCTGAAGCTCCCACAATTACCCCACCTATACTAGAGCCCTGAGACATAGCTGTAAACAGCTGGGCAATACAGAGAAGCTAGAACTATAAGGAAGGAGTCCAAGAGGGTAAATAAATAGGCCTGAGCCCTGAGTCCCACCCCCATAGGCTGATCCCCTTTGGCAGCCAACTTTGGTGGCCATGCCTCCAGCACAGCCTTCCTTCTTTTAAGGGCCCAAGAGTTGGAATAGCCCCATCAGCTGCCTCACTCAGCCAACAGGGGCAGAGTGGCCCACCTGCTTGGTGGTAGAGCAATTAGGAAGGACCAGGAACCAAGGGTTGAGAGGGGGAAGACCTGGCAGAACCTAGAGCCAGCCTGCTCATCCCCAACAAGGAGAGAGGGAGGAAGGGAGATGGAATGCATATAAACCTTTGAAGTATAGTATCTACTTTTCAGCATGGAGACACCTGTATAGAAACTCATGTAATGATTTCTTAAAATGTCCGAGGGGCTTCTCATAAAGCAAGGAGCAGACTCCCCTGCCCCTGTTGCTTCTGATTAAAACCAATGGGTTGAAATTACAAGGAAGTCGATTCAAAATAGACATTAGGATGTATTTCCTAAATGTAAAAGCTATTAAAGAGTGGGAAAACTCTGCCTAGTGCAGAGGGAGGCTTTCCTTCACTAGAAGCTTTGAAATAGAGATTGGGTGGCCATCTGTCAGGCATGCTGTATCAGGCTCCAACTCTGAGCAAGGGCTTGGACAAGAAAACCTCCAAAGTCTCTTCCAACTTTCTGTAATTTTATGAATCACAGAAGGGTCTTTTTTCCTTCCCCTCATAGTCTCGATAACATTTTATCTGGTCATTTACAGCAATAAACTCTGATTCTGATAGTATCCATTCTCAGCTGCAGCTGGGATCTAGAGGGATGCAAAATAATAGACTGTTCTTTATAATAGAGTAGGGCAGTTAACACAATCATTAGGGTAGGAGAAGCCTCCTACCATAATTCAGGAGTGGGGCATGCTCCCAATGATCAATTGTGTGTTAGATAGAAATAAGATCAGACACAGGGAGCTTGATTATCAGTCAAGCCACAGCTGTGTTGGATGAATGTGCCGTACCCAGATTCCATCACGAGCTTCTGAATGAAGTAGGTGGGGAAATTGTCCTACCTAGCTTAGACTTGCTTGATGATCAAGCTCCCCACCTTTGATCATGTTTTTATCTAATACATGATCAGCAATCAAGAGTGTACCCAGCTCTTGAATTAGGGTAGGAAGTGTCTCCTACCCTAATGATGATTGTATGAATTCCCCTATAGTCTCATGGTGGTTTTGTCATCAGTGATGTTGCCCTCAAGTCATGACCCTGAAAGAATAAAAATGTGTTGGATCCAATCTATCATTAATGTTGAGCATGCTGACAACATTATGGAAGAATCTATTTCATGTTATTGTTTTCATTCTATAGACAGAACATTTGGGTCTACGAGGCAATGAAGCAGATGTAGAACAGTTGTTATGCTGGTCTATGACCATAATAAAGATTGGTTGGTTGATAGATGGATTGAATAGTTACAACTTAGTATATCAGATGGTTTTTTAAAAACATTATCCATTGTGAACTATAATGGATACTTGCTAGCATGCCACAGTGATCTGGAAAACGTAATTTTTCATGTGAATTTGGATCAGTGCTTGAAGTTCTTTCTCTCATTTTCTCTACCTTCAGACAAATTACATTTCCAATATTAAGAACCCAGTCCTGTAGCTGTTCAGAAGAACACAGGAAGCTGTCCTATACCAAGCCAGAGCACTCCAAGGTCTCAGGCAGGAGTCTTTTCCAGCCCTATTGACCTGGGACCTTCTGCATTTGACGTAGATGCTCTAGCACTGATCAATGGCTCAATGGGACTTATCTTCCCCAGCTAAGTGGGGCAGAGGACTGCTGTCTAAGACTTTTGGGGACATAGATGCATGTGGCATCAATAATAATACCCAAGATGTTATGTTTTTGAAAAAACTTATCATGAAGCTCTGCAGATCACTCAGTAGCAGCCTGTGCAGGCACTGTTGAGGGAGACGGTGAGAGTCACCATTAAGGGTAAATTAATAGGTGCTTACCTATGCCACTGCCTCACCTGAGCTCTGCTCCAAGCAGCAGCACACCACCCAGCACCCCCTGCAGTGGGGGAATCGCCTCATGGCTGCTGCTGGGGGATCAGCTCTGCGGAGGCCATGTGAGTGGTGGAGGTGATCCCACGCTGTAGGGGGTACTGGCACATTGCTGCTTGAAGTAGCATATAGGTTTGGCAGTAGCAGAGGTAAGCACCTATTAATTTACACTTAAAAGTGCCTCTCGCTGCCTCCCTCAACAGTGCCTGCACCAGCCACTACTGAGATCACTCACTATTTGCATTTGCTTAGAATCTCTCTCTCTCACACACACACTCACACCACAGAGAGAGATACAGACACGTACTGTATGTACACACGTACGTTGAACTGATGATGAAAATGCCTTTCTTCCCAATAACATTTAGTCACTTAACCATATTATTTCCACATCCTAACTCCATACCATACAACTTAAGAAATTCAGAGAAACAGTACAGGTAATTCTGATTAAATGTTAGGAGATAGTGGAGAGACATGACACAGGACTTCTGTTTTCAGCAGCACCCCTGTGCCAATTACCATATGGCATTATACCCAAAGGTGTGCTCAGTACTTACAAAACAAGTCCTTTGAGTTCTAATTAAGTAGGGCTTCGTTATGATTTGAAATGAACCCATACAATCCAGACAACATTGTACTCTAGCAAATAGCAGATGTGTTACAAAAAGGTACTTGCTGAGCAGTTCCTTTGGGCTGTTTGACATAGATCTAGCTACAAAGGAATGAAAGGTAGTGGGAAAACATACTTCACATTGTGAGCAACAAACAATTTCTGCAAGGCAGGCAGATTGTACAAAATGACATATCAATTGCACTGAATTAGCTATCAAAACAGGGTAACCCAGCAGTCAGAGATCACTGAATAACGATGACCTAAACCTGTGCACACGATTACATGCACACAAATTTCATTAGGGCAGAAGCCCCAACATGACAATTGTATCATTTCTTAACTTTAGCTTATCAGCAGTATGACTGTGGCAAAATATAATTTGTTGGATCATCATCAGCGTACCACAGTGTCTGAAAAATATTTTCATCCTGGGGTCTCCGTTGCTCACCAAGGTACACTTCCCAAGAACTATTTTCAAGACTGATTGAAGAGGCTGCCTCAGGCATCCTTAAATTCTTTCTGCACAATGCACTGGTGATGGGAACAGAAGCCAAACTGGCAAACCTATCCTCACCATGAATTCTCTGATTTAGAGTGCTTTATCTCTTTATATGGAAGCCCAGCAGAGAGGGAAGGGAGAGTCCATCTATCTCCCACCCAGTGCTGCCTGGAGTGAGAGACCAGGTGGGTGCTGGGGTTCCTTCTGCTGTTGTCTGTCTGCTTTTGCTTCCCCTGTGGGGCTGCAGCCTCAGGTTAACATATGTGGGAAGTGTGGGAAGGACTGGGACCAGCCCCTGAGTGATTCAGCTGTTCCTCAGATCACCTGCTCAGTTTGGGGCTTTATAGGAAGGCTCCTTGTGACTCAGGATCTGCCACTGGCTCAGTCGCCACCATAGGGGGTAACACCAAAGGGGGGTCACCCCTTTGGGGGAGCCACTTAGGGGGAGAATGAGGGCAAGGGCTTCTGTTTAATTAGTTTTAAGCTGTTTTAAGTTTTAAGACTTGGGTTGAAATTGCTATAATGTGTTTGGGTTCATCTGAAGGTGGGGGGACAGGGGGTGCCTTTGTTGACTATGGGGCAGCCATCCCGGTGGTGGCGGGGAATAGAAGAAGTAATGTTGGCAGATCAGCGGGGCATTCCAGGGGAAGGGTGGTCAGAAATTTAATAGCGGTCTCCCCTTCCTGCTGTCCTGCCAGCTCTTTGACCTTGGGGAGCACCGCCAACAACCCACATAGGTTTCCCCTGCTCCTCCGTAATGCCAGGTCAGTACAAAATAAATCTGAACTCATCCATGATTTGATCATGGATGAAGGGGCCGACCTAGTATCTATTACCGAGACTTGGTTGGGGGAGGCTAGTGGTCCAGTTTGGTCCCAGCTACTCCCTCCAGGATATTCTGTAGAGGAGCAGGTGAGGGGACGTGGGTGGGGAGGTGGGGTGGCTGTGGTCTATAAAGATAACATCTCCCTTACCAGGGTCGCTGTCAGGGTATCAGACCATATTGAATGTGTGTACTTGAGTTTGGGGACCAGGAATAGATTGGGACTTCTGTTGGTGTACCGATCGCCTCGCTGCCCAGCGGAATCCCTTACTGAGCTCACGGACTTGGTCGCGGAACTCCTGTTGGAGTCTCCCAGACTCTTGGTGCTGGGGGACTTCAGTGTTCATTTTGGAACCAATCTGTCTGGGGCAGCTCAGGAGTTGATAGCGGCCATAATAACTATGGGCCTATCCCAAGTGGTCTCTGGACCGACGCATATTGCAGGTCACACGCTCGATTTGGTCTTTTACTCTGATCAGGGTGGTGTTCCATGGGTGGGGACTCCTGTGATTTCCCCATTGTCATGGATGGACCACCATCTGGTTAAAGTTGTACTTACAACCACTTCCCACCTCCGCAGGGGTGAGGGGCCCATTAGAATGGTCCTCCCGAAGAGGTTATTGGATCCATTAAGATTCCAAGGAGCCTTGGAGGGATTTAATGTTGGCTTTGCTGGTGATCCTGTTGATGCCCTGGTTGAGAATTGGTACAACTTGCTCACCAGGGCAGTAGACACGATTGCTCCCAAGCGTCCCCTCCAACCTGCTTCAAATTTGGCCCCTTGGTATACAGAAGACCTACGGGGGCTGAAACAGCAAGGTAGGCGACTGGAGCGCAAGAGGAGGAAGACTCGACTCGAATCTGACAGATTGCGACATAGAGCACATCTAAAGATCTATGCTCAGGCAATACGTGCAGCAAGGAGGCGGTTCTTTTCTGCCCGTATTGCCTCTGCAAGTTCACATCCAGCTGAGTTGTTCAGGGTTGTGAGGGGATTAGTATCTGCCCCCCCTCCCCGAACCAGAGTTTGGAGTCATCAGTTACCTGCTGTGATGTATTTAAAGAGTTTTTCACAGATAAAATCTCTCGGTTTTGGGCCAACCTAGATGGAGACTCCACAATTAATTTGATGTCTGAGCTGGAGGTGCCCAATGACTCCTCACATGTGATTCGACTGGATCGGTTTCAGTTTGTGACTCCTGAGGATGTGGACAAGCTGCTTGGATCGGTGAGGCCTACCACTTGTTCAATTGACCCTTGTCCAACATGGCTTGTTCGATCTAGCAGTGAGGTTGTTGTAAACAGCCTGGTGGATATCATAAATGTTTCTCTGAGGGAGGGCAGGATGCCTCCTTGTCTTAAGGTGGCAGTTATTAGACGTCTTCTAAAGAAGCCTGCATTAGATCCGTCCGAGTTGAGCAATTATAGGCCTGTTTCCAACCTCTCATGGCTGAGCAAGGTAATTGAGAGGGTGGTGCGGTCCAAGCTCCAGGCGGTCTTGGAGGAAACTGATTATCTAGACCCATTTCAAACTGGTTTTCGGGCAGGCTATGGGGTGGAGACTGCCTTGGTCGGTTTAATGGATGATCTCCAATTGGCAATTGACAAAGGAAGTGTGACTCTGTTGGTCCTTTTGGATCTCTCAGCGCCTTTCAATACTATTGACCATAGTATCCTTCTGGAACGTCTGAGGGTGTTGGGGATGGGAGGCACTGTTTTACAGTGGTTCAGCTCCTACCTCTCAGATAGATTCCAGATGGTGTCAATTGGAGACTGTTGCTCTTCAAAATCTGAGCTTAAGTATGGTGTCCCTCAAGGCTCTGTACTTTCTCCAACGCTTTTTAACATCTACATGAAATCGCTGGGATTGATCATCAGGGGATTTAGAGCTAGGTGTTACCAGTATGCTGATGACACCCAGATCTACTTCTCCATTTCAACTTCGTCAGGAGCTGGCATATCCTCCCTAAGTGCCTGCCTGGAAGCCGTAATGGGCAGGATGAGGGAGAATAAACTGAAGCTGAATCCAGATAAGATGGAGGTACTTATTGTGTGCGGTCAGAACTCCAGAGACAATTTTGATCTGCCTGTTCTTGATTGGGTCACACTTCCCAAAAAGGAACAGGTCTGCAGTCTGGGAGTACTTCTGGATTCACACCTCTCCCTGGTTTTTCAGGTTGAGGTGGTGGCCAGGGGTGCTTTCTATCAGCTCCAGCTGATACGCCAGCTACGCCCGTTTATCGAGATCAATGACCTCAAAACTGTGGTACATCTGCTGGAAACCTCCAGACTTGACTCTTGTAATGCGCTCTACGTGGGGCTGCCTTTGTACGTAGTCCGGAAACTTCAGTTGGTTCAGAATGCGGCAGCCAGGTTGGTCTCTGGGTCATCTCGGAAAGACCATGTTACTCCTTTACTGATGGAGTTACACTGGATGCCAATAGGTTTCCAGACAAAATACAAAGCGCTAGTTATAACTTACAGAGCCCTAAATGGCTTAGGCCATGGGTACCTAAGAGAGCATCTTCTTTGTTATGAGCCCCACTGCCCATTGAGGACATCTGAGGAGGTCCATCTCTAGTTACCACCAACTCGTTTGGTGGCGACACAGAGACGGGCCTTCTTGGTCACTGCCCCAAAATTGTGGAATGCGCTCCCTGCTGGGATACGAGCCTCCCCATCTCTGGCAATTTTCAAAAAACACCTGAAAACCCTTCTTTTCACCCAAGCTTTCTCAGCTTCATAAATTGTGGGGGCTTTAATTTCTGGTTTATTTTAAAATTCAAAACCCGATTTCGGGGTTTTTAATCACTGTAATTGTTTAATTGTTTTAAAATGTTTTAAAATTGTTATATTGTTTTTTAATTTGTTTTAGCTCTTTACTGTTTTAGTGGTGTGTTTTAATTGTAAACCACCCTGAGCCATTTTGGAAGGGCGGTATACAAATCAAATCAATCAATAAATAAATAAATAAATAAATATATTGGACAGCAGCAATATAGGAAGATGCTGAAAGGCACCATCTCATACTTTGCAGGAGATGACAATGGTAAACCCTTCTGTATTCTACCAAAGAAAACCACATCACTCTGTGGTTGCCAGGTGTTGACACTAACTCAATGGCACAACTAATTTGTCCTGATATGAGGTGAGTTCAGTCCCTTCCAAATATGGAAGGGAGCTTTAGAACAAACCCCACTATTCGCTTCATATTGGGATTTAGGCCAAACACCATCATTCACCCCTTCCTCCTTTGTCCATCATCCATTACCTTTCTCACAAGCTCTATATCTTTTGTTCGCCCAATATATTCTACCAAATTGGGAGGATATTGGCATGGATAGCGGCAGTGGCAGCATTAGGAACAGCAAGCTTTGTCTCTCCTCTACTTCTTTTCCTCCCTTTTCCCATTGGGGTACTTACTGCAACAATACACCAGTCATGGTGAGCTTTGAGACTTCATTGAACTCAACCCTGGATCTTTACAAATCTCTCTAATCTTTTCAACTTGGCTCCACTTCTTTTGTTCAGGAACCATTTCCTGCATTTACTTCTGGCACTTTGAAACCTCCCTCAGTCTAAGGGCTAAACTAGGTGTGACCTGCAGTTTTGCGTTTCTTTCCCCTCTACCTGTCCAAATCAAAAGTAACCTACCTTGAGAAACTCCAAGTTTGAATGAAAAATTGGGAGGGGTGTGTGTTATACCTCTGGCTGGTTTACCTATGGGAAGAAAACACAGTGAGGGGACAATTTTGAGCAGAAAATCAGCTGGAAAAGTGATAGAAGCCATTATCTCCTCACAGTTCTTCTACTCAAATGTAAGAGTGCTTTAGTTAAACAAAATGTTGGAGAAAAGATACAGGCAACTGTGTGTCACATCTAGTTAGGAGCATATATGTGCCATTATGAACAGACATTGTGGCACAAGTCAATGCCCCAATAGCCCCCACTGTCTCTGTGGGCCCCCCAAATGCCATAGCACCCTACCCTCACTGGCCACTGTGACCACAGCCACACTGCCACCTCCCTGGCATGACTCTCCAAATGCAACACAAGCAGTTGGGGCCAGTGGCAGGCAGGCTAGCCAAGTGTTACGTGCTCCTCCTTCCAACTCTCAGCATGCCTGGGCACACCTCTTATTGTTCTCACCCCTTGTTTTTTGCTGCTGCTTCCAGTAAGGAAGCCCCCAGCGTCCTTAGCAACAGCAGCAATGAGGGTGAGGCTGCCAAGGCAGGCTGGCAAAAAGTGAGTGAATCCTCCACTGTTTCCCAGGCCAGAGAAACCAAGCAGGCTGGTATGCATTCCTCCCTTTCTTTTGTCCCCACCCATCACCCCTGTCCCATCCTGAGCAGTAGCAGCAGAAGCAGCATCACCACTACAAAGTCCCTAGGCACAGCAGAGGAGGGTTGGACTCTCCTCTGAGGTGAAGAATGCAACATCAAACAGGCGTGAGTGAGTGAGTGACTTTTCAATGGGAAAAGTCCTGCACCGGACTCAAATCTCCAGAAGTCTTTGCTCAGCAGTGTGCAGGCTTACAGGGAGCAGTTCTGTGCTCCTGCCTAAGCCCGTCTGGAACTCCCAAGGAACTCTGTGACACCCAGCCACCCCTGCACCAGTGCTAGGTGGTGATTTAAAGGGCCCATGCCACCAGGAACCTACCCTGGGCACTTGCCCTGCATTCTACTGTCTCCTGGTGGTGAGGGCAGGGAATTCTGACTTCGGAATTCTGATATTTCCAAAGCACACCGGCCTAGTGGAGATGATGCTGTGTGTGTGTGTGTGTGTGTTGTGGTGTGAGATAACATTATTAGCTCCAGGCTCCAAAATTGCCTAGCTGCACCTCTGTATGTGGTCATGAGGCAGTGTTTTCTGCTATTCATCTCTTACTGCTGTTCCCACCTGTCTATTTCATTTTAGAGGGCGGGGCATTCTGAATTTTCAGATTATCTGAAAGCAAGTTTAGGATCATTTGACAGCCCTCCTATCCTGTTTGGGACTGAGCCAGAATCTCCATCAAGGAAGGGATCCAGGAGTGCCACAGATCTCAGACAGTTCCACGAGCTGGAGCTAGTCAGCTAGTGCCAATCACAGAACAGACTGCAACCCTAGCAGAATGGTACTCAGTGGCTTCCTGAAGCAGACTTCCAGTCCTTATGGCTGCTATCTAGGCATCGTCAATTGACTCCATGCCTTTCTAGGGAATGTTGCACGTCTTAAATGGGGCATTGTTTGATCTTGTAGGTGCTGGTGTTATAAGGGGAGCTTTTTATTCCCTTACGGGACCTTGTAAGCCCAGTTATAGAACAATTTCCCAAGAAAGTTGCAACCACAGGTTTAACAGTCCAAATAAATGTATATTTTATTGAATACAATTGGTAGGTTGACCATAATGATAATGGAGGATTCCCATATGATGCAGACATACCAGATGTACACGTTTCTGGGCTTAAGGTTTTTAAACCTCTGCTGTAATTGTTAAAATGGTTCAGGGGGATGTACATGGGGACTCATTCTTGACCTCCTAATGCTGGACCTTAACCCTGGGGGTCCCGTAGCACTGGGGAGGGGGGTTCTACTTAGACTGGTATGTCCTCAGAGGACTCGTTCAAATAGAAGGCAAGGCTGTGTTTTCATATTGATGAGCAGGTGCTAGCTCTGGTTCTCCTGGTTCTCTTTGGGAAGGGGGGCATGACATGGAGTCCTAGGGCTCAGTATTAGTTTTTCCCCAACCATGTCTGATCCCCAGAGTTGTCTGATTTGTCTCCAGATTGTGTCATTCTTGATCTGGGGTCACAACATATTGTTCAGCTTCTCTGTAGTGGGAAGGGGTGGGACATCACACTGTAGAAATGTTCCATAATATAACACAACACTAATATGCAAATATTATTCAAAACTGTCATGGCGAGCAACTGTCAAGACATTGTCTAAACTGACATTTGTTCTTGAGTGAGCTTGACTTAAGACAAGACAAGGCAAGACAAGGGAACTTCTTGTTTGTAGATCATTTTCAAACATAATCCTTTATATTATTCATTTAAAATAATATAAAATACAATAAACACATATGGGAAAAAACACCAATGAAACAAACCTCTTATTTGTATTGTAGTGAGCAATTTAGATTTTTTTTGTCCTAATATGTCAACAATAAAAATATCAAACAGCATTTGAAATATTTCTTATCTGGTTTGTGAGCATAACTCAAATTTCAGTTATACTTGGTTCTAAATTGTTAGTTCAATTCCATCTCTTTTAATAACTGAATACAGTTGCTAAGAGCAAGAAAGAACAAGAACAAGAATAAGAATATGAACTGGCAAATCTACAGCTAGCAGGATTCAACAAAACTGCCAAATAACAGGGCCCAAGTTTCCAATAAGCATGATACAAATTGCTGCTGCAATGTGTTTGTCAAGAATATAACACATTTATCATCCCAGACAACTATTAGCCACACTGCTTAAATACTGAGCCTGTGGCAATTCACTGTCTATGTGGAAAGGCTGCGACTGTAAATTACTGACGTGTATGGTAGATAAGTCCAGCATTATCATCCTCATCAAATTGCTCACAGATGCTCTTTACACATTATCGCTGCTCCAAGGACCTCATAGCACAGTTCTGCTATGTGTTCGTATCACAGTGCTGCTATTACATGTAAAGACCCACAACCATATTGGTGGGAGAAATTGTGTGTGGGCCTTTACCACAGAATCATCATCTTCCCTCCTAGTGAGATGATAATTTTGTGGGGCAACTGAGTTCTCTGTTCACATATCAGTAGCTTGTTAGGGCAGAATCTTAGCCCTCATCTCCTCTCCCTCATGGTCTCAAGCTGGCTGTTATTCATAGGCACAGGAGTATTAAGTATATGTTACCTGTAATTTATAGTTTGGTTCTTAATTTGCAAAAAACCTTTTGGGGAAAACTTGGATTCTCAGGTTGCATAATTTCCTTTACCACAAAAAATGTTTCATCTAGAAATCTTGTTCTACCTTTAAAAAAATCAAAAAATTTTTTTAAACAAAAACAGTTCAAAAGGATGTTTTGAGCTAGGATATATGAATTCCTCCAGAGAAAGTTTACTATCTTACTAAAATGGTTTCAGCTTTTCTCAAAATTGAAATCTTCCCAAACCTTGCATTTCCTTTTGAATTCTACTTTAGGTGACAACCTAGTGATGTGTGGACCCAGTTTCATAAGACATTTCTTTTGGTTTCCATCAAAATATCTCAACTGTTTTGCTATATAAGGGGCCTCCAAATTTTCTTCAGATTTCGGTTTAGGAAAACTTTAGTAGCACCTCTATCTGAACCAAAATTTGGATTCTTCACAAGAGAAAAGGATGTTGTCATGACCAAAAATGTTGGGGGTGGGGAGAGCTGGTGTGGGGAGGGGGCGCCTCCCTGCCTCCCTACACACAATCAAAGTTCTTCAGGCAGCCCTGTTGCTCTCATGACACATGATTCATACTATGCTGAGTGGCAGAGCTGGAAGGAGGAAGTCCTCCAGCATCCCATAACACACTGTGCCAGGAGCATAGTGCATTGGGGGATTCCCTTGTTAATGGGTGCTCTTTCCACCCGGTTTTGTGAACACTCAGACTGCAGTCAGCCCGAGCATTCACATGGTGGGGGCTGGGATAGAAGGGAGTGCTCACATCCTTCTACTCCACTATTAGCCCAGGTAAAAAATCTGGGCTACCTTGTTGCAGAGGGCCAGGATCGGGAGTGATCCTGTCACTTCTCATGACCAGGCTATACCCAGGTAGGGCTACCAGTCGTGAGAATAACCTTCATCTATTATTTAAAATTCCTAATTGCCTGAATTCACTCTATGTCCCACATGTAATGTGTTTTGTCATCACAGATATCTCCCATATGTTGTGCTGATATATAATAATTAGGCAGACTCCTCAAGCACTTGTTTTGGAATGGATTCACACTAAGTTCTAATCCTGGAGGAGGATTAGAAAGAATTTTTTTTAAAGATATGGAACAAATAGAAATTAGACATATGATAGGGTATGGGTGACAAGAGAAAAGTACATTAATGGTAATTGATCTAAAAGCTAAAAAGAAGACTCCAAGTAGTTGAACTAAAAACAGATAATATGAAACCAAGTAATAAAGCATAAAGAATGCTAATAAAACCATAATATGGAACTTTGGGGTGGTTTTAATTAGCAACATTTTTGTCAGAAAATGAAAAAGGAATTAACCAGTCTGAATGCTGTCAATTAAATTATATAACTTGACACATATGGCTTGTCATTAATATCATTTTGAAAACAAAATGTTCTCAATTTCTTTCTGGGGAATTTGAAGTTTAACAAATGAAATTAGATAAAATACAATTGTTTGTCTGTTTATCACGGAAGAGCAAATGGATCGCTTCAATCTTCTGTGCTAGCACTTTAAAAGATATTAGCAAAATAAAGAAAAGCACACGAAAAACTGCATGCCAATTTTCTTTTAACTAGGTGGAGGACCATATAGAATACATCCTTCACTTATTTCCTAAGCACTACTTACACATTGCATTACATTTGTTGGGATTTAATGGAAGCCTGTCTGATAAAAAGCACAGAGAATGACACTTTCCCCTAGCATTTATACTTCTGAAAGGAGGATATTGATTTAAAATTTTGGAGACTGAGGGAAACAAGTCAATGGTAGTGTAGAAAGAATGTTTGAAGTTATTAGAAAAAGTGACTGAGATAAGTAAAAACAATTTTTTTGCTAGGTACGCAGAGGAGGAATCAAAATACACTATTATAATGCAAGTATAAAATGGGAGATTGATAAAGCAGATATTAAGAGACTACCAGTTTAGGCACAGTATCCTATGCAGATTCCTATAGGAAAAAATATAGACTTCCCCTTCAACTTCCTCAGCAAAAGTATATAGATATACTATTCAGGAGAATGGCTGTGCAGTCCTCAGGGACATATTTCAGGATGGCAACAAGAAGTAACAGAGGCAGGGGGAATCAGCAACAATCACTCCAACCTGACCTTATACGTGCTCCTTTGCTTGAAAAGACATCAACTGAGCTTGAAATAGCCTCACAAGGATAAAGTTCCCTTATGGCGATGGATAGCTGTGCAACATGTAGGCCAGTATGTACAACTGTGAAACATGTTTGCGTTTTGTGTATTCAGTGGAGTAAAATATAAATTTTTAATTTAAAAATTTAAATTTATTTATTTTTATTTTGTTATTTCTCAGAAGAAGTGGAGGAAGAAGCCATTTCCACCCCACATCCAAACTTTCCCACTCATTCCAGATAAGGAAACCTGCACACAGAAGCAGACTTTACCCCACTTATCTCTTGCTAGAACATGAAATATGGGCCTATATCAGATGGAAATCAAAACTGATATATCCAGGTGTATGCAGTCTAGAGACACTGCATCGTATTCAAGAAAATGTATATTAGGATGTCTTTTGTGTTCTTTTTTCAATGTGTTTTTCACATAAGATACTATACCTTAAGGTGTGGAAGTACTTTCAAATAAGTTGTGGAAGTACTTTCAAATAAGTTATCTCTCACACACATGCACACACACACGCACACACACACACACACACACTTTTTACAACCACGTGAAGCATTGTATCACATCAGATAATGAACATTTGAATTAGCCTTAAGGACAGTGGCTGACATGCTGTGCAAAGAAATATGGGTGGTATAAGCCCTGCCAGAGCTGTTGCCTCCATGAAAACAGGGCTGGAGAAATTGCACCATATGGCAGCTCTGCTATGGTGTTAAGTTGTGCAAAAGGAACTGACCTGCACCACAATTCAGTGTTATTTACATGTGTGTAGCAGTGAGGGGAGGGCTCCCACCACCTGCCTTTTTTGTGCAGTTTGTCAGCCAGTGATCATATTTGCCATCTAGTATAGGGGTTACCAACCTCCAGAACTTGCTGAACTGCCACTCCCATCATCCCCAGCCACAATAAATTTTAGCTGGGGATGATGAGAGTGGCAGTTTAGTAACAACTGGAGTACCACAGGTTGGGAACCCCTGGTGTGGCACAAGTATATTACTTATGTCATCCTATGGCTGCTAGTCCAAAAAAGAAACTAGTATACTCTAGAATAGAGCTGAACCAAAATTTGTCCTGAAGTATTCACTGTCTGAGGATACCATGGACAGCCAGGAAAACAAACACATGGATCATAGAACTAATCAATCCAGAATTTTCATTTGAGGCACAAATGACCAGGCTCAAACTATCATACTTCGCACACATTATGTGAAGACCCAGCTCCCTTGAGAAATCCATAATGCTGGGGAAAGTTGAAAGAAAGAGGAGAAGAGGATGACCAGCAGCAAGGTGGATGGACTTGATTACGACAGCAATGAATGCGCCACTGAGAAACCTTAAAGGCCAAGCTGAAGACAGATCATCCTGGAGATAATCTATCTATGTGGTTGCTAAGAATCGACACTGACTTGGCGGCACTTAATCAATCAGTTCGCTGGCTGAGAATCTGGTGGTGAAATCATGAGGGGAGTTTCAGATCAGCCCTAGCCTAGTGTTTCAGAAGTTCTCTCATTTTAAGGTTCTGGTCTGAACAGTTAGATCTATAATTCGTGGCTCTGAATCTATGATTCTGTGACTGTGACTAATTATTCCCATTTAGAATTATTCCCATCTATCATGCTTCATGTTAGAACCATATTTTTTGTTTTAAGGTTGTGGAAAACTTATGTGAGTATATAGTGACAGGCATTGTTTGTAATGAGTGTAATTACCAATCACATTTCAGGCCCACTAACTTTCCATGGCTTCATTTTGCAAATGATGCTTGCTCATTATCTCCTTACTTGAGATTTGCCTTGTTATCTTTCTGTATATAAAGGCTAATTCCAGACAGTGCCATTTTCACACCCTGCAACATTTTATGTGAAAATGGAATTTTGACATTTTAAATCCTGTGACTGCTGGGGTTTATGACCTGCTGTGCCTTCCAGAATGTTAACACCTAATCACAATGCTGCTCTATGGAATCATTCTGTGTTTTTGTTCGCAAAGCATTTTATTGTGTTTTTTTGAAGCAGTGAGATGTATTTTTCATATTCACAATATACTAAGAACGTTATAAACAGATAATATTATGGAATTTTAATGTCAGCTCTGGGTGAGGAACAGAAGTTGTCACATACATGTGTTTAAACCTTTTTTAAAGCACCAGTTACATTGTTATGTTTGGAAAACACCTCATTTACTGAACAGTTGTGTTTAAACAGCTGTTTGTTTTCTTCTTTCTGCATTTAAATATGTGTTCATCATTTGTTTTTCTAAACCAACTGCAGTGAGTCTGAATATAATGGAAAATTCCTAGTCCTCTATTGTAAGAGTTAGGTCATACCCCCTGCTAACTGGACAAAGAGGCACCTTTTAGCGTGGTGATTCTCTTTATTTAGCAGGGGGAGAGTAACTGGCACTATCCACTCCCAGCACAGTATCTCCAGTGACTGTTGCTGGTGTCTGTCTTGTGTTTTTTTAGAATGTGAGCCCTTTGGGGACAGGGAGCCATCTTATTTATTTTTTACTTCTCTGTGTAAACCGCCCTTAGCCATTTTTGGAAGGGCGGTATGGAAATCGAATTAATAATAATAATAATTATTATTATTACTATAATGCTGATTGACAAAATGATTTTAGAAAATTGCAAGAGAAGAAAAACCAATCTAAGTGTTGCATGGATTGACTACAAGAAAGCCTTCGATTCATTGCCTCACACATGGATACTAAAATGTTTAGAAACAACTGGTGTCAGCAAAAACATTCAGATATTTATAAAAAAAGCAATGAGCATGTGGAGTACACAGTTAACAATCAATGGCAAGACACTTGGATAGGTTAGCATTAGAAGAGGCATTTTCCAAGGGGACTCACTATCCCCTCTGTTGTTTGTAATCGCCATGACTCCACTTTCACAAATACTAAACAAAACAGGCCTCGGATACCAAACAGCTAAAACATCAAGTAAAATCAACCATCTCTGTACATGGACAATCTGAAGTTGTATGGAAAGTCCCAGTCAGAAATCGAATCAATGCTAAACACTGTCCGTATATTCAGTAGCGATATAGCAATGGAGTTTGGACTAGACAAGTGTGCTGCATTAATAATGAACAGAGGGAAAATAAGAAAAACAGAAGCAATAGAACTGCCCAATGGAAGCAAGATCAAGAACCTGGAAGAGAAAGAACCTTGCAAATACTTGGGCATTCTCCAGGCTGATAACATCGCACACACTGAAGTGAAAAGAAAAATTGGAAGTGAATACATCAGGAGAGTTAGAAAAATCCTCAAGTCCAAACTCAATGGCGGGAACACCATACAAGACATAAACACCTGGGCTATACCTGTTATCAGATACACTGCAGGAATAATAGACTGGACCCAGGCAGAGCTAGAGACTCTAGATCGTAAGACCAGGAAAATCATGACCATCAATCATGCTCTGCAGCCCCGCAGTGATGTCGATAGGCTATACCTCCCTCGCAGTGCAGGTGGAAGAGGAATGCTGCAAGTCCATCAAACAGTAGAGGAGGAGAAAAGAGGCCTTGAAGAATATATCAAGGACAGTGAAGAAGATGCACTTCAAATGGTCAATAATGCGAAACTATTCAACACCAATGAAACAAAGCAGACCTACAAGAAAGAACAAGTCAAGAACCGAGCAGAAAAATGGAAAAATAAGCCCCTGCATGCTCAATATTTGCACAATATAAGTGGAAAATCAGACATCCCCAAGACCTGGCAATGGCTTAAGAATGGCAACTGGAAGAAAGAAACAGAGGGTTTAATACTGGCTGCACAAGAACAGGCACTAAGAACAAATGCAATAAGAGCAAAAGTCAAAAAATCAATAACAAACAGCAAGTGCCGCCTTTGTAAAGAAGCAGTTGAAACTGTGGACCACCTAATCAGCTGTTGTAAAAAGATCGCACAGACTGACTACAAACAAAGGTATGACAAAGTAGCAGGGATGATACACTGGAACATCTGCAAAAAATACAAACTACCCTTTGCCAAAAATTGGTGGGACCATAAAATTGAAAAGGTTGAAGGAAATGAAGATGTAAAAATATTATGGGACTTCCAACTACAAACAGACAAACACCTGCCACACAATACACCAAATATAACTGTAGTCGAGAAGAAAGAAAAACAAGTCAAAATAATCGACATAGCAATACCAGGGGATAGCAGAATAGAAAAAAATCACCAAATACAAAGATCTACAAATTGAAATTGAAAGGCTATGGCAGAAAAAGACCAAAATAATCCCAGTGGTAATTGGTGCCCTGGGTGCAGTTCCAAAAGACCTTGAAGAGCACCTCAACACCATAGGGACCACAGAAATCACCATCAGCCAATTGCAAAAAGCAGCTTTACTGGGAACAGCCTATATTCTGCGGCGATATCTATAACAACAGCAACAACATTGACAATAAAATTCAGCCATGCCAGTTCCCTGGGAAGGACTCGATGTCTGGATAAAACAAACCAGTCAATAACACCTGTCTGACTGTGTAAACAAGAAATAATAATAATAATATGCTTATCTCCATATTTTGTTTTGAGTATTGTGGAAAAAGGCTAAGAAAAGCTTTTAAACTTTGCCACTTTCAAACTGCATGCTGAATTTGCTGCCTGAGGCAACCATTGATTAGCCTTGTGGGGTTGGAATAGTATGAGCTTTTGCGGGGTGGGTGGGTGGATGGGTTAGAATAGTATAAAGCTTTTTAGTTATAGCTTTGTTTTCACAATTGAAACTGGACTAGGATGTACTTTTGTCCACTCATTTCTCTCTCTTACAAAAGCAAGCATCTCATGCTGTTAAATGGTTATCCTCTCAGTATGAACATACACTGCACACAGACATTTTAGATCAACTGGCTGGTGGGACAGATTTGATCCCAGTGCACCTCTGGGAGATGGTACACATAGGCTGATATTGGTTTCTGTCACCCCGTGCCAGCCTTGCACCACCTTTTGTCCTCCCCTTCCTCTTCCTCCTCCATCTCTCTCACTTTCTTCCTTACTTCCTTCCTCCCTTGTCTTGACAGTTAAATTAGCTGAATGCACAGTGTTTATACCAGAATATGCTTGGGGAATATTTAAGTTGGGTTTTTTTTTGGAAGTTTGTTGAAGAAATTCTGAATATCATACTTCCCTGTGACCTACAGATACCATATTTTGCATACACAATCCTGCCACTGAAATTAGCTGAATGTACTGCTTTTTTCCCACAAGAATGTGCTCAGGGAATTTTTTTGTATTTTTAGAAGAAAATTACAAAAACTTCTGGAACTGAAGCCACCCCTCCCCATTCACCCTTTACATTTCCAGAATGCCTGGGCTTGGTGTCTTGAAATTGGGGAAACATGTGGACCAAGATGGCAGGATTCTGTGTGTGTGTGTATATATATATATATATATATATATATATATATATATATATATATATATAAAATTTCAAGGAAACTGCTCAGTTCTGTGATTTTTAATTATTTTCCCCTATTGCTCTAAAGCTGGCAGAAAGAGTTATCTATATAAAGTGAGTACATCACACCTGATGAAAGCAAAACTGTGATGACAACTATAGGCCGATCTCCAACCTCCCTTTTGTAGCAAAGATATTAGAGAGGGTTGTGTGTGCCCAGCTTGAGAGGGTCTTAGAGGAAACTGGCTATCTTAATTCTTATCAGTCGGTTTTCAGGCCTCGGCATAGCACAAAGACAGCATTGCTTGCTCTGGTAGATGACCTTCTTTGGGACCTTGATGAGGGTAGTGTCCCTCTCCTGGTCCTTCTAGATCTCTCAGCGGCTTTTGACACTATCAGTCATGCTATCCTCCTTGTCCGCCTGTGTGGGTTGGGTATCAGGGGCACTGTCTTACAGTGGTTCCATTCTTACCTTAGTGGGCGTGTCCAGTCGGTATGCATTGAGGACAGATGCTCGAACCCATGGCCACTCCTTTATGGAGTTCTTCAGGGTTCAGTTCTTGCCCCTGTCCTCTTTAACATCTATATGGAGCTGCTGGGTCAGGTCATTTCCCAGTTTGGGGTGAGATTTCATCAATACGCTGATGATACTCAGCTGTATCTTGCCATCCCAGACCATTCTGGAGATGCTGTTTCTGTGCTTACTCG
Source organism: Hemicordylus capensis (assembly GCF_027244095.1). Taxonomy (NCBI): domain Eukaryota; kingdom Metazoa; phylum Chordata; class Lepidosauria; order Squamata; family Cordylidae; genus Hemicordylus; species Hemicordylus capensis. The sequence goes on from NC_069660.1 coordinate 231,817,953, forward strand.
ATGCCTGGAAGCTGTTAAGGTCTGGATGAATCAAAATAAGCTCAGACTGAATCCCACCAAGACTGAACTACTCTTACTCAGCCCTCGTACCAGCCAACAGCTGGATGTGAACTTTGTTTTAGATGGGGTGGCACTGCCCCCGAAGGAGCTTGAAGGTGACTTGGGGGTCCTTTTGGATTCACACCTCCTGCTTGAACAGCAGGTGGAGGCTGCAGCCAGAAATGCCTTTGCCTAGCTCCATCTGATTCATCAATTACGCCTTTACCTTGATTGGCAAGCATTAATGACAATGACCCATGCTGTTGTTATCTCCCGCCTAGATTATTGTAACTCCCTCTATCTAGGGTTACCTTTGAGGACGATCAGAAAGTTACAACGGGTCCAGAATGTAGTGGCTCATTTACTTATGAGTGCCAGAAAATATGACAGGGTAACACCTCTCCTGCAGTCATTGCAATGATTGCCTATTATCTACTGAGTTCAATTTAAGGTCCTGCTTTTGACCTTCAAAGCCTTGTGGGGTTTGGCAGCTGTTTACCTACAGACCCGCCTCTCCCATCCAGTTACATCCCATCCAGTCAGATCTGGTCAGATGGCCCTTTTGTCGGTCCCCGATTTCCGAGAGGTTCAGGGCACTAGGACCCGTGAAAGGGCCTTCTCGGTTGCCGCCCACTTCTCTGGAATTCCTTTCCACTGCAGATTCATTTAGCTCCTTCCTTCTCGATTTTTAAATCTTTATTGAAGACTTTTCTTTTTTGCCAGGCTTTTACCCTGTAGTTTATCTATCCCCCCCCCCCCCCCGGTTAGTTACTTCAGTTTTATTTAGAATGTAATTTTAATGCTGTCTTGTTTTGCATGTTTTTGTACGTAGAGTCTTCAGAGTGGGCAGTATATCAAATGTTTCAAATACATACATACATACATAAATCTGTTACATCTGAATAAACAAACTATTTATTTATTTATTTGCAAATGCACTATGCGCAAGATCCAACAGATGTGTATGAGAACTGTGAAATAAGGAGAATGTGTGTTGTGGTTTTAATGTGTGAATCCATTGGGGCTTCGATAGGTTGATAGTTTTTTTTTTGTGGGTTTTTTTTGCAAATGCACTCTGTCCCATATCTGTGGGTTTGTGATAAGTGATCAATAAGATGTGTGGATCCTCCAGGGGTTGTGTAGTCTCTCCCCCCACCACAACAAATGTACTCTGGCCCAGACCTGTGGATTTGTGGTGAAATGAATATAAATGAAGATGATGCTTATTTCTTTCACTCCCCTCTTGCTCTCTTTCTGTCCAAAGAAAAAACACCCCTCCCATACCAGCCTCTAGTTTTGTCTCCTTTCTTCCTCCTCTTCCTCTATCTTTATCTCCCCTCTTCAGAACTTTGCATTCTGAAAAGCGCACCATGAGGGAGGAGGAGAGGAGGGGAGTGGTGGAGGAAGGGAGGGAGGAAGGAATGTTTCCACTCCATCAAGAGTGAGAATTAGAGAGAGAGAGAGGGAGAGAGGGAGGCTGGGAGTAGTGGTAGTGGCAGTAGGGGAAAGGAAGTTGACTGGCCAACAAACAACTAGAGATGCCGCCTCTTCAGCATGCAGGTGAAAAGTGATAGCAGCTTGTCCCAGGGTAGATGCTTCCACACGGGCTGTTCAGGGGAGCTCAGCAAGGCTGATCTGGCCTAGAGGCCGGTAGTTTGACAGCCCAGTTTTAGGTGGTGTATTTTGGACATTATACAACATGTTGGCTGACATTCTGCAATGTTACACATGCAGTCAAATGTAAGCTTTGTGCAGGTGGTCAAGAGTGCTTTTGTGTGAGCGTAAAAATTGCACAAATGGAATTGTAAAATAGAGTGGCCATTATATATAACAGCTGCATTGTCACACAACTATGCTTTTGTGATGTTTGTGCCTCCACAACAGTTCTTTTGCGCAAATCTGTAAAAAGTACATTCCATCACATGTATGCCAGCCATTGTCCACTTTTAAGTGTGGTAACAGCAATATGGTAAATCCCATGGGTCTTCTGGAAATGAGAGGGGGCAGGGCTAGCATTAGGGGGTCTTGAGAGTGTCTGAACCTAAATCTCAGATCCAAATCAGTCCTAGGGAGAAATTTACCTTTCTACCGACTTATCTCATTAACTCTCCATATCATACTTCATATCTTACCTTTATAACTGAAGTATGGAGTAGGTTTTGAGCCATTGATGATTGTTTGGGGCTTTGATCCAATAACATGTCTACTTAGTATTGAAGATCAATAATGTCTTAGAATGCTGTCAGCATAATTTATATCACTGCCATTATTGTAACCTCATTGTTGCAAGGTATCCTTCTGATGGCCTGTGGCAAACCACTTGTTTTAATTTTGAATAGTTGAGGTATTGACATTTTCCACTTGCAGAGAATTACTTGCACAGATTATATTATTGGGTGGCGGGGATGAGCTTATCCTACTGAGGCATTTGTGTGCAATCCATTTGTTTTTTTGTGAATACAAATTGAGTTAGTTGTGCATAGAATATAATGTTATGGACGATTTAGAATGGTTTCTGTATTTTGATGGCTTTGAATTTCAGTGAGTGGAGCCTTTCTGATGGTTTTAATATAGAAGATTATTTGAGCATCTTATACAATAACAATTCTTTCCTCATTACGTACTGTATTTCTTCCTTTCTGCTTTATTTTTCTGAGATAAAATTAACTGGCTTTTAATATCCTTTAGTAATAAATAGTAAATAAATGTGTATAATTTATGCAGTAATGAGCGAGATGTAACAGAATAAGAAAATACTTAGTGTTCATCTTCATGTTTAATACCATTCTCTTCCTTAAGTATAGTATCACCACCATTTCAGGAGGGAAGGCAGAGACATTTCACTGGGAGAGGCAAGATTCTAGGCATATTTCAAAAGTCTTCTCTTGCATAGATTCAAGATTAAATAGAAAAAATGCAGTGTACACTCCTTGTGGTATTTTTTGTATGTCTTAATAACTGGAGATATAGGTCTTTCAGAGGGTTTCAGATCATATATGATCAGTCTTACTCATTGAGGGTATTCACACGACCATTTGGGAGGGGGTGCGGGTGGTGGTGGGAAGGCTGTGAAACCTTACTTTCCCCCTAGATGATCCCTCAGATGTTGCTGGGATTCCAGACTGCTCTCCCAGATGAGCAGCACTGCGCCAAGTAGCACAGAGCTCCAGAGGCTGATGATGCATCCTGGCCTCCAGGTATCTGACAATGTACAGAGTACTGAGCGCAGTACGCTGGAGAATTCCCACAGGGGATGGGCTCTGTGTGTAGCCCTAGGAGACACATGACCACGGAACCTGGATTAAGTGAGTGCTTACTCCCTTAACTCTAACTTGAAGCCAGGTTAAAAAGCTGGGCTAGGTGGTGCTGCTCCACTGGGATTGGGCCTGATCCCAGTGGTTCTCACATGCAGCCTAACCTAGGCAGGGCTTCCCTAGCCTGGATTAGGCTGCATGTAAGGACAGCCTCTATGTATCGGAAAATAACGTTTTGAGACTTTGTACATTATATTTTCTAGTACCACAGAGTTTTTAATGCTCCTCCTGGTGTCTTCTTACTCAGATACAAAACCATATCTCCTTCTTCTGCATTAGTACTGGTCGGCAGATAATTAAGGGTTAACCTCTTTCGTTATAATCAGATTGCAAAATTTATGACATGCATTTTTTCACTTTATTTTTAGTGGCCAACATGATACACAGTGTACCATCAGAACGGTCTGCCCCAAATTTGCTGTGGACTTGTAAGCAGATCCAGTTCTGTTAAAAATGAGCAGTAGTGCAAGAAGTGTTACCCCAGTTATTCCTATTTGCTGCAAAGAGAATAACTGTGGTCGTGCTGCTTGCACAACAATAGCTCATTCTCAACAGTCTCAGAGCTGCTTAAGAATCCACAGCAGCCCCAGGGCAGAGTGTTCTGGTGACCGTAATCTTGTCATCGTGTCAGCAAATGGCAATTTTTCTTTTATATTGAAAGTTTACAAAGGAATGAAGAAATAATATAATAAGCAAATGCACAAACACAACCAATTATTTCCCATATATGATATCATAAATATTTAGGTAAATCTGGGTAAGTGTCAGTTCATTGAAGGGGGAGGGGAGATACTGTGCAAATTATCCATGAAATATCAACTGTACTACATTCAGTTTATAGGTATATTTTGAAGAGAAAAATAGCTATACTTAAAACTTGATCAAAATTTATGTCAAGCTATGATTTGGAGAAAGGATTGAGACACAGGGCTTGTAGTTTATTTTTTTGACCCAGACCACCCATCCCCATCTGAAATCATAAGCTCATTTTACATGTACCTCAGAAGAGCTGTCAGATGGTAACGATTTTCCATCACTCCCCAAGTGGGGCTTGTGTTTACCACTGACCTAGACCTTTTTCTTTTGAACACAAGAAATAAAGAGTTTTGCTGAGGAGCTAAGAGGAATAGGGGAAATAGCAATAAACACTGTGCATGCTTATGAAATCTCACCTTGTTTGGAATGATGGATTGCTATGAAGCTGTTTTGTTGAGACTCTTGTCCTGTCTATGTCATTTTTCATTTACATTCCAATAAATGCATGTTTGGGTGGATGTCACAAATTTAAAGAGAAGTCGCTTATGTTTATTAACCTATTTCATTAGTGGCTAATTAGTAACAGTGATGAGACAATACTGTTTTTTCTCTTTCTACTGCTCCACTGGTGTTATCCATTATAAAATCTATTTCCCTTTAAACATATAATATCAGTATTGAGCATCTTAGCATAATCTATCTTATAGAAATTATAAAGAAAGGTAGGCACTAGTTTTTGGAGAGGAAAATAGCAAAAAATATTCCCAATTGGGGACTGGGCCATGTGAAAAGCATTTAGGTATCTTAGTGTATCACAAGCTGAAGAGCAACCAGCAGTGTTTAAAACGTGAATGCAATCTTAGCCTGCATTAAGAGAGCATAGATAACTAGCAGTAATAAGCCCTGTTCAGACATGTTATACACAAGTACAAGTGCCTAAGGTGAGGCCAGAAGTCCAACTCCGGCCCCATCACTCACTCCCAGCAGCATGCCGCTCACAGTTAAAGTGGCGTTAATCTTTGATCGTAAGGCTGAAATACCCAGTTTTTGAGGGTGCACTGCCAGGAGTGATGGGGCCAGGGCCGGACTTCTGGCCCTGACTAAGATGCTTGTACTCATGCACAGCATCTTTAAATCAGGACCGAATAGGGCTGAAGACAAGTTGCACAGGATTCTGCATGCTTAAACCTCACTTGCTAACATCTAGAGAAACCTCACTTGCTGATATCCAGAGCAGAAGTCTGAGGACGCAGCAAGAGTGGTTTCCTTGCAGAGAAAGCAGCCAGAGGCTTCCCGAGCAGCAAGGTGTGTGTACAAAGGCAGGGGCAGAGTGATTTTTGTCTTTGGCACCAAGTTCCTGTCTGTGATCTGGTTCCATTGTTTTCTGTAGGCAGGTAGAGTTTCCCAAAGTTGGGAAGGAATAGGCTACATGGCAGGGCTGCACAACCCAAATGCCCTGGCGGGCTGGTACCATCCACAGCTTGGCGTGCAGGGGCCAAGATCAATTTTTATTATTGGGCTGAGGTCAATTATTACATTAAAATTAAAAATATTATTAGTTACTTGTGGCTCTATTCCCCCTGTCAATGGACCCATAGTTCCAACCAAGGATAGTGGCCGGGCAAAAGGTCCTGCCCCTGCTCAATCAGTGGGGCCCCTGGAGTGCATGCCAGCCCCAAACAAATGCCAAATCTTCTCCTCTCCCTAAATTGTTGTTGCTTTCAGGCTGCAATTCTAGGCATGCTTACATGGGAGTAAGCCTCACTGGGCACACCATGGAGCATATTTCTGAGAAAGCATGCACAGAATAGTGCTATAAGGCAGTTTCCAGCTCCTGTGTTGCTGCAGGATACCTGGGGCCCAGTAAAAAAAGTCATGTGGGCTGAATCCGGCCCCCGGGCCTTATGTTATGCAGGCCTGCTACATGGTAACACTGAGAGGATACATGATAGCTGTCTTCAAATATCTGAAGGGCTGTCACACAGAAAAAGACACAGACTTGTTCTGTGTTGCTCCCAAAGGCAAAACTAGAACCAACTGGCTGGAATGATAGGGGAACAGATTGAGGCTGGACATCAGGATGAGCTATAAGTGCTGTTCAACGATGAAACCGTCAGCCTCATGCAGTATTGAGCTCTCCTTCACTAGAGAGTTCCAGACTGAATTAGACAAATTATCTGTCAGCCATGCTGTAGACGTTTCCAGCTCTAAGCAGGTAGCTGGACTAGAAGAACTTTCAATTCTATGGATGGAAGGGCCATTAAGATGTATAACTTTTAAAAGCTTGAAAGGCCTGAGCATAGCTACCACTAGGGGTGTTCATGAAACAAAAAAATGCAGTTTGGTTCAAATTTGAATCAATGTGTACCAAACTGCATTGTGCCAAACTGGTTCAGTCAAACGGACCAGCCAGTCAGGTCCATTCAATCAAACCAGTTCAGCAGTTCAGACGGCAATACCTGTAAAGGGGAATCTAGTGAGGAATCTAGTGAGGATTCCCCTTTATAAGTAAAGGGGGGAGGGAGCAGCAAGAAAGGTTTTTTAAGTCTCTTACCTGGCTCACCACTCACCAGTCCCTGCCACTTGCCTCCCCTAGCCCCAGTCAAATCACTGGCCAGACTGCTCTTATAACACAGGCCACCTGTGCAGTGGCACAGTTCCAGACTCTGGCCTCCACTGATGTGTGGAGGCCATTTGCGTGGTCTCCACTCATGCACGGAGGCTGGAATTGCAGCACCACTGTGTGGGCAGCCTGTGTTTTGAGGGCAATTTGGCCAGCAATCAGGCTGGGGATGGGGGCGGTGGTGGCGAGCAGTGGCGAGCCAGGCAAGAGACTTTAACAACTTTTATTGCTGTTCCATCACTCCCCCTCAATGGAGAACCGCTTTGCATTGAACTGGGTTTGGTCCAGTTCGATCACAGACTGAACTAGCCTCGGTTAGATCCCCAATTGAATTGCCCAACTGCCCCGGTTTGCTGCAAACCGGTTCAACATTGAACAGTTCGTGTACACCCCTAGCTACAGCAACCAGCAGTTCTAAAGTAGAATGATTCTCCATTAGACTATATAAATAATACACACCTTCTTGATTTAACATGCATACCTTTGAATTCACTCACACATCCTCTGAATTTCAGTGTACCACAATGAACAGAGGAATGCCAAACAGACCTCCCTGATTAACTTATATAACAATTCAGATAACAAGGCATGTCACACAGTAAAAAGCAACTCCTAAACTTCTTTATTAATCAGAATTCTTTTTGCATGAGTTTGTTCTTTTCAGGGAAGAGGGTAGTTTGATTAAAATAGGTTTTGAGTGAAAACATCCACCAATTGACTCTTTTCAGAAACATTACCACCATATGATTATTTTGTTAAGGATAAAAATTACAGAATACATTATCAATGTCTGAAATAAATCAGGTATTGTGGGAAAAGGGCTTCTTTTCAGTGCAATAAAAGCCATTCTACTGCATTTTTCTATATTGTTTCCCCAACAAGTTGTTTTTCATTGCCTGAGTAATAATGCAATGCATTTCTTTGCTAAAATATTTACAAACAGATGATGATTAAATAGACTGCTGTTTCCAGAATTTAATGGGAAGTCTGAGTTTAATATATGACATACATTGCAGTGCTAAATAAATAAATAAAATAAATCCAGACAGTAGGCAAAAACCAAAGTTCTGGAACAAGCTCGGATGCCAAAAACAGGAATTCATTCACATAGGAAATTAAACTTAAAATGGATTCTAAGCTGTCTGCAGCTTGAAGTATTGATCTGGTACAGAAGTACCAGGAAGCACATTCCTAAATAATCAAAATCATTTCCAGTTAGCAACAATTTAATCTATAAATCATAGGCTGAAAACAATGATCTTTCTAAAAAATTTTTTGTTCAGATTGCTTATATGTTGTCCACCATCATGACATGATGTTTCTGGAATGTTGGGAGGAGTACGAAAGCATGTTGCTCAGAATCAGAAGTGTGCGATAAGAAGGTTCTTATTTCCAGGACTGGCTAAATGTTTTGGTTGGCCTTAGACCAGGAGTAACTAACCTAAGGCTCTCCAGCTGTTGGTAGGCTAGAACTCCCATTATCCTCAGCCACATGGGGTATGTATGTATGTATGTATGTATTTATTTATTTATTTACATTTATATACCACTCTTCCTCTAAGGAGCCCAGAGTGGTGTACTACATACTTGAGTTTCTCCTCACAACAACCCTGTGAAGTAGGTTAGGCTGAGAGAGAAGTGACTGGCCGAGAGTCACCCAGCAAGTATCATGGCTGAGTGGGGATTTGAACTCCGGTCTCCCCGGTCCTAGTCCAGCACTCTAACCACTACACCATGCTGGCTCATGGCTCGATAGGAGCTGAAGTCCAGCAGCAGCTGGAAAGCCTCAGGTTAGTCACACTTAACTATACGCAAAGCCCTCCACCACACCTGACCCATGTTGACTGGTTAGCCCCCCACGCCATTGGGCCTTGGCAGGCTTATTGGCAGGTGGCGATTGTCTGCAGCAGTGGGCAGCAGCAGTGGCAGACAGCAGTGGCAGGCAAAAGTACTCCTTTCACCACTCCTGCCATGGTAGCTCCAACTGCAGTATATAGGAGTATCTAAGTCTATTCACATGAGCAGCTCAACCCAGACTACGGCAGCCCAGGCTGGGCTACTCATGTGAAGTGCTGGGATGGCTCCCGATCCCAGCACTTCCAACCCTGCTAGCCTGACTCTTAACCGTGGCCTTTAACTGAGCTTAGAGGGCACGAGCACACCCTCAATCCCAGAGCTGAGGCTTTGTGTGTGCTCGGGCTGCATGCAGAGTGCCTAGAGCACCCGGCTCATAGGGAAATTCCCCAATGCACCATGCTTGTCATGCAGTGCATTATGGCATTTCCGGAAGCTGGGACTAATTTTCCCAGCCTCCAGCCAGGAGCAGCATGGATCTTATGAGCATGCGACTGAGTGCTGAAGAGGAGTTCCTTGCTCATCTGCCTCCCCCCACCCTCCTGCCCTCCCTGCTGCCGCCACAGTCATGTGAATGACCTCTAATATCACCAGAATACTCATCACCATAACTGATAAGCCATGATAGTCTTTTTGAGGTGCTGGTGGCCTGGCATTTGCCCTAGGATGCTGGGTGTCAGTCCTGCTTATTCCTCATATATTTACCTCTTCCTTCCCCACTCCCATACACAATCCCTACCTGCTGTTGTTGCTTGGAAACTCCAAACCCCTTACTTTGCTATACACACAGCTATCATCTTCTTTTCCCTTCACTTGTTGATGTAAGACACATGAAAATGACATGTTAAAAATGGCTGCCTCAAGGCAACTGGCACTGCAATATGTAAAGGAGTTGTAAGTCTATTCAGACAAATGTCATATTGCAAGGTAATCCACCCTATTTTCATCCTTTTTTCTGGTGTGTGTGTGTGTGTGTGTGTGTGTGTGTGTGTGTGTGTGTGCAGGTGTGTTACTTCCACACAATGTTGTTAGAAATTCTATTTTCCAAACTGGCCAAATCATAGCATCCCCGAACTTGAAAACTCTTCTTTCTTCTGTTAGCAAATACTGTAAAGTCAAATGAAATTAGGATTACATTTCTTACTACATTTCCAAATTCCAGTGATTTGAAATGTTTCTGACCTCTGCTTATAATCATAAAAAGAATATTCTTTTCTAAATTAAAGCATGATAGTATGTGCCAGATGTTACTTGAGCAATCTGTTCTTTAGAGAATGGATGCAAAATATGCTAATATAAACATCCACATGGGATTTTATTATGCTTCTATGACTTGGGGAAAAATGTCTTTTGAATGCTTTTGAATCCTCTGAATAGTTTTTTCATATCACTATGTTTATGCATGCCACTATACAATAAGAAGTCTGGACAAAGTGGAGGTGTCAAACTATTAACGATGTGGAAAAACAATGGAAAATGCTACAAAAATGCCAGATTTCTTTAAAAAAATTTTTTTTAAAAAAAATCAGAATATGCTAATAGCATACAAATTGGGGCATTTTCATTCTATAAATTTGCATAATCAAAGCCAAACCTGACATGATGCAGATGATCCATGAACAGGCTTTCCTGGTTTTGTTTGTTTGATGTTTGTTTTTGTTTGGCTGCTTTGAAGATGAATGGGAAGGGGCACTATTTCTCTAATATAATTCCACAAGAGATTCCTGTTATCTTTGATATCATTTACTGATGATACAGATGATATATTTTTATTGATGTTTCCCCATAGCTAATAGCAAAGTTAATCACACCTTCAGGGTGTGGGTTTGGGAAGTGGAGATAGATCAGGGGAATGGAGGGGATGGGTTAAAGCATCCTAACTTATGAAACCATTAATCTGCCTCGTACATCTAGCTCAGAATTTTCTAGTAGTGGCTCTCCAGGGTTTCAGACAGGAGTCTTTCCCAGCCCTGCAAAGAGATCAGGTCTGAAACAATCCCTATCATGGCATTTTGCATTGGAAACCATTCTGATGAAAAATATATTCAGTATTGGCAAACCATTTGATACAATACTGAATCTTATCTGTATAGTATAGAACACTATTGGATAGTGTGGATGCTTACCTTTTAATGAAAAGCCAGCTTCTCTGAAGAAAAAAGCTGCCTTCTGAGCAGTGCCAGCATTCCGAATAGCTGGTCACATGCACCAGGAAAGGTAGCAACATCATGATGTTGTGTTCCTTTCCCGGTACATTACTGGGGGGAAATGGCCACACCCTATTAATAGGACACAGCCTTTCCCCAAAAAAATAATGCACCAGAAGAAGGATGCAACATCATGATTTTGCTTCCTTTCCTGGTGCATTGTAGGCCACAACCAAGAAAAGAAAGGCAACTTGAAATGCTGCCACTGCTGCTGCCTGAAAGAAGAGATGCGCAAATCGATTTGAACTCGAATTGAGGTGATTCGAGTGATTCAAACTCAAATTGAATCATGTCTAGAATAAAAGTCCTGATTTGAGTTTGAATCAAATCAGTCCTGATTTGAGCTCAAATTTATTTGAGTGGTTTTAGTGATAAGCACCCTTTTGGAGGCCTGTTTTCCCCCTTCCTGATCGGTTTACAGCACTGGCTTCCAATTGGCTTGAGATCTCCTTGCTTCTTGGTTGGCTTGTCATCATTCAAATCAAATGTTGTAATGGGCAACTGTGTTCCCATTGCCTGGGATAAGGGAGGAGGCCAAAGGAGGGATTTTCAAAATGTATTTAAGGGACTGCTTGGAGGTGGTAGTCTGAGCCTGCCAGCCTGCCTGCCTGCCTAGCCCAGTGAGTGGAGAGAGACACAGAGAGTGCCTGCTGGCTTATCTGTCCCTCTATCAGGGGGAATTAATAGAAGGGATCTGAATCCTGAATTGATTCAAATCGAATCAGGAGCAATTCGATTTGGACCCAAATCTAGCCAATGGACCACAGGGGTGATTTGTTTTGTCTCCAAATCACACGAATCAGCTAGATTCGGGTACAAATCAATTTGTAACAGAATCAATTTGCACATCCCTAGAAAGAAGTACCATGTGGTGAACTCACATAATCACAGACAGAAACAGTCATGATTGATCTGATACAGCTCACTGTGTTAAACCTCATAAAGCCTCAGGAAAAATCTCTGGGCAGTGGTAACTCAAAGTTGAAATTTTGCAGATGAAATATGAGAGTTGTATTTGTCCAATCTTACATGAATTTGGGTAACATATATGATGTTGAGGAATGTAAGGGTAACCTTACATTCTGTTTTAATTGTTTTAATTGCTTTTTAATTGTGTTTTAATAGTTGTAACCTTTAAATTTTAATTGTTGAAATGTTTTAATCTTTTTATTGGTTGTTTTTATTCTCTTGTAAGCCGCCCAGAGAACTTGCGTTTGGGGCGGTATAAAAATATGTAAAATAAAATAAAATAAAATAAAATAAAATAAAATAAACTGACCTTGTAACATCTATGGCTGAATCATTCAAACTGATTCAAGTTGATTTGGTGAAAGAGCCAGCAATGGCTGCTGTTTCAGCAAATTGATTCAAGCATTTTGCAATTTGATTCAAGCTTGAATCAAGCTTGAATCGAATTGCAAAATACAATTCGTGCACATCTCTACCTGGAAGGCAGCAAATGCTTGGAGAAGCTGGTTCTTCATTAAAAGTTAAGTATAATTTAGCCATCCAAGTGTTTAAATTCGCCCAAATTGGCAAGGTGTTTCAGGCAGTGCTGGGTTCCCAGCCTGGTTGGGAACAAGTATCTCTGCCTTTCCAGGCAGGGAAAGGTGCTCCCCCATTCAGGCTGGGAACCCAGTGCTGCCTGAAGCACTTTGTGAATTTCCGCACATGGTCATGCCCTGTCTGATGTCAGATGCAGGGGCTTGGCTAGGGTGCATAGGGTGGCTCCTCAGGGAGTGATTGCCGGGTTCTTTGAAGCCATCTGCACAATGGTGCCTCCTGAAGAAAATTCCAATATTAATAATCTCTATGCCATTCTGTGTCTGGATGGCACTTGTGAGATGTCCCTAGGGGCTGCTGAAGAAAATATAAATAGTGATGTGCAGCACTTTCATGAAGTTTTTTTTTTTTTAAAGATCCTGTATACCTGATGTAAGAACCTGCATCAAATGTATATGTAGTATTAAGATAATAGCTGCAGATTACATGTGTTGCTTTGGCACATAGAATTGGCACCTGGAAGGATTCCCCATTTCATTTCAACAGTGACAACATCACTGCGGAGGTCCATCTGTTAGTGAACATGCAGATTTCCCTCTTCCATGGAAGGGGTTGTCCCATATGCATGGCTGCACTGTGTGCACTTCAGAGCCTGCTTGTCTGTAAGAGATCACTTGATTGGAGTACACAAAGGAAGCTTTGAAGCACGGAAGGACACGGTGCTTGTTACTATGTGAAATGCCTCTGGGTGATCAATTATTAAAGCTACATCCTACATTGGTAAAGAGATGTCACAATAGCCTGGCATGAGGTGGATATTCTCATTAAGCACCTATGGTGCTTTGAGGATAAATGTCAACTTCCATAACATTTTATTCTTGGTGAAGAATATTAATGGCACCTGGTATTTTTTCCAGGTTGAAATTAATGAGCTGTTTTATACCAAGAGCACAAGATTTCTTCTTTTAACAGTCTCTAATGAATTGTTCTGCTATGAGTCTTATATGAGTCTTACTTAACAACTCCCATCCCCATCCCGATTTACAGAAAGAATTCTTCAATAAATGTGTTTATTTAGATGTAGGGACAGCTCAAATAAGTTCTGTTTCCAGAAACTTGTTGGCCCTAACCATAAAGCTGTGGGTGGGGCAGGGGGAACTGGATGGTTGGGAGACTGATATGCTGGGTGCTCTATACACTACAGGGGTGGAAAGTGGCATCATGTTAAAGCTGCCCCAGACACCTGCTAGCATGGCTATATTTACTTTCAGCTCGATACATTAGAGCAGGATGGACCTGTGTGACGCTGATACCATTGTGTTGAATGGGTACTTTTGCTTTGGGCAAGATGAGACAACTAAGAACACTTTCCAAGACTCCCCAGATCCCAGACCGTTCTGAACATCAGCAGCAGCATCACAGTGCAAGAAAACTTGGGAAGTATAGTTTCTAGAACACTTTAAACCAATACTAAAGACTTAGCCATCATACCACCTGATCCACTCTTCTGCCCCTGAAATCCCTTTTCTACCTCAAATCTGCACTAAAGTCATGCCAACTTCAACAAGTCTTTAAAAGCCAGCCCTTTGCCCAATGCATTTGAAATTGAGTGGTAGCTTCCTTGAACCCATTGAGCACTACCACCCACCACAACCCACTCTGGGCCACCCTGGTGCCCCCCCCCCCCGGAAGTTTTAACTAAGGCTGCTGAAATCCCCATTATTCCCTATGGGAAAAGGCTTAAAGATGTGCCAACTTCAAAAATCATTTAAAATACAATCCCTTTGCCCAATTTCTTTGAAATCTGGGTGGTAGCTTCCTTGCACCCACTGGGCACTACCACACACCCCATTCTTTTGCCTCTGGGAACCCTTTCCCCTCAAATCAATTCAGATTCAGAAAAGTAGGGTACAAATCAAATCTGGGGTGATACGGGGGGCAGATTCAGACCCAAAACAAAACAGGAGTGATTCAATTTGGGTACAAATCAAAATGAGAAAATTGATTTGTGCACATCCCTAATCTTCAGCCAGTGCAACTGTTTAAGAATAGGCATAATGTGGTTTCTCTGGGATATCCCAGAAACCAATCTGGAGGCTGCATTTTGAACTAACCGAAGTTTCTGAACTACATACCAAGGCAGCCCCACATAGAGCTCATTGCAGTAGTCCAACCTGGAGGTTACCAGCTGGTATACCACTGTTTTCACTCGACTGGAAAGTGATGAGAGGCCCCTGACCAAGGAGGGCATCTGTTGGCATGGGCCCTGGGATTCAGATGAGTGAGCACCATGGAAGTGGGTTCTGGAGAAATAACCACCCCCCAGGCTAATATAAATGCTGAAGTCTCTCCACTTCTTGGCCTAATAGGCCATTTCAAGCCCTGGGTGAGACATGTGGCAAATGCACTCCTGGCCACTGTCTCAATCTGAGGAAGCAGAGAGAACGTTGAGTCTAGGAGAACTCCCAAACTACATACCTGTTCTTTCTGAGGGAGTGTAGCCCCATCCAGAACAGGCAGATCTAAACCATCTCCTGAATCCCAAACTCCCACAATTAATACCTCTGTTTTATCTGGATTCAACCTCAGCTTGTTATCCCTCATCCAGCCCATTATCATCTCCAGGCAGGCATTTAGGGAAGTTATACCATTTCATAATGAAGTTGGTATAGAGAAATAGATCTTGATGTCATCTGCATATTGGTAACACCTTGCACCAAATCCCCTGATGATCTTCCCAGAGGCTTCATGTAGATGTTAAAAAGCATTGGAGACAGAATGGAGCCTTGAAGGGCCTAATTAAGTAGCTCTAGCTTTTAAGAGCAACAGTCTCCAATAAAGAGCATTATGTTCTGTACAGATATATATTCCAAACCAAATATTACAAATTTCAGAAACATCGCTACCCTTGTATCAAAACATTTACCAGGAAACAGACTAACTTTATATATGCAGGAGTTCTGTAATGGGGAAACTTTACAAAATATAATCTTCCCCTCTAGCACTATGAAGTTGTACAGTCTTAGAAGAACTGATCTCTGTGTATGTTTCCTGAATGTTTAAATTCATCTCAGTTCTCATATTTTACTATTCATAAAGCACCTCATGTGCCATCTGTGGCATATTTGAGATTTTTTTCACCAATCTGCCCACTGTTTCTGAAATATCTCTGCTCACATCGAGCAGAGTTGTCTAGGGTTGTGAAGGGACTAATACATTAGGGATATGCATGAATGGTTTGCAACCGAATTGTTCCAGTGTGAATTGGGCTGGTTCATAGTTTCGATCACAAACTATATCAGCCTTCAGGAAAGGGGGCTTCTGTCTTTAGAAGCTATCATCTCCAGTTAAAATCATCTCCCTAAAATCACCCCTAAAAATCCTAAAATCATCTTATCATCTCCCCTGCTAACTTGGCAAAGAGGCACCTCTTAACATGGTGATTCTCTTTATTTAGCAGGGGGAGAGTAACTGGCCCTATCCACCCCCAGCACAGTACCTCCAGTGACTGTTGCTGGGGTCTATCTTGCTTTTCTTTTTAGATTGTGAGCACTTTGGGGACAGGGAGCCATCTTATTTATTTATTATTTCTCTGTGTAAACCACCCTGAGCCATTTTTGGAAGGGCAGTATAGGAATTGAATGAATGAATGAATGAATGAATGAATGAATGAATGAATAATAATAATAATAATAATAATAATAATAATAATAGGATCTCAGGTTGTAGCCACTGCATGATCAATATTTGCACAATATAAGTGGAAAATCAGACATCACCAAGACCTGGCAGTGGCTTAAGAATGGCAACTGGAAGAAAGAAACTGAGGGTTTAATACTGGCTGCACAAGAACAGACACTAAGAACAAATGCAATAAGAGCAAAAGTCAAAAAATCCACCACAAACAGCAAGTGCCGCCTTTGTAAAGAAGCAGATGAAACTGTGGACCACCTAATCAGCTGTTGTAAAAAGATCGCACAGACTGACTACAAACAAAGGCATGACAAAGTAGCAGGGATGATACACTCGAACATCTGCAAAAAATACAAGCTACCTGTAGCCAAACATTGGTGGGACCATAAAATTGAAAAAGTTGAAGAAAACGAAGATGTAAAAATATTATGGGACTTCCGACTACAAACAGACAAACACCTGCCACACAATACACCAAATATAACTGTAGTCGAGAAGAAAGAAAAACAAGTCAAAATAATCGACATAGCAATACCAGGGGATAGCAGAATAGAAAAAAATCACCAAATACAACGATCTACAAATTGAAATTGAAAGGCTGTGGCAGAAAAAGACCAAAATAATCCCAGTGGTAATTGGTGCCCTGGGTGCAGTTCCAAAAGACCTTGAAGAACACCTCAACACCATAGGGGCCACAGAAATCACCATCAGCCAATTACAAAAAGCAGCTTTACTGGGAACAGCCTATATTCTGCGACGATATCTATAACAATTGACAATAAAATTCTGGCATCCCAGGTCCTTGGGAAGGACTCGATGTCTGGATAAAACAAACCAGTCAATAACACCTGCCTGACTGTGTAAACAAGAAAAAACAATAGGATCTCAGGTTGTAGGGCTTACGAATACCTTGGACAGCTTCTAGTGAGTAGATAATAGTAGGCTAAACAGACCAATGGTCTGACTCATTCCCTTTCATTAGTTCATACGTTCAGCTACTTACATGTCAATTTTACCTGCCTTATTTTGTTTCTGTAACAGAGTTAAATACTGAGGCTGTTCACATGAGCAGCCTTACCCAGGTTTGTGCAGCCCTACCTGGGTAGGTCTGCTCATGTGAAGTGCCAGGATTACAATTGATCCTGGCACTGCTTCTCCAGGTAGCCCAGGGTTTTTGCCCCAGCTTTTACCTGATCAAGCCAAATCTAGTCCAAGATAAAGTCCAATCTAGCCCTGTTTGAGGTGAACCAGTTCAGTGGTCCATGCTGCTATGTAAAGGGGAATTCTTTAAAAAAAATTTTAAAAGGGCTTGCTGATGAGGACTGACATTGGGAGGGCAGGAGACACCTGTAAAAGTAAATGCTAAGGTGCTTACTGGTGGCAGTACCAAACAGCACTGTTAACTCACAGTCAGCAACCTGTGCAGCTCCACAGCTCTGCACTCACCTGGCCTCCACACATGCATGGAGGCCATTTCATAGGTTACAAATGTGTGGAGTCCAGGTGAGTGCAGAGCTGACAGGCTGCTGTCTGTGGGAAGTGTTGCAGCTTGTTATTGCCACTGAACTGTTTCAACCTGGTTTGGTCAAATGGATCAGGCCTGTCGGCCGGTTCAACTAAACCAGTTTAAAGAGCTGCAGTTTGGTGAGAATTCAGTTCAAATACAGACCGAACCATGCAAAACAGTCCGTGTACAGCCCTCCTCCCTTGAATCATGTCCTCCTCCCATGCCACTCCTCCCTTGCATGCCCCTCCTTCCTTGAATCAGAACTTGGAGTCATCAGTGTCTCGCTGTGAAACCTTTATTGAATTTCTTGTGGATGAAATATCTCGGATTCAAGCCAAATTGGATTCTATGGTTATTGCAGAGTCTATTATGGAGGTGTTCAGCAGCTCCTCTTGAATGATTAGATTGGATCAGTTTCAGTATGTGACTCCTGAGGATGTGAACAAGCTGCTTGGAGAAGTTCTCCTTACTACCTATTCTCTTGACCTTGTCCTACATGGCTTATACATTCTAGCAGGGAAAATATTGGAGAGGGTCTTGTTAGTATCATCGGTGCCTCTCTGAGGGATGGCAGGTTGACTCCTTGTCTTAAGGAGGCAATTGTTACTTTTGAAGAAACCTGCATTGGATCCCTTAGAGCTAGACAATTATAGGCCTGTCTCCAATTCCATGGATGAGCAAGGTGATTGATAAAATTGTGGCTTCTCAACTCCAGTCAGTTTTGGAAGAAGCAAATTATCTGGTCCCATTTCAAACTGGTTTGGAGGCAGGCTATGGGTAGAGACTGCCTCGGCTGGCCTGGTGGATGATCTCCAATTGGCAATTAACAGGGGGAGTGTGACCCTGTTGGTCCTCTTAGATCTCTCAGCAGCTTTCAATATGGTATCCTTCCGGACCACCTGAGGAGATTGGGGGTGGGAGGTACTGCTTTGCAGTGATTCCACTCCTACTTCTCGGGTAGATTCCAGATGGTGTCACTTGGAGATTGTTGCTCTTCAAAACAAGAGCTATTTTATGGAGTCCCACAGGGTTCCATTCTGTCTCAAATGCATTTTAACATCTGCATGAAACCTCTGGGAGAGTCCATCAAGAGATTTGTTGCTGGGTGCTATCAATATGCTGATGACACCCAGATCTATTTCTCCATATCAATTTTATCAGGAGATGGCTTAACCTCTCTAAATGCTTGCTTGGAATTGGTAATGGGCTGGATGAGTGATAATAAACTGAAGTTAAATCTAAACAAGATGGAAGTACATGTGAGAGACCGGAACTTAGGAAGTGGTTTAGAACTGCCTGTTCTGGATGGGGTTATACTCCCCTCAAAGATCAGTTACGTAGCTTGGGAGTACTTTTGGAATCAAACCTCTAACTGATATCTCAGTTTGAGGCAATGGCCAGGAGTGTTTTTTATCAGCTTCAGCTGATATGCCAGTTACATCAATTTCTTGAGAAAAATGACCTTAAAACAGTGGTGCATGTGCTGGTAACATTCAGGCTTGACTACTGCAATGCACTTTATCTTGGGCTGCCTTTGTATGTTGTTCAGAAGCTGCAACAGGTGCAGAAAGCAGCAACCAGATTGGTCTCTGGGGTCATCTGTAGAGGCCACATTACTCCTATTTTAAAAGAATTGCACAGGCTGCCAATTAGTTTCTGGGCAGAATACAAAGTGCTGGTTATTACCTGCAAAGTCCTGAATGGCTTGGGCCCAGGGTATTTAAGAGAGCGTTTTCTTCTTCATGAACTCCACCACCTATTAAGATAATCAAGGGAGGTCCGGTTGCAGTTGCCACCAACTTGCATGGTGGCAAACCAAAACTGAACCTTCTCTAGGGTTGCCCCAAGGCTCTGGAATACACTCCCAAATGAAATCAGAATCTCCCCATCTCTGGTTGTTTTTGAACAACTTTTGAAAACACACCTGTTTCATTAGGCTTTTAGTTTATGATGTTTTAAAGTGTTATTTATGGTGATTTTAATCTGGTTTATATCCTTTTAGGTTTTAGTTGCTGTCTGTTTAAATTGTAAACTGCCCTAAGGCAGTTTATATAGGACAGTATGTATTAAACAACCAAACAACCAAACAAATAAATAAATATCACTCATTGCACCAGGATTTTTAGCCTGGCTTTTAATATTATCTAGTTTTAAATTTAATTTTAATGAGTTTTAATTTCATTTGTTTTATTTTGTTTTTATTCTATTTTAATGTAAATTGTCCTGAGCCACTTCAGGACTCACAGTATATCAACTAAATGGATAAATAAATAAAATGTTATCCCTGCTTCTACCCACCCATAACACTCATATGGATAAGCTTACTGGAGCTTGCCCTTTGTCTTCAGAATGCTAGTCATCATTATACTTCTGTGAATGTGTCACATTATCATTACAGATTTCTCTTGATAACTGTACTAGCACTAATGATCATGTTCTAGCAGATTCTTTGTACATAAATCATACAAAACTGAAGAAAGGTGAAAGGGCTATCTTTCACTGTATAAATCAGCTATTAACATCGGACCTGCGTATAAGAAATCTTTTAGTACTTCTGTGTTATGTGTAGCTTCAGCACACAATGCAATTACTAGCATAGTAACCCTATGATAACTTGCACAAATTTTAAGCAGGGTTACTTGATATTTTTTCCTTCCACATTACAAATAATTTTTAATTTGTCATTTGTTTCGTATTAGCTTGCTTCACATTTATAACCTTGTTTCGAAACAAAATTAGCAGGGCCTCCAATATCTGTGAAAGTTATAGTGAACAGTTTCGAGCATTTCTCCTCACCCCTCAAATCACCAAAATTATCCCCCACTTTTTAGCTTGTAAATAGGGATACAGATTTGGGACCCGCACAACGCTATAATATTCATTATAAAGTTCATTGAACAACCATTAACTGGTTGTTTTTCTACAAGCAGGTAAAATCCTCATTCATCAAAAAGGAAATCTAGAAAAAACCATCTTATGGAAATCCATCTTATTTATTTATTATTTCTCTGTGTAAACTGCCCTGAGCCATTTTTGGAAGGGTAGTACAGAAATCAAATAAATAAATAAAAATAAATTAATAAATCACTGAATAATTCCCAACCTGCCCTTAGAAAATCTGAAAAAAGAATTGCCCAGTAGTGAAGACTCTGTGTTACAGCTTCTACTTTGGTTCACAAACCAAAAATTAAAAGGCCAGCAATTGCTCTCAAATTGCCAGTGCAATGAGCACCTTTTGGAGACTGAGATCTTTACCAGTCAATTGGTAGTGAACTTGTTCTTCACAGCAATGAAGGGCAGAAAACCAATTTTCCACTGAGAATGATGCAAGAAGATGGAGATGCTGAGAGCACAGATGAACCTAGTGAAGCACTTTTCAATTGTATTCAGTAGTCCACTCTCCACTTCTATGGAAAGTCAAGAAATACTGCTAAAAAGAGAGAGATGCTTGCTTTTGCTCAGTGGCCAAAAAGAACAGGGATGTGCGAACAGCTTCAGAAATGAACAGTTTGGTTCAATGGCTTGGTATCAGACTGACCCCCACCCCTGGGTTCAGTTTGATATTGAGCAGGACACCCTAGCCCCCACCCCCAGCCTGTTCAGGGTGTTTGTGCATTTTTTAATTTAATTCTTTTTTTAACAGAAATAGAACTCACCACCACTGCTCTGGGGGCTTCTCTGAGGCCACAAGAGTGGTCTCCAGAAGTTCCACCTCCTGCCACTGGCCCATTATTTTCCAAATTGCCCAGTGACCCAGCCACACAGCAGCCCCTTGGGCATGGGAAGTGACCTCCAAAATGGCCACCGCCATGGGGGTGAGGCCCGGAGCAGGCTGATAACTGCCCAAACTGGGCAATTCGGAAAATAATGGAGGCTGGCGGGGGGGGTACTTCTGGAGATTTTCTTCATAGAAATCAAAATTTTTATCAGGAAAATTCATGTCTAGTAGGTGATACTGTCGGACATTGGTTTATATTCATTCTTACATGCCAAGTAAATGCAATGAATTCCAGTCTAAAGCTGTGGCTACATTTGCACGTAACTCGGAACAGCAGTTAAATGGGGCAGAGGTTGTAACTCTGTTACATCCAAATGCATGCAACCATGCTTTTGAGGTACAAGTGATCTGAAGTTTGCCTCACTAAATTTCAGTTTGAACCTTCAGTTTGTAGTAAGCTTCACTGCTTCATCCTGAGTTTCGGCAGTGATAGTATTACATCCAAATGCGGGCACCATCATAAAAGTGGCTTTGTGCTGCTTTTGGAACTGTAATAATAGAGAGGGTGGCCCAGACCAATCCAGGAAGCTGGTAGCTCTATGCATGCCATGGCTCTCGATGTTCACCTCTTGGTGAAAGCACTGCTCCTTTTCCATTCCCCTTTCCATGCCATGGCTTTGCATTCGGAATATTTAAAGAGAGACTACCATTTTGGGTTTTGCAAGCTTTCTGCCACTTCCCAGGGGAACTGGGTGCCCAATACAAATAGAGGAAAGAAAAACGGGGACAGTGACAAGTGGAGAGGCAGCCCTACCCACCACGGCACATGCTGTGCCATTTAAGCCATACTGTCAGCCATCTGTGCAGAAATACTGGTGCTGACAACACATTGCTGCACAGTAACAAAACACTGTACCCCAACAGGGCCTGCTCTTTGGGATTGCCCCCAAAGAATTCCCGCAGGTGGTATGTCTCTTACACAATTATGCCCCTTGCCGGACAACCTGTGCTGCTCTCATGCACATCCCTAACATAGGTGGCCAGACATAGGAAAGGTGCTATCTGCACAAAAGTTGTGCGCCTGCTGCAATTCCCATTGTCAGGTTCCCAGGAAGATAGAAGGTGGGGGCCATGGGGTGCCAGTGCACCCACATCAAGGGCACTCTTCTTCAGATACCAAACAGAAGATTTTGTTGGTGTTAAAAGCAGGGGGCACAGCTTGACATTGCTGTGCTCATCCTACTGCACACTAATTTTAACGTTGTGCTGTCAAATGGCCATCTAGTTTATGTGGGACAGCTGAATTCTTGTGAGTTGCTGCCATGGGGGTGCACATTGAACTTTCAAGAACCTCTCGTGGGGCCATTCTACATTTGAGAGTAACTGGATGGGGGTGATGGGGGAGAAGGCCCCCACCATGGCACCTCCCATTGTCCTCACTATGCAGGTGCCTCACAATGAGGAGAAGGTTACTTATTAACTTCAGCACCCACTGAGAGGGCAGGATGAGGTTCTTGGTACATGAGAGGAACCTTGTCCTGCATCAAGAACAAGGCACAAATGTAGAGTGAGGGGGCCTCCAAGGCTACCATTTGGCATGCTCACCCTCCCCTTTTCCTCCCTATGAGCACTCAATGAATCTGTCATCAATTCCCACTCTAGATGTCCTTGGTGGTATTTATTGCCCTCTGGCTGCTCCTTAGTTTGAAGCACTCTACTGCAGTATCAGGGCCTGTCCACAATTCATACTTTTGATGAGGCCTTGTGGACATGTCCCTGCACCTAGCCTGCTCCTACTGTGCACAGAGCAGTTGCTTGGCCACATCCACAAGCAGCCAGCACAGCATGAGCATGCACGTGACAAACACCCCCTTCCATACACCCACACAGATTCCTAATCGTGTGACCACAGGGGTTTGGTGTCCCATGACCTCTTGCAATGCCCAGAAGCTTAGGAATTCCAAACAGGTATGCCATCCCTGCCCTCTTCTGCTGCCACACCATCAACTGTTGTTACTGGCACCACTAGTACCACAGGGAGCAGTCAAGCTGGGAATGCCTGAAGAAAGGTCCATGCCAAGCTTTGGACAAATGCAGAGACCAAGGTTTTTGGAACTGTGGACAAGTGAGGGAGTGCAGGCTCAACTTCAGAATCAGTTCCGCAATGAGGCCACCTAAGGCTGCATCTCCCAGCAGATGTCTCTCTGCAGGTGCCGGCACACTGAAATCAGTGCAAAGAGAGACTGCAGCACCTCAAAAAGAAATGTAAAGAGGTGACCTCACACTACAAGCTCTCTGGAGTCAGGACAATGGTCAGGACAATGGCCCATTAGCCAGGACAATGGCCCATTATGTTGTGCATGCAGCTATCCTACTGGACAGGAAAGACATCACCCCAGGGGCAACAGTGGGACTGGCCACCCAATGCCAGGGAGGAGGCAAAGGGCTATCCAAATGGCCGTCCATACTACCATTCAGGGGTAAGCAAGCAAGTTCAACATGAAGCTGCCAGGACCACTGCCCCAACAGCACTTGCACCGCCTTGACTGCCCTTTCTCCTGAGCAAACAGAAGCCACTTCCATGGCACAACATCTGGCCATTGTTACTTTTTCTTCTCTGGCAATAGAGGGTCCTAGCTGCTCCTGGTTCCTGGGGTGACAGCACACTACCCCTTCTTTCAGGACAGCATCCTCTTCTGTCCAGCCTGGTGGTCTAGTGGCAACAGCTTCAGTGCTCTTCTAGCCCTCCATGCCCATGACACATTCCAGGGTGCCAGAGATGGCTGCAAGCTCCATTTTTCCAGGCCATCATGCCCAACAACTGGTGCCCCGCAAAACACGGGTGTGCCAAGGCATGAGGAACCTCAAAGGAAGTCAGGGGCCATGCAGATCCCATGCTGGTGCAGTTCCTGGATGACACTAGACAGTCCTGCCAGCACAACCATAGGGAGCAACATCAGGCACTGCCGAATCAACAAGGTGAGTGATCATGTCTCCTGCAAAGGGTGGTAGGGTTTTTTTTTAGGGGGGGGGGAAGTGGGGTGGTGTTCATGACCAATGTGGGGTAGATATGCTTGTCTCATGGTTCTGAGGATTGTGTGGGGGTGCTGTGCAGTTCTGGGATGGGGGGGTGCATGTGTGTGGCACATTCTCTTCCCTACAGGAAAGCATGTTCCAATTAGGGAGGGATGGCAGTGGGGGAAAGCATGTACAAAACTGAATAGATGGTGGTGGAGGGGGCAGGGTTGCCACCTGTGAAGGATAATATGGAGCGTCACAGGGATCTACCTTATGTGTACCTTATGCATGCCTTATAGGGTGTGTCCCTAAGGTCACTTAGCCATCTCTCTATGTTGACTGAGACAGCAGCATGCCCCCTGACATTCTAACATGTCTGTGCAGTCCGTGGGGGAATGGGGAATCTTGTGGTGATGAGGCCCACCCCTGGGGGGGGGGATAAATACTTTGTGGCATGCCCACACCTTTATTCAGGCTATGCTAAATGATTTATTAAAGCTAAATTTCACTGCACTTTCCCCTCTCCATACCCCCTCCCTGCATCATCACCAGTCATAGAAGATCCTGGCCAGCCACTACCTTCAGGGGGAATATCTGCAAGACCTACCATGCCAGGGGACCAGCCGGATCCTGCCCCACTCATGCCACTGACCAACGTGCAGTGTGCAGCCCAGATATGCAAAAGGAGGAGTGTGGACCATCTTCAGCTTGCCAGAGACTTGATCATGAAGCATGCTGAGAGCTCACCGGCTACCTGCTCACTGATGCATGAAATAGACCAACGATGGGGGGCAAGGCACGAGGAATACAGCAGGTCTTTTAAGGGGTCACAGCTCAGACAATGTGGGCCTATGAACAGATGTTTGAGTGCACAGTGCAGGTCTACAAAGAGGTCTCAGACTGCACTGTGAGGGAAATGATGGATGCTATGGAATGGTTTGATGCAGCAGCTCAGAGGAGGTTTGAGTTGTATACTGCCTACCTAGAACAAATGACTGACTCTATATCTAGAATCACCAACTAACCCCCAACCTTTCCATCTCAACAACAGCCACTCTACCAACCTCAGCTGCAGATACCAGGGCCCTACCCGCCCTCACCTCCAGGCCATTTCCAAGCCATTCTAGACTTGCAATGGTGAACAAGGGGCAGTTCTTTAGCACCCATAGACTTGGATGGCCCTGACCCCACCACAAGGGACCTTCAGGGCTTCACAGGGTGGGTGTTTGACATCCATGCCAGAGGCACCCTTAAGACACCCTGTAGGTCTTCATGCAGGGCCATCAGAAGTCAGCCTCACAGGTGTGTCTTGGCAGCAAGCCAGCACCCCTGTGCATACAGTGCCCCTGGCCCTTGTGCCAGTCCCACAACCCACTGGTGTGGCCTCACTGTGACCACCACACAAGGCCCCAAGAAAGACAAGGGTCTTCCACCTCATGCCACCCCAAACCAGGAGCCTGGTTGCAAAGTGGGGCTGGGCATGCACCCATAATGCACTGCCCCACCCACTCCCCCCCCTTGCAAAAAAGAAAAGAAAAGAAAAGAAAAGGCTGGAGTGATGTGCCCCCTCACTCATGTTTGGGCTGCACAGAAGCAAAGGCAAAGACTGGGGATTCTGGAGGGGATAGTCATGCGTAAGTCACTGCTCCCCAAGAGCCCAGCAGAGGGAAGTCCAAGCTAATCATGCTGTGAACCACCCTGAGCCATTTTGGAAGGACGGTATATAAATCTAATAAATAACTAAATAAATAAATAAATAAATCCCCACCCCATCATCTTCCAACACGTAGGCTCACTGCTCAATGTGTTCCTGCACAGGTAGCCATTCACCATTATGCAACCAGGTAGAGAGGAATCGTTTTGCCACATCATCCAGCATCGCAGGAATAGCACCCAGCACAGTACACAGCATCGTTGCCCACAGTATGGACGTAGAACCAATTCAGTTCGACCATTTGGGGTTGAACCTAACCATCCCCTGTTTGGTCTGACCCTGGACTGAACACCCCCTGACTGTCGTTTGTGGATATATTAAACTTACCCCCTTTGGGGGAGTGTTGGAGGCGTTGGTGGTGGGTGGTCCGCAGAGGTTACCCCTCCCCCCACCAGCCTTCATGCCTATACCAGCATGACCCAGGCCAATTGTGCAGGCGCAGCAGCCTTTAAAATGGCCTCCATGACGAAGGGGGAAGGCCTGAATGGGCTGAAGAGCAAGCCAAACGGTCGGTATAGGCATGACGGGAGGCCGGCAGGGGGAGGGGAAACCTCCGTGGACCCCCCACCACCACCTCCAACAATCTGCGCACCCCCTGGACCGGACCGAACGGTGGGGGGGGGGTTCGAGGGGATGCCGGATCGAACTGGCCCGGTCTGTTTTGGGTCCATTCCAGACTCGAACTGAACTGGACTAGCTGGTTCCATGCATAGCCCTTAATAAAGATTTCTCTTAGGTTACACAAGATTTCTCTTAGGTTATATAAGGGCTCATTTGACAAATTAGGATTTTGACTCATGTCATATTTCTTCTTTTTTTTTTTCAGGACTGTGCCCACAGCATGATTTTCATTGTGCCTAGTGCTGAATGAAATAAAGCAACTGTTTAGACCAACAGCCGCTCCAGCCAAATTCCCGTATTCTCTACTGATCTTGTTCATAGCTACTTATAGTTTTGGGCATAGATTCTAATTCCTCTAGCACAATTCATCTTTAAAAGTATTTTTGAGCACCATTGCTTTCAATGGAAGGGATATAATCATGTATTTAACTCCCCAGGAGAAATAAATGGGACTTAAAAGTATTTAACTGTGACTGGGTCATGCCCTGTGTGTAGAGGTGCACTTGGGTAGTTAGGAACCTGGACCTAGAGGCCATTGGAGGCCCCCCTTCCCTGCACATTAAGCATCATCATGCTTGGAAGACTAAAGAGTATTTGGGTGCCCCCTCGGGCTGTGGAGGCCCTGGACTTTGGCCCCGAAGTCCAGGGGTAAGTGTGCCTCTGCCTGTATCTTCAGACATGGGCAATTCTTTCAAAAGCAGTGGTTTCTGCATGCATTTAACTGATTGTAAAATAGTGTTGGGGGGATGTATCTCTGATTTTAGTAAACCAACAGATCGACTTAATCATCTTTTCCATATCGTATAAACTGCAAACTCCTGCAGAAGGGAAACCCACCATTTCCTCTGTTGGTGGTTGAGGAACTCACTCCAGTAAGAAGTTATCATTTGGGTATGTGTGTGCAGTGTGTCTGAGCTGTTGCTATGGTAACCACAACTTTTTTCTTGTAACAAATATGAACCTCAAATTTAGAATGCAAAGGCCTAAAACAATTTACAGTTGCAAGGGCAGAGCTGAGAAGTGTTCAACAATGAGTCTCAATCAAAGTAATTAAGAAATAGCTGTTCAGAGATTTCATATTATGTAAGTAGAATAACGTGAATGAAAATAACTCAGTATACAGAAATCTATCAATGCATTTGTGCATTACAGAAAGCTGAAATGTGATATATGCATAATCCAACCAACTTGCTGGAAAGGTGTAAATGCTGGTCTAGAATGAGGTGGAATAAGCCCTTTATAAATGAGACAAATACAAAAAATTGTGGTTTTTCCACTATATATTACATTTAATTATTCCAAAAACATGCTTCTATTAACCCCTTACTCATCTGAAATAGACTGGAGTTGACATTTTATAGGTAATGTTAGAAACACATGAAAATAATATTTTGGAAATGAGATCTATCCATCATTTAATGAATCCCTTCTCAGCCAAATGTAATGAATCCCTTCCCAGCCAAAATCAAAACACAGAATGAAATAGTTGGTTCTGAGGCGTCAGACACATAACAGAAATAATTAGATGGGGTATTGTAGTATGCCACAAACTTCCACAAAATCGATATTCTGTGCCCATTCAATACACTGTATTCTGGAAAAACGGTCTGGCACATCAACTTAAGAGCTATGGTGATCAACTAAAGTCACAAATCCCGTAGAACAGATGGAAGTGATGCATCACGCTATAAAACAGCCAAAGATCACACTCAACAATGCACTCCAAAATAATGAGATGGAAGTAATTCAGTGAGTCAAAGTACTACTGACAAAGAAAATATAGTCATGAATCCAAAGTTCCAAAGTTTCAGGCATAACAAAATTGGCAACTCAACCACACATGATTTGTAAATGGGGCACGTTGGAATTTATGGACATCCAAATGCGTGCAACTGCAGTTTTGCAGCAAAAGCAACCTGTGGTTTCCTTCACCAATCTCCAGTTTGAAACTTCATTTTGTAGTGAGTTTTGCCACCCCAACCTGAAGTTTTACTGAGGCAGTGTTGTGTCCAAACACAGATGCCACTATAACTGCGTTTTCATCCAGTTTCTGGAACCATAATAATAGAGGAGGCAGCCAGAACCCGCCCGGGATAATGGATGTTCCATGCCTACAGCGCTTCTCATTCTCTCTGAGCTCTTGTGCTGCCCCCCTATCTCTGAGCTAATAAAGCAGTTGCTCGGCAACAGGGGCTCCCCATGTCCCATCACAAGCTTCCAAGCCCATCAGATGAGCAAGTCACACAGGGGCATGCATGCCCTCTTACCACTCTGTCCCTTGTTTCCCCCTCCTGGCAGTCAGGAGAGAAAGGGAAATGGGGTGACAAGATGGGCATTATGTGCTTAGCTCTCCAAAAATGAGGCAATCAAGATGTACATTCAGAAGCGAATGCAGTCATGGTGGCAACATAAACAAGGCAACCCCATTAGATCACAGGGACAGCGACAAATGGCAGGTTGGTGATACGAAGTGTCGAGTTTAAAAGGCAGCCCCACTTGGGAACTGTTGAATTGCTCAGGTCTGTTACAGGGGAGATTCCTCATCTGTGGTTATGATGGATACTGTTCCTGAGTGGACCGCTATCTCATGAGAGTGGAACACCATGGGGATACCCCTTCACAACTCATGAAAAGAACTGTCTGTGGGGACAGGGGTGTTGAGAAGAGTTACTAATAATGTGCAATGACATCCCATCTCCCTTGGATTGCTCTTTCATGAGTGTCAGGCCATGGAGAAATGCATGTGGGCCAGATGACAGATGCTGCCCAGCTTGATTGGTTGACACAAGCAAGCCACGGGGACAGGTTTCCCAGCAACACCTCTCCCAGTCTTGGCAACTGCTGCAAAAAAGCATCCAAAGTGTACCCTTCTCAGTGCAGACTACTGTGCCCTGAGCATGTGCAGAGTGCCTGGAAGCAGGGCTGCCTAACTCCATTTGAACATGTCTATCTTCACAGACAACCAGAGCCTGCCTCTCCCATGATTCCCTACAGTGGCAAATCTGCGTATGGTGCACTGCCAGTGAAAGCCTGCGAAATCTGAATGAGAGTAAAGATCTGTCCCGGGTCCTGGTGTTTCCCCAGTCTTCCCACCCAGCTACACCCAGACACACGGAGCATCAAAATCTCCTTTGCGTGCATCAAAGTCTTCCCTGGAGCAGAGGGGGCCACTATGCAAAAGTTTGATCATTAACCAGAGAGAACAGGGGCCCCATGCAAGCAGGGCCCCCCTTCTTTTGATAGCTCAACTCATGAGCATACAGTCCTAACACAGACCAAAGGCTGGTGAGGCCAAGGTCATCCCCAATAGGCTGGCCTTCTCATGAGAGTGCTAGTCTGGCAAGCTACCACAGGTGCAGGAGTGTAGTTTGGTCTCCATGTACTGCTTTGCTGGGGTGAGCCATTGCAAGAGCAGCCTTGGTCAAAGCGGGCCAGACCCCAGGATCCTTTGCCCTCCATCATATACCTATCCCTTCCAGGAAGACATCATGTTCCCTTCCCTTCCTGAGCAACAGAAAAATATTGCCCCTCAGCATCCCCGCACTGCCAGAAATTGTGCTTGTACAAGACTGTTTTGTTGCGGAGCTCTTACGAGGGCAGCAGTACAATCACTGTCTGATGAAGGGCTTGCATGGCATTGGAAGGGATTTAGATGCCCTTTCCCTGCCAAGGGTGGGTGGATCATTCCAAAAAGGCATGATCACATTCAGCACACCCCCTTGGAGACTGTGCCCAATGTGTGTTACCCTGAATACTTTCTGATGCCTTGCCCACAGTCTGGTGATGCAAGCACTCTGGAGCTTGCTGGGATGTGGCCTCGGAAGACTAGGAAGAGGGAGAGACTCCCCTGCCCTGAAAACGGAGGTTGCCAGGTTACAGTTGGATGAACGTTTGTGATGCAATTCAGGGTTAGAAAAATTAGCTGCTGGTTCCAGTTTCCCATTTTGTGCAAATGCTGCCATTGTTTAGGAGAACATGAAGCAAATAATATATTCTGCAATGACATGGATACAAAGAGTAGCAATTTAAACAACCTAGGCAAAGGTAAAGTGTACCGTCGAGTCAGTGTCGACTCCTGGCGACCATATGAAGGTGGACAAGAGGGGAGGCATGCTTTTCCTCCATGCCTCCCAGATTGTACAAATGTCTAGTTGGGTTTATTTCCACCATCCCCACATGATCATGCTGCTGTGTGCTCTGGGAAGGAAAAAAACACTGATCTGGGTTCTCTAGTATCCCAATGCACCATACAAACAGCGGAAAGGCAGCTCCCAGTATAGCAACAGCTCTCCTTTCCCTGGCCCCGCTTGCCACACAACTCTATGGGAAACATGACCACAAGCTGCCCAAGAACAGTTTAAAATGTGGCGGTGACACAGACAACTCAAACTAAAAGGGTAGGACATCTCTCTTTTTGTCCTACCTCACTTTTAACCTGGGTTTGGGGATCTTGACTACGCAGGTTTGGAACTGCTGCATTGGGAGTACTCCTAGCACCCCAGACAGCCACAGGTTCCTGGGTTAATGCCCTCCTACACAGGACTCTATGGTTATGAGAACAAGCTCAAAATATCTTAACATTATTGGCAGACATACACACCCTGAACCTGCTCAAATTTCCAAATGATATTTAAAGGCAGACTCATGTAGAGTGCACTGCAGCACTACAATCTGGATGTCACTAATGCAAGAGTAACAGAAGTCAATTCTAGCTTCTCAAATATATGAGAAATGGGGCATCCAGAGGGCAGTTGTTCCCCTCAGATTGAACCAGTCCCACTAAATTCAATGGGCTTACTCTCAGGTAAGTGGATATAGTATTGAAGCATCCTCCCTCACTGAAAAAGGCACTATGGATGACCATGATATGAAACTGTCTTATACCAAGTCAAACCATTGGTCCATCTAGCTCAGTATTGTCTGCACTCATTGGCAGAGGCTCTAAGGTTTCAGTCAGAGGTATTTCCCAGGCCTACCTGGAGATGCCAGGGATTATCCTGGGAACTTCTGCATGCAACTAGATGATCTACCACTCAGCTATGGCCTCATTCCCCTCATGGTATTTGAATATCATGAGGAGTATGAGTTATCTCCTGGCAAGAGAGATATTACCAGGGCTGACTTACACCTCTGACCACACCATTGTGTCCTCCTTAGGTTTCTTACACATGTTACCCATATGTACAAATACTAAAATGTAGAGTGAAATTCTACTGCTGCTGAGGAGAGGGCACTGGAAGGTAGATAATGATGACCCTTTAGGGGCAAAACTGAAAATAGGGTATTGAAATTGCTTATGTTCTTTCTTTCTCTTTCTCCCCTTCCCTCCCACCCTCTCTATTCCCTTGCTTCCCCCTCTCCCTCCCCTCCCCTTTTCTCTCCCTCCCCACTCCTACTCTCCTTTGCTCTCCCTTTTTCTCTCTCCCTCTATCCCTCTTTCTTTCTTCTCTGTTTAATTTCCTTGAATTAAACTTGGCTGTGGAGTAAATGGGTCATTTTTTTTAAAGCAGCTCAGTAGCAATATAGCATTGTACAGGAACCATGTCTACTGGAAATGGGACTGATGACATGTGCAAATAGACACACAAAATTCCTCAGTTGAATAAATCCGTCTCGTCTAGTATGTTAAGTGGTGCATGAATGTTCCACTCTGACCAATCAATTGATGAAGCCGCCTGCATGTTTGCAGCATGTCAGTGCAACTGAAGGAGAAGCCATGTTTGGAATCCAAGTATAAAATAATTTTCCACTAAAAATAATAATAATAATGATAATACAACAATCAGTATCCAGGGACAATTGTGTACATTGTTGGGGATTAGCCAGATCTCTTTCACCAGAATGGATTAATAAACCTATGACTATTGGTTATGATGTGATAATTCCATGGAACGCATGATAAATGGACTAAACATACTCAATCACATTAATTTCTGTGTTGATAACAGTCTTCAGGCTGATTCTAGTAATAGGAAGTCCTCAGTGGCAGTTAGCCAGTTTTTATTCAACAGAGACTCTGGCTGCATTTGCACGTTAGAACCCTCGGCTTCTAGTGAGTTTTGCTGCTCCAAAGCGAGCCTCTGTTCCATCTGAATACAGCACTGGAGGCTGCATTTGGCCAGACTGGAGTTTAGGGAGGAAGTTCCTCCC
Source organism: Hemicordylus capensis (assembly GCF_027244095.1). Lineage (NCBI taxonomy): Eukaryota > Metazoa > Chordata > Lepidosauria > Squamata > Cordylidae > Hemicordylus > Hemicordylus capensis. The sequence continues at coordinate 231,850,670 of NC_069660.1, forward strand.
TCTCCCTGATTGGCTGTGCAGGATGTCCATCAATCAAGAAGGAGGCCCACACAGCCAGCTTCCCGACTTCTCTGCAGTCTCACTGACTGCGGAGAGGACACTCTCAAATAGATCTGAATTTGGACTGGAGAGTGCAGGGAGGGGGCATGGAAACACAGGTGTATTGGGCCTGTGGTTCTGCATTACAAGTAAATGCAGCATCTATGTCTTATGCCTTTATGTATATGCATTGTATCGGGGTGGAGGAAGACCAGTGGCAGCCCAGGTTCTGCTGCCGCCATGGCCCCCTTAGTCCCACCCCTGCATCTGATGTCAGATGCAGGGAGCGTTTAGCCATGCCCTCTGAAGTCAGACATGGGGGAGTGGTTTAGCTCCCAAATGGGGCCACGCGGCTCCATCTGGGAGTTAAACGGACAACACTGTGTTTGAAGTGTGGCCAGAGTGACTCTCCCTGCATTTTAAAGGCAGGGAGAGCTGCTCCAGCTGTGCTGAAAATACAGCACTGGCCAGTTTAACTCCTAAACAGGGTCTCTTGGGAGCTAAATCACATGCCTCCCTGCATCTGACATCAGTAACAGTGGGGGTGGAGGGTTGTTTGGGGTGACAGGTGCGGCCCCTGATGGGCAGTGACCCGGGTTCTTTGAACCAGTCTGCTCAATGGGGGCTCCACCCCTGCTTTTTATGACTACATTTCTAATGTGTGAATGCTGTAGCTTCCATCGATTCAGGTGCTTGAAACATGTGGGACTTTTGGTTCAAAATCAAGGGCAAAGGAAGAGAAATATTTTTCCTTGAGAGCAGCTTTATATTCATTTATCCTTTCCCCTTCTTCCCTGTTGTGAGGTGGAGTTGTAGAATAATCACACAGCAGAAGGGAGTCTGATGCAGCCAATATAGTAAGCTTGTCCTTTTGTCTTGGTTTCTTCCTTCCTAGTTTTCCTTTTCATCCACTCATCCTGAGTTTTTCAAAGAATATCACCTGTGTCTGTAAACCTTTTCCTTTTCCTTTCTTCTATCTAGTAACATGTCCAAGAATTTTTACAATAACACATTTCTGCTAGATATAGTTTTACTACATAAAATCTCTCATAATCCTCAAATAAGGAAACAGCCGGGTTGTGCTTTCAAAAAATATTGGTTTTGTTTTACTATTAAATTAGCTGCACCTTCTGTGGCCTTTGATCTATGATATCTACCTTGCAATTCAGGCACATCTTCTGTCTTCAGTGTGTGGATCCCCTGCCACCCAATCCTTGCTTATCTGATCTGCTCTCCACCTACCTATTGTTGGACCAGATGAGTGGACCAGATGTAGTGGTGTGCAGGCTGCTTTCCTGCCCCTCACTGCACTGGTGCACAGAGAGAGAGGGGGGATGACATCCGCCCAGCACATCCTCCCAGGCAGCAAAGCCCAGGTGGCTCTGCTGCATATGGAGCTGCTGGACACCAACCACACAACAGATGAGTTATCAGTGGTCATTAGGTGCCAGGTGGAGGAATGACTGTCCAGGTCGCCAAACATCCACAGGGGCTTCATGTTCACTGACAATGGTGCCAAAATGCTGAGAGTGGCAAACAAGCTGCAGTTTGTGTCCATATGCTGTATGGCGCACACTCTGCACCTGGTTGTGATGGATGCACTTGCCATGAAGGAGGCACTTGCCATGAAGGAGGGTAAGGGAGCCTTGGAGGCTTTCCCTCCATAGGGGCTGCTGCCGCCACAGTTGCTCCTGTGCACAAGGGCCACAAGATCATGGCCTATTTCCACAGCAGTTAGAAGAGTAGGTGCATACTTTGGGAGAGGAAGCATGAGCTTGGCCTAGCTTCTTACTTCATCCCTGGGGATGTTGAGACACGGTGGAACTCCACTTTACTCTTGCTCCAGAACCTGCAGGCAGCCACCCATGTCTTGGCGAGGAACTGTGGCCTGGGAGTTTGCAACCTGTACACCATGAACTGGAATCTTATTTCCAAGCTCTTCTTGGCATTCAAACCATTCCTCCTTGTAACGAGCAACTTTTGTTCCCAGACAACAGCTCTGAGCCAGACTTTGCCCAATGCTCTTCTCCTGGAGAAGATGATTGGAGAGCTCCAAGCCACTCTGAGCACAGGGGAGGCATGTGCCCTGCCAGATTGGTGGAGGACTGGAGTTGTTCAGCAGCTCAACAGCAGATTGAGTTAATCAGCAGAGGATGTTTTGGCATGCCTGTGTGACCCAACCATGAAGGGCAATGCAGTCACTCCTGACACTCAGCCCAAGGAGTTCAAAAGGTGCAGCAGGCAGAGAAGAGGAGGTTGGGTACAAATGAGAAGGAGGGTGTTGGCACGCCTACTTTGAGTGCACAGTCCATGGCCAGCATCAGCATCAGAACTGCTTCCCAGTCCAGCAGCATGGTGTCCCTGGCAGCGTCAATACAACGTGCACTTCCACCCTTTTGTTCCATCCTGTGGTTCAAATGGGGGAGCCTTGTTGCCTTGCCAGGCATATGGGAGGTGCTGACCGCTCTGTGCACTGGTGCAGAGCAGAGTGTTCTGCAATACCTACAGGAACTGGTGGTGGCAGACCCTGATTCAGATCTCATCCTGTTTTGGGTAATGCATTGCCACGTCTGGCAGGACTGGGCAGAGGCTCCTGTCCTCCCCCACCCCCCACCCCCAGCCAGTGTACAGAGAGAGATGGTGTTCTCCGTGGTTGGGGACATGTGAAAACCCACCATTCTTGCTTGGATATTAACTTGGTGGAGAAGCTGGTCTTCCTGAAGGACAACCTCCCCCTGCTGGGCTATCCTGAGCTGGATGTGGAGGGTGAGTGACTGATGGTCACCCACACCTACTGCTAGGGATGTGCACAAATCAATTTTTTTGATTCAATTTGTGCCCAATACAAATAACCCCTGATTTGTTTTGTATCCAAATCGATCCCCTCCAAATCACCCCAGATTTTATTTGTATTTGCTTTGATTAGATTTGGATTTGGACTGATTTGTATCACTTAACAAGGTCCTAGGGACACCAATTTTGGGTGCTGTGTAGGTCCCCATGGGTGCCACCTATCACTCAAGTTTCAAGGGAGTGGGACACTTGATTGATTTTTAATGATTTTCTATTTTTTTCCTGATCTTGAACATTTCCACCATAGGAAACAATCGGGATTTGAGTTGCTATATCCTAATTCTATAATGGATCCCCAGCATTCATTTTAAAAAAAAAATCTAAGCTCTAGCCCTTGTAGGAGTGGCGTTATGGAGCAAAATGTGCAGTCCTTATTTTTCAAGTGTTTGGATTCTTTGGTGTATAATAATTTTCCTCATAATGAATCCCTATGAAGATTCATTGCATACCTTCATTTCTACTTTTCATTTTTACTGTCACTGGACAGTGCCAACTGTCAGCTGTCATTTGCCAACTACGCCCCCCACCTGCAAGACAGTGGGTTATTCATTTTAATTGTTTGGAATATTGAAATGCTTAGATTCTTTGGTGTCTAATAACTTTTCTTCATAATGAATCCCTATGAGGATTCATTATATGCCTTCATTTCTTCTGTTCATATTGACTATCATTGGACAGTGCCAACTGTCAACTGCCATTGCTACACCACCAACCCACCCACCCTCCCCACACACTGGGGTACTCAGTTTATTTTTTAGGTATTTTTGACGTGTTTAGAGTCTTTGATATCTTCATTACTCACCCTCACTTCTTCTGTTCATTTTGACCCCACTGCTTTCCAGGTGGGGGGTGGAGAATTAGTGGCATCCCATGTTCCAAATACCCCGCAACCCACAAGCCAGTGAGTACTCAATTTATATTTTAGGAATTTTTGAGGTGTTTAGACTCTTTGGTGTGTAATGAATCCTCATAGGGATTCATTATGAGGAAATGTTATTAGACACCAAAAAGCCTAAACACTTGGTGGGGGGGGGGATCCTAGAACACAAACTGAGTAGTACCCCACTGCCTTTGTGGGTGGGAGTGGAGTGTAATTGGCACATGACAGTTGGCAGTTGGCACTATTGAAAAATCAGTCAAAAAGAATAAAAGAAATGAAAGTGTGTAATGAATCCTCATAGGGATTCATTGAGGGAGAGTTATTATACACCAAAGAATCCAAATAGTGACCAAACATTTTGTTCCATAACTCCACTTCTACAAGGGCTAGAGCTTAACTGTTTTTTAAATGAAAGCTGGGAATCTGAGGAAATTAATAGGAGGGATTCAAATCTCAAATCGATTCAAATTGAATCAGGCGTGATTCAATTTGTACTCGAATCTAGCCAATGGACCATAGGTGTGATTTGTTTTGTCTTCAAATCACCCAAATCAGCTAGATTCGGGTGCAAATCAATTTGTACCTGAATCAATTTGCACATCCCTACCTGCTGCAACACCAGTTCACCCTGGCCAACCCTGAATGTGTCACAATCTGCCCGTTAGTATGGCTGACACATGCAGACACCCATTCACGCCACCGGTTCATGATGATGGACTGGTGCCTCTGGGCCAGCACCCATCGGAGGCTGTGGTGGATTATAGGTGGGTTCTTTCTGGCTTGCTGGATGCCTTGTGTTGGCAACACCAAGTCTGTGATGATGTACTGGTGCAGGGCTAGCTCCCATTGGAAGCCATGGTGGGTTGTTTTTTGTTTGTTTGTTTTTGCTTCTTGGCTGGCTTGTATTTTCACCACAAGGCTTGTGATGATGGACTGGCACAGGGCCAGCTCTCACCAGTGCTGTGGTGGTGAGCTTTGTGTGTGTGTGCTTCCCGGCTGGGTTGTATTGGCACTGGCAGGCTCATGATGATGGACTGGCACAGGATCAGCTTCCATCAGAGGCCATGGTGGAGCATAGGTGGATTTTATAAATTTTGTGAGTGTGTCCTGGCTTGATTTCAGTTGTGTTGGTTGCTTTGGTTGATTGTTTTGTTGTTATCTCCTGTAGCAGAGCTAAACAAACATGCATGCACATGGACACACATACAATAGCGGCTGTTGCAGGCACCACTGGGGGTGAGGTCGGTGAGAGGCACCTTTAAGAGAAAAGCAATTGGTGCTTACTTCCACTCTCACAGCACCTGAATGCTCCTCGGAGCAGCAGAGCACTGCCCCGCACCCCCTGCAGCAGCGGATTGCCTCCGCCACTCCCCTGGCCCCTGCAGAGCTGATCCCCTGACAGGTGAGTGGTAGGGGCAATCCCACACTTCAGGGGGTGCTGGGTGGCACGCTGATGCTCCGAGCAGTGTTCAGGTGTGGCGAGAGTGGAGGTAAGCACTGATTGCTTTACTCTTAAAGGTGCCTCTCACCACTGCCCCCCAGTGGCACCCACACTGGCCGCTACCCCGCCCGCGTGCACAAAGACACACACACATGCCCTGATGAGTCTAGACTGGTTCCCTGGCATATGTCAGCCTGCAAGCTGTCAAGCAGGGCCCAGCTCTACCTGAGGCCAACTTACTGCCCACACAAATAGAAGACTTCTCATGTGGTTTTCTTTTTTTCATTCTCAGCATGCACACGCATGCACGCAAGCACACACTATTCAATTCTGCTTGATTTTGCTGGATCTCTTGAATGGACAAAGGCAGAAGAAACTGGTTGCCTCACCAGGCTTGCCTTACCTTCCTTCCTGAGACTTGAGGTTCTGTCTGATGTTGTGGTGAAATCCAGAAGGGCTGTTCTTATGTTATTCTGTCAAAAGGGTGCCACCTGCTGCTGCTATTGCTATAGAATAATTGTGTGTGTGTGGAAAGTAACTTGTGGCACTGCCAATGATGTGTTGGGGGCACTGGACAAGGCATCTGGCACTGTGTGGTTGACTCAGAATCAGGATCAGTGAAGTTATTCTTTTTTTGTCCATTTTGCACCATGTTCTGTGGTAGAATAGCTTTTTTAAAAATATGTGTTAGAACTTTAAACTTGTATGGTTCTGCCATAGGGAATAATGGGAATTTGAACAAGCCCATTATTCCCTATGGGTAGCGCCTAGGGACACCAAAATGGGTTAGGTCACGTGCTATGTCATGATGGATGCTACATGCCCCCAGCCCACAAAGCAATTAGGCTATCGGGCTTTTTTTAATGGGGGGGGTGTTCCACGGTCAATAGGTCAAGGGTTGATCTGCTGATGACCCTGAACAAATTCAAAAATTCGTTAAAAATAGCCCAATTCTGTAATTCTAATTTGAACCAATATGACTCTAGTTCAAATTGAACCGAATCAGTAGCAGGTTCAATTGAACCAGTACTCAAACCAGGGGGCCTAGTTCGAGTCTGGTTTGAATTCTTACTGAATTGTGAAAACTGGTTTTGTGCACACCCCATCTCACTATACCACACAGGAGAAGCTTGCAAGTTGGGGGATTTTCATGTGACACACTCAAAGAGTGTCATTTCCAGTCAAGAGTGTAGCTCATGGAGAGGGGGCCCGTGTTCACCCCTCTCCCTGGAAGACACTCAGATAATGAAGAAAATAGGGAGGGGTGGAGCTGGGGGGTCCTCAGGAGCTGGGGTGGCCTGGGCTTTATGAACCCATTTGCTTAATTATAGCTACACCCCTGTTTCCAGTTTAGGAACTGGTAGTGAGCGTTTTCTGCCAGCTGTTGTCCCCATTCCCCTTCTCCAAGGCAAGGCTTTTGTTTGTTTGAACACTGTCAAAAAAAAAAGGAGGAACAAAACTTCACTCACTTGGTTGTTGTTGTTTTTAAAAACAACATTCCCATCAAGGGAATAATCAGATGGGCAGATTCACAAATCACTACTTGTGATACGTATTTTTGGGTATATTGTTTACCATGCTGACTGGCAAAAAGGAACTTTTAAAAGGTTCTTATAATTAGCAGATCAGCTGAATTGGAGCAGAAGCGAAGCAGCTTATCTAGAGTCCAAGAGGCTGTTAGTTCAAATCCCTGCCGGTGTGCTTCCCAGACTGTACCTAGTTAATACATTTGTAGTCATCTATATTGGGCAGCAGCAATATTGGAATATAGATATCAACTGCCTTTTAGGATTGACCATCAACAGTAAAGGATCCGGCAGTCAAGAAATACGCTGCGGACTAGCATGTGGTAGGGTTGCAATGTAGGACTTGGAAAGGATATTTAGATGCTGTGACGTGTCTATACCTACAAAGATTAGAATCGTTTAGACCATGGTTTTTCCCTTGACACTCTATTGATGTGAAAGCTGTACTTTGAAGAAGCAAGATAGAAAAAGCATTGACACTTTTGAACTCAAACTTTTGAGGGTACCATGGACAGCCAGGAAAACAAACAAATGGATCCTAGAGTGAATCAATCCAGAATTTTCACTTGAGGCACGAAAGTCCATAATGCTGGGGAAAGTTGAAGGAAAGAGGAGAAGAGGACGATCAGCAGCAAGGTGGATGGACTCGATTATGACAGCAATGAATGCACCACTGAGAGACCTTAAAGGCCAAATTGATGATAGATCATCCTGGAGATAAGCTATCAAGTGAGATCTAGGAATCAACACCAACCTGATAGCACTTAATCTATCAATCAGTATAGGAAGGTGCTGAAAGGCATCATCTCATACTGTGTGGAGGAGGCACTGGTAAACCACTCCTGTATTCTTACAAGAAAATCATATGGAATGTGATCGCTAAGAGTTAACATCGACTCAACAGCACAATCTTTCCTTTTTCTATAATTAGCAGGGGGAAAACAATTGTCCCTATTCAGCTTTGCATATCATCCTTCCCAGTAGTTTGTTTGTTTGTGTATGTGTTTTAGATTGTGAGCCCTTGCATTACAATTAGCCATTTTTCTCAAGCATTTTCTGTGTAAACTTCTTTAAGACTTCTCTTCATTGAAAAGCAATATATATAGTACATCTTTCTGTTATTAATTATTTTATTAGTGGCTAATGTATACCAATGTGAACAACCAGTTCTGAATGAGGGCTGCCCTATATGCAAAATCTGAAAAACTGAAATGGAACTTTATTTGAAGTATACTGAAACATTATTTCTTCATATTTGGACTGAAAAATCTTTTAAAAGAACTTCAATCAAATGAATACATAGCACCTGAAAAATTGAGCTATACAACCTTTATCTTACTGAAGGGTCGATTTAATTTACATTACCAATTGGATTGTATGAACAAAATGAAATGTGTTTCTAATCCTGCTTATAAGAATAAACTACAATAAATGAAACAAATAGCTTGAATATCAAGGTAAGAAATGTTATATTGTAAACACTGCCACCTATTGACTAAGGAAGATAATTGCCAAACAGGCAACAGCTAATTCCTGGAACTCAAGCTGCTTCACCTTTATCTCCTGACATGGAGATTAATGTTCATGTCACAAAAATAGCATAGAAAATATGTGATGGCTTTGGGGCTTGTCTGCTGTGGTCTCGATGCATGCATGAATGTTCTAATATTATATTATCCATCTCAGTATCTGTTTCCCCCCCTTGTAGTTGCTTCTGTGTGCTAAATATGCACGTGATACTAATGGCACAGCAGGAAATGACTTGACTGGCAAGCCAGAGGTTGCCAGTTCGAGTTCCCACTGGTACATTTCCTAGACTATGAGAAACACCTATAGCGGGCAGCAGTGCTATAGGAAGATACTAAAAGGCATCATCTCATACTGCGCGGGAGAAGGCAATGGTAAACCCCTCCTGTATTCTACCAAAGACAACCACAGGGCTCTGTGGGTGCCAGGAGTCAACACCGACCTGACGGCACACTTTACTCAAGTATAACCATCTTTGGATAGCATAATGTCAGCTAACCTGCTCTGATATTAGATAGTGCTAAAACAGGGGTTCCCAAAAGAGGGTACTATTTCCCCTAGGGGTTCTTGAAGGGCCCCTGGGGGTACTCAGAGCCCTCCTGCCTCCCCCTGATGCAGCTATGCTATTTGCTGCCCACCTGAGGAGAGAGAGAGAGAGAGAGAGAGAGAGAGAGAGAGAGAGAGAGAGAGAGAGAGAATGAATACATACACACACACACACCTTGCACTATTGTGGCCCCTGATTTTTTAAAATCTATGTTGATAGCAGATAAAGTACAGTTTATAGGCTTTTCCCAGTATTACTGATGTATGATTGATATCAGTAGCACTGGGGAAAAATACATTTCCAAATTCTGCTAGTTTATCTTGCTGCATAACTTGCAGCTATAGCTGTGTGCTAGGTACCAGAGGGATGAGTGAGGAAGAGAGCAGAGCTCCCTTCTCTCCTTCATTCCCTTCTTGCAGCAGGCGTTCAGTGCTCAAGCGAGTGGGTGAGAGAGAAGGAAAGGAGTTTGCTGGTAGTCAGGTAAAGAGGAAGAAGTTCACTGGGATGTTTGGGGAACTAACCCTATTGCAGAAGTCAACATATAATTTTTTTAAAAAAACTTTTTAAGTTTTTGGGGGAAACTGAACGCTTTCCAGCTCCCTGAGAGATGTTGCCATGTCCCCATTCCACCCCAGTGCACCCCCAGATTGAATCTTGGCTGTATTACTGCTTCTAGTAATAAGTAAGTCTATGCCTGAGTGCTTTTCTCTGATTCAAGGAAATGGGTTATTCTGGCCAGGCTTTTCTTAAGTGTTCTAAGGCCACTAGTGCAATTGCAGGGGTCTAGGACATGCCAGTTTGATAGCCACTGCCCTGAACATGCACAAAATGTGCCAGAATAGACAAAGCATCAAAGTATTGTGACCGGAATGCAGTTTCTCTCTCTTATGACCAGATAAGCCAAGGAACAAAGGACAGATTCCCTCCCATAGTTAAGGCTCTTGGATTCAATCAGGTGAATCTTGCTGAAAATCAGTGCCCTCCTCCCCCTACAATTACCTCCCTTGGGAGAGCACCTTTTCAGCTTTTTATTTTAAGAGAAATTTCTAAGAGACACACAGCCCAGCCATCCTCAACACTTTTTGTCTAAGGATTTCTCCATCCACAGAAATATGGACTCTCCCAGTGCCATGCCCTCAGGCTATTTTGAAGCTATAAGATCCTCTCTCACCACCCCGCATGGGTGTAGGTGGGGATCTCATGGCACCATTGGCTGCCACCTACAGCCAATGGTGTAGGTGGCAGGCACTATACTGAAGGTTTTGGGGAACAGCATGCTGCTTGCTTTTATGGTCTCTCTATCCCAAATGCATCTCACCTTTTTGCAAGTGCACATATAGAGATCCATCTCACCCTGAGGAATTTCTTGCTTTTAATTTTGTTTCCCTTCTCTGAGAGAGCCTTTGGAAACCCCCTGGGCAGTCAGAGCTTGGTCATTGCTAGGCATGCTTAATCAGCCCCCAGTAATAAAAGGTCTCAACCTTCCATGGAGGAAGTCTGCAACTGCAACCCTTGGAATCCATGTCCCTGGTCTGGGATAAGTAACTCTCTCTCTCTCTCTCTCTCTCTCTCTCTCTCTCTCTCTCTCCATTCCCTACCAACAGCATTCAGTGCTGTTCTCAGAGCATTAATCCCTTAAGAGAAGGTCCTTACCAGCAACCTTGCTGAGGTGCTAACCATTGCCTTTACTGTAAATCTTTATTCTTCAATAAAACCTAACTTTGCTTTCAAGAAATGTGCCTGTACTTTATGGTGCCCTTATGAGTACTCTTAGCATTGGTCTATCCTATCTACGACCAGCTTTCCCAGTACCGCAGTGTGTGATTTGGCTATGTGCAGATTTGCACTAAACTGAATTAAATTCCCCACATTAAGCCAAAGCATAGTCACAAAGGGTGGTAACTACCACACTTCAAAGCAAACCCAATAATAGATAAATTGGCGGAGAAGGTGTGCAGTCATAAAACTGGGAACAGTTATGGCTGGGCAATCCTTAATCTGTTAACAGAGTTCAATCCCTATGGATATTTAGTTTACAAACATCAAATGTTGGGAGGCATAGGATGATCAGAGTGAAATAAGCAAGTGCATAGCCATTTTATTATTATATATTATTTTACACAGTCAGACAGGTGTTATTGACTGGTTTGTTTTATCCAGACATTGAGTCCTTCCCAAGGACCTGGGATGCCAGAGTTTTATTGTCAATGGTTATAGATATCGTCGCAGAATATAGGCTGTTCCCAGTAAAGCTGCTTTTTGTAATTGGCTGATGGTGATTTCTGTGGCCCCTATGGTGTTGAGGTGCTCTTCAAGGTCTTTTGGAACTGCACCCAGGGCGCCAATTACCACTGGGATTATTTTGGTCTTTTTCTGCCACAGCCTTTCAATTTCAATTTTATGATGATGATGATGATGATGATGATGATGATTAATTTGATTTCTATATCACCCTTCCTTCCAAAAAATGGCTCAGGGTGGTTTACACAGAGAAATAATAGGCACTTTTTTAATGTGGCAATTCTCTTTATTTAGCAGGGGGAGAGTAACTGGCCCTATCCACCCCCAGCACAGTACCTCCAGTGACTGTTGCTGCTGGTGTCAATCTGATGTTTCTTTTTTGATTGTGAACCATTTGGGGACAGGGATCCATTTTATTTGTTTGTTTATTATCTATGTTATTATCTATGTAATGTATTAATAGTGTCCTTAATAATAAAAGTAATGCTAGTTAATGTCCAGCAGCTCCTTCACATGGCTGTTTGAACAATGACAGGGATTTTCCAGAGTACCAGACAAAATGCTGCCAAAACCCTAACCCTAACCTGCCATGATATTAAACTATAAGTCTCATTACTAAGTATCATGACAGGAGCTGTAACTCTTTTCTCAGTGTCCACTCCTTTCTGTACAACTGACCTCCAAACGTGCATAAACCATAACCATTGCATTTGAGTAAATATCTGTTGTTTCTGACCTGATAATCAATCCCTACATTAGATTAGTACTGTGTGTAAAATGTTTCTGATAATAAGACATAAAAAGGAATTTCATTGATAATTCAGAAGAATAAATATTTAGCTTCCACTCCCACTATTTATTTCACACTTGTATTGCTATCATAGTTTTACGCAGGACATTGGTTAATAAGCACATTGTTTTCTTATCTACATTAAAATGGGTTAAATCAGTACCTTATGGGCCAGATGGATGACTTGTATTGGTAGTATGGAACCATTTGCCTCTAGGTTATTTGTTTGTAGCTAACTCCTACTACAGGTCAGTAGGCCATTGAGAGACACTGGTTACTGTCTCACATGACAGTATTTTGGCAGCCTAAATAGAAATAAGCTGAAAGTAGCGGGCAGGTTGTCAAGTCACAAAAATGCATCATTATAATTATCAGCCATGTTTGGCATTCTCTGCAGAGAAATTATGGCTCAGATGCTTAGTTTTCTCTGAGACGGTAAACCTATGACTTGACTATACTACTTCAAACTGCAGGGATGATTAAATGCTACTTCTTACCAATATCTATCTATCTGTCTACATACAAATAAGAAATTAGATGGCAAGGAGAAAGACTGTAGTCAAGGAGAAGCGTTTTCTTTGAAATCCTAGTTTTCCATTGAGAAATGAATTCCTTTACTGGAGAAGCTAGTAAAGTACTACCAACAGAAATCATATAAAAAATGATCTTTAATTGCAGTGATCCAGAAATCAAAGTCCTTTAGACAGCTGCAGGAAGCTCTCAGATAACTGGAGGTGTTGGAGATTAATAAGGCTCAGAAATCATTGTTATGTTTAAATTAACCTTTCTATGAATTTACTGATAATAGCCCTCACTGGCAATTATCACACAATGGCTTAAGAACAAAAGGCTAAGCATAGGATTTTGCAAATTAATAATGAAGATAGAATTTTCATCTACAAAACTGTGCATTCATTAAGTTCAATCAAGTTCAAAGTTTATTACAGTCTATGACCAGCATGGCATATTCACTAAGTTAAAAAAAGAAGTTCTAAGTAGAACAGACAGATCCTCCTTGCCGCTTATCTCAACATGGTGAATGTTACAACACTCCATCAAGATTTTATGAAATGTGCTACTCTTTATAGCCATTTCAGATCTGATTTAACAGGATTTGTTATCATAAGATTCATGGCTGCTATTTAGTTTCAAAAAGATGGTTCAAAACCCGAATACCCTTGTTGTGATCACTTAGGAATGTGTCCCTGTATTTACTACTACTTCAAATAGTTATATACCGCTTTTCAACAAAAAGTTCTCAAAGAGGTATAAATAGAAAAAGAATAAAATGGTTCCCTGTCCCAGGAGTCCTCACAATCTAAAAAAGAAACATAAGGTAGACCCCAGCAAATGCCACTGGATAAATGCTGTGTTGGTGTTTGATCGGGACAGTCACTCTTCCCCTTCTAAAGGTAAGAACGTCATCACCACTATAAAAGTTGCCTCTTTGCACAGTTAACAGAGTTGAATAATCTTCTATCAGTTATGTTTCATCATATTATGAGCCCTTTCTCACGATCATTAGAAAGGGCTCAAAGGGGCAAAGGGAGAAAGACTGACCTCTCCCGCAGATTATCCATTCCTCTTTGCTGGGTGCGCAGATCATGCACCCAGATGATTTTCCACCGCTACTGGCAGCAGGAAGGTTTGGGGGCTGGGAGGCCCTCAAAACTCCCATAATGCACTATGCAAGTGCACGGAACATTTTAGAGACCCCCACCCAGCACTGGCAGGGAGCCTGCAGTCTCCCAGCCCCAGCTGCAAGCAGCCGGGGCTGGCAGAGGATCGAGGAGATGAGGTCAAGGGAGCACTTGCTCCCTTAACCTCATTTTGAAGGCGGCCTCCTTTGCTGCCACGCCACTGTGCTGGGAGCCGAGCAGCTCCTGATGGTTCTCATGAACAGGTGAAACTGGGCTCGGCTTCCGTAGCTCCATTTGCCTGCATGTGAGAACAACCTCATTATATTGTATTGCAGTGACTCCACATGCAAGCTAAGGGAACACCAGCCCTTCTTTCAAAGCATTGGTGCTTCTGCTAACTGGGCACCCCTGCTAACTGGGCAAAGAGGCACTTTTTAAATGTGGTGATTCTCTTTATTTAGCAGGGGGAGAGTAACTGGCCCTACCCACCCCCAGCACAGTACCCCCAGTGACTGTTGCTGCTGGTGTCGATCTGATGTTTCTTTTTTGATTGTGAACCCTTTGGGGACAGGGATACATCTTATTTATTTATTTATTTATTTATTTGTTTGTTTGTTTATTATGTATGTAAACTGCTTTAGAAACCTTTGTTGAAAAGTGGTATACAAATGTTGTTGTTGTTGTTCTGTGCTGCAGACAAGTGCAGCTCTGTTGTTCATAAAGTTAGGGGCAATTTTTGCCTATCTCCTTTGGCCCCAGAAGTAGGTACCTCAGCAATCTACTTCTGGGTTGTAGGGAAACAGGTGAAAATTGCCCACCATGGATGTGCACATGCTGCATTAATGCAGAACGAGGCAGCATACCCTGCACAGTGCCAGTACTTCACTGGTGTTTCCTTAGTCCACATATGAGCCAGTATTCTTATTTTGTATTTAAGATTAAAAATAAAAATGTAAATAAAACAAACCTGGACTTCATTTAGTAGAATCTGAATACTACACATGTAATGCATATTTCAGGTACACATGGAGAGGAGAGCTGGTCTTGTGGTAGCAAGCATGACTTGTCCTCATAGCTAAGCAGGGTCTGCCCAGTTGCATATGAATGGGAGACTTGATGTGTGAGCACTGCAAGATATTCCCCTCGGGATGAAGCCGCTCTGGGAAGAGCAGAAGGTTTCAAGTTCCCTCCCTGGCTTCTCCAAGATAGGGCTGAGAGAGATTCCTGCCTGCAACCTTGGAGAAGCTGCTGCCAGTCTGTGAAGACAATACTGAGCTAGATAGACCAATGGTCTGACTCAGTATATGGCAGTTTCCTATGTTTCCTATGTTCCTAATAGAATTTCTCGATGGTTAATATTTAGTGACTTGATCGCTAGCTTCAATTATCTTTACTAGTGCCCAAACATTCCTAACCATTTAAATGTATCGTAAAAGCAGAAAAGCAAACACATTTTAAGGGTAATTACTTACAAGGTTCCTCAGTTTTAATAGTGTCCTTAATAATAAAAGTAATGCTAGTTAATGTCCAGCAGCTCCTTCAAATGGCTGTTTGAACAATGACAGGGATTTTCCAGAGCACCAGACAAAATGCTGCCAAAGAAGAAAAGAAGAACAGAACAAGAACAGACAAGAACAGAACACCACTCACTCTCAGGATGATCATCCTGCTCTCTGCTCTTTCTTGTTTCTTTGTATCTTCATTGTATCTTCTAACTCTACTATAAACATCTAGGGCCAGTTACAGGAATAATACCAGAACTCTCAGTTCTTTGCTAGAATTGGTGTTACAGTTGGCTTTTGGAAACTAATGAAGCACTGAAGAACCAATGTTGTGCACTCACTATGAGGAAAGGCTGATTTTCATCAATCTCCTGACCCTCTGTGGGAGTCATCCTCAGGAGCATATTTTAGGAGTCACAATAGGTTTCAGAGGGAAACCAAATCATCCCTTCCCTATATGATCATTTCAGCATTAACATGAGCTCTGTGTTAACTGGATGTTGGTCACTATTACTAATTTGTCTTCCTAGGCACACAAGGTTGTAGTGTCCTAGTCTGACTCTTATACCCCTTCATTTTGTGTGGGGCAATGATGTCAGGTTGCTTAGACTATTTGGCACATATACGGTGGGTTCTCAGGATCCCCACGATGCCAGTGAAAAAGGAAAGGAAAGATTTCTGAAGTGTGCATGCTCCCGATTTCCAGTTGTAAGAACCCAGACATTTCTGACAACGTTGGGTTGGCACCACATCAACCTGATTTTTAAAGGAGGTCAGTAATATGAAATTTGATCAAAGGTTGCCTGTCTCTGTTAACTGTCAGGTTGATGCAGTGTCATTGGGACATTGCATAACATTTCTGGGTTCTTGCAACCACAAATCTGAATTGTGCACATCTTGGAAATCTCCCTTTTCCCATTTCACTGGTATCATGGTGATTATGAGAACTCACTCATCATCAGCTCTGGCCATAAAAGCCAAGAGATTGTATAAGAGTATTTGATTCCATTTTTCTTTCCATCATTTAAATACTGGTTACTGACACAGACTTGCATGCAAATATTGTAATCAGGACTTGAAAGAGCTTTGCCTTTCAATATATTTTAGAATGGACTCGGGATTCCCTGAGGGCTCTCTAAAAAGAGCCATGTGGACGGATGCTGTTGACAGTTCCAAAATGTTATTGGGCTGCAATGCCAATTGCTCTTCATGCATTTTTGAGGTCACTCTATTTTTGCTCTCAGCAAGATTTGACTCACAGAATCCTTGCAGCAAAGAGGCTCCATTTCAGTCATATTACTAAAATTCATTATAATAGTTCATTCTTGTTCCAGATGTTGAATCTGCCATCTCATTCCTAGTAGAACTATTTAATTGGAGGTTTTCTGAATCTGAACAGGCACTCAATATGCTATGTTAGATGCCCTGAATGCAACATTTAACAAGAAGCCAGGGTGTGAAGACCCCACTGAAAAGCTATTGTTTTCATTAAAGAAATGCTTTGCATTTCTTTACTGTGGAATGAGACTTTTCTTCAGAGTCACACTGCCAGAAAGAGGAAGATTATAGTAGATGATGATGATGATGATAATGATGATGATGATTTTATTATTTTATTATTATTAGCAAAAAGACACCCCATCATTTATTCTGCATTTGTACCATCACTTATGTGGTAGATATATTTTATTTACATTGAGGGTCTGAGAATTGCTATATTTGAGGTGAGGAATTAATGGCTATAATATATTCCTGTTTTGGTGTGTGCATATGACTTGGCTTGCTTATCTAAGGAATCTAGAGAGCTATTTGCTCTGTAGGCACCTAGGGAAGTGCATTGTATGTTGTTCACTGCCACCTAGTATATGATCACTAGTTCTGGGTCTGAATAAAGTGTTCATACCATTTCCCCACCTTACAACAGGAACAATGACTGAGATGATGTGAGCATTACAGAGATGTAACACTGCACTCTGGGGCCACTGTGGATTCCGAAGGCAGCCCTGAAGCTATTCAGAAGTAGCACTTGCAGAAGCAATTTCTCCCAATATAGAGAATGGGAGAAACTGTGGTAGCATTGCTTGTGCAACCACTGCTGCTGAATAGCACCAGGGCTGCCTTTGGAGTCTGCAGCAGCCCCAGCAACATTATATCTCAGTAGGTCTGTCAGTATAAGAAACAAACAAGCTCTATGCTCTATCCAGGATATGCCAGTACCTCTTGGTCATGATATACGCTGTGGTGGCTGCTGCTGGGGTTCTCCTCCTCTGAAGAGATCTCACTGAGTTCTGATTCTGGATATCTTAGTCTTGATAGCAGCATTGGCAGAGAGAGAGAGCACTGACCCAGGTGTCTGGGCAATAGTTATGTTTCCTCTCACCTTTATAGCAGCAGATTGGGGGAACCATGGTAATGACAGGTATGAAAACATGAATAAAGAGTGGGTGGTAGTGGTCATTACTCCTGTCACAAGCATTTTCTCACACATACAAACAGCCATGCTTATTCTATCAATTTGTTTAGGAAGAATATTCTGCCATAACGTAATTGCTGAGTATAAGCATTTAACATGAAGATAACAGAAAGCAATGAGGAGATTTTCACAATCAGCCCAAAGTGGGCTAAAGGAGCCTAGCCCGCTTTGGGGTGAGCATGAGAACCACCAGGCTTGCAGGCGAGCCCAGTGTCCTCAAAGTGGGTAACCCGCTAAGGAAGCCCTCCCCTTAGAAGAGGTTAGCGGAGTGAGTGCTCTGCTAACCCCATCTATTTGTCTGTGTATTGCAGCACCGTGGCTCCATGCCAGAGCAACACATGAGGAGACCCCTGCCGGGAGGCTGAAACAAGCCTCTAGACCCTGGGGATCTCTCCAGGATGCCCCGTGTGCTTGCGCAGGGCATCCTGGAACTTCTGGGCATCATGTGGCCCCCAATCCTTGCAGCCGCCACCAGCTCTGTGATGGAGCCAGCAGCGGTGTAGGTGGCTGATCAGGCCACCTGGGCTGCTGCCTTGATCATCTGTGGGGAGAGCGGGCTGAGCCTGCTCTCCCCGCAGAACCCCTCCAGTGGGTCTCACTGATAGTGAGACTTGCCTCAATATGTGGGTAGGATATTAATATTGATAACTTTAATTTTCCATATCCAAAAATATTCAGTACATACTACTCAAATGCTACTAAATAAAAAATTACATTAAAATTCTATTCTGTTCCATAAATATTAAATTCAATTCATATTTAAATATAACATCCTATTCAATTATTACTTTATTTTAATGATAAAATTCTATTATCTTTCACTATCTTTTTAAAGTATGAACATTTTCATTATTATACTAGTTTATTCAAGATTTCAACATGATGTCTAAATAAAACATATGTAAAATTTCATGCCTTCTCTGCAGTTTTCAATACTGTCAGTCATAGTATCCTTCTGGACTATCTGGGCAGGTTCAGAGTGGGAATCACTGTTTTACTGTGGTTGTGCTCCAACTTCTCAGGCAGATTCCAGATGGTGTCACTGGAAAACGTTGCTTTCTAAAACCACTACCAGAGCTTCTAGATAGCATCCACAGACCTCCATTCTGTCTGCAGTGCTGGAGGAGATAATCTGGAAAGTTGGAACAGAGTGCTTTTAGTATGATGATGATACCCAAATCTATTTCTCCATGTCAGCTTCATCAGAAAATTGCCTGGGCACAACAATGCAGGTGGTAATGGGTTGGATGAAGAATAACAAACTGAAACTGAATCCAAACAAGACAGTGCTGCTCATTGTCAGGGGCCATAACTTAAGAGATGGTTTAGATCTGCCTGTCCTGTATGGGAGCATGCTCTCCCGGAAGTAACAGGTACTCCTGGATACAAGCCCTTCTCTGGTACCACAGATTGAGGCACAAACCAGAAGTACTTTTTATCAGCTTCTATCGATACCCCATCCCCAGCGGTGTCTTTCTGGAAGAAATCTACCTTAAAACATTGGTACATATGCTGGTAACCTCCAGGCTCAACTACAGTAATGTATTATATGTTGGACTGCCTTTGTATGTAGTCTGTAAACTGCAATTGGTGCAAAATGCAGCAGCCAGGTTGGTTCGTTGGTCTCCAGGGCAACCCAAAGAGACCATATTATTCATATTAAAATAATTGCACTGGTTGCTGATGTTTCCAGGTGAAATACAAAATGCTGGTAATTACCTATTAAGTACTAAATTGCTTAGGTCCAGATTATTTAAGAGAGTGCTGCCTTTATTATGAGCTTGCTGTTTACTAAGATCATCCAGAGAGGTCCTCCTACAATTGTCACTAGCTTATCTGGTTGTGATCCAAGGTCAGGCCTTCTCTACAGTTGCCCTGAGACTTTGGAACCTGCTCCCAGATGGAATTAGAGCTGCAGAAAGCATTCAAGACACACCTGTTTAGCCATTCTTTTGGTTAAGTAGTTTTAACATTATTTTAAAAATGTCTGTATTGCTTATAGTTATTTCACTTGCTTTAATTTTTGTGCTTGTTTTTTAAATTGTGTAAACTGCCTAGAGACATAGGTTTTTTGGCAGTATTTATTTATTTAACATATTTGTATACCACCCAAAACGGAAGTCTCTGGGCAGTTTACAACATAGAAATGTATATAAATGTTTTAAATAATAACGAAATAAACCCTATCTTAAATTTAGTCACACCCATTCATATTGTTGTGTATGAGTCTTTCCCTACTGTCAATATTGGCCAATGACAAGTCAAAGCAAATTGTAAGATTGCTTTTGTAAAGGGAATTTGTTTCAAACTGTGATAAAATACTAGGAACAAACCTACAAATGAAACATCTCATTCCCTTTTGACTTCTGTAACTTTCCTTACCATTGTTTTTTCTGCTAATTGTTCTTTATGACTGTGAAATAGTCACTCTCTAGGGTAAAAAAAAAACCAATTATGAAAACTGCCCAGAACATATTCTAAGAGATTTTTGTTTTTAGCTTTAGGGCTTTCTTTTTTTTTCAGCCAGAAAGTAGACTGTAATAAAATTGAGTAATATCTGTATCCTCAGCAAGAGGGAGAAATGATATAACCATTACAGAATTTTTAAAAATCCACTTAATACAAATAGTTTCCCAATAGACTATCACAGCAGGTTGCATCATATAAAATCCTGACTTAAACTAGAACAAGCTAAACATAGCTAAACCCCAGGGCCACACAATCCTTGTTAGCTCTTTCTAAGTGAACACAGATGTCCTAAAATATACCCAGCAAGAGTCTTTTAAATATATATATATATATATATATATCAGCAGAAAGATACTGTATACAAATAGAGGGTAAATATTCCAGTATGAGCTACTCTTGCAAGCAAGGGGAGTGGGGGTGGGGGACAACTGGCAACAACCCTGGGGAAAAAATGTTGTATCCTATTTACTTGATTCTGTTTCTTCTCTTCTCACATCTGATAGGTGTCAGAAATTCTTTAATAACATAGCAAGAAAAATAAATGTGTGTCTCCTGTCAGGAGACTCCAGAATTAATGGTCCAGACCTCTCGCCTCAGCTCACCTCACAGGCCTAATCAAGCCAGCTTATATCTAACAAATTTCACCCCATCACCATGGTTACCGGACACAGAGCACAGAGGTTATAAAATCAGATGGGAAGTGTTATGAGGGAACCAATCTGGTGAGTGTATATGTGCAACTTTGACTGTTTGTTGTTAGCATTATACAAATGGGATTTGGGGAGGTTTTGCATTTGAGGACGATTAATATTCTCCTAAGTGTTGCTAGGAAAATTCAATGGAGTATGTCCACAAAATAGGTCTGGTTAAGGTCATTGGCTACAGAAAAGTCAAATTTAACAGTCATTATGCTTTTGTCATAATAAACTTCACTAACATACTTGGCCACACTGCTTATTTGCAGCAGCAGTAACAGGGTGGAAATGTCTTCTGATGATGGATGAGGTTGTGGAATGACCAGCTGTGAAGAGGATTGCAGAAGGAGCAGTTTTGGAGGCACAAGAACCATGTCAGGCCAATACAGGGGGCAACCTTGTTGCTTCTTGAAGTCTTCTTAGTGTATACCCCTGCTAAGTGAGCAAAGAGACACCTTTCAAAGTGGTGACTCTCTTATATTTAGCAGGGGGAGAACAACTGGCCCTATCTTAATTATGCTAAGTAAGTAAAAGTTTTTACTTACTTACTTTTCATAATTAGATGCATGACACAATTAAATTACACATACAAAACAGGAATAATTCAGGCATTATCTCCTCATGTTCATTGAGTGCAGGGAATGCACTAGCTAGCCATATCTGCCATGCACTTATCTGCACATGTGGACCACACCTAAGGGTCTCTGCACATTCAGCATGCCTCTGCAGATGGTAGCACTGAATCCAGGGAGGGTTCTTCCCCATAATGTGGAACACTGAGGATGCCAGTATTCCACAGTGGATGGAGGAACCTTCTCCACATTCAGCATTGCCCTCTATAAAAAAGTGCTGAACATGCAGAGGCCTGAGGGCATGACCAGCCAGCGTATTCCTGCTTGCCCACCTCCATACATTTAGACATAATGCCTCAACAAAGGTAATAACTTTCAGCTTCCCCCCGCCCCCCACCATGCCATGGAATATTATTTCCCATATTTAACCATGGGATGAATTGCATGAAACTAATGCTGCCCACACAATAGGAAGGGGATGTGCCAACAACACTCCCATCGGTATGTTTATGGAGGATGTCCTACATCTTCCTGATATATCCCTTAATCACTCAGGGGAGCTGTTCATAGGAATGGTCCCTCTAGGCACACTCCAAATGTTCCTTTAAAGAAGTATCTGGAGCATGTGTAGAGGGCCATCTGGAAGAATAACTCTTCCTCCCCACAGGGTAAAGGGAATGTGCTGGGAGGACATCAAGCTATCTGCAGAGGATATCTCAAAAAACATGCTCTCATTGCCTCCTTTTCCTAAATGTGTTGGTAGAAATGGAATTATCCACACCAGCCCCATCTTAAACATTAACTAATCATTTGTTTCATGAATCCTGATTGTATTAACCTCAGATCCCAGATGTACAAAGAAGCTATAGTGTAGCTTGGTGAACTAAGTTAAGCAGCAGTCATGAACTGTATTGTGAACTGAAGCCCAAAAAAGACCCATGACCAGGTTCACATATACCAAAACAAAACACAGAAGAACCCAAGTATACTTATACTTGGGTTCTTCTGTGTTTTGTCTCTGTATTCAGAACTAAGCAGCTTTAGGCATTGGGTGGAAGCTCACAAGATTGAATACTTTCCCACAAAAAACATTGATAGGATGAATTCAGACGTAACATGAAGCCGGAGTTAAACAGGACAGAGGTTTTATTTATTTATTGTTGCATTTATATACTGCCTTTCGTTAAAAGACAACCCCAAGGCAGTTTACAAAAGTTAAAACATACAATAAAAAGACAATAAAAATATTAAGCTAAAAAAAAAAAAACCCAAACCAAATTTAAAATCTATAAAATACAAGCATAAAAACAATACAATAGGTAAAGACACACAGAAGCAGCAGTAAAAACGATTATGTAAAAGCCCGGATAAAAAGCCAAGTTTTAACAAGCTTTCTAAAAGCCGTGATGGAGTCCGAGGAGCGGATGGCCACTGGGGAGAGCATTCCAAAGTCTGGGGGCAGCAACAGAGAAGTCCCTGTCCCGAGTGCACGACAGCCGGGCCTCTCTCATTGTCAGCACCCGGAGCAGGGCCTCCTCAGATGTCCTCATCAAGCGGGCAGAAACCCTTGGGAGCAGGTTGGGACTCAGATACGTCTCAATGTGTGCAACCACGGTTTCACAGAGAAAGCGACCTGTGGTTTAGCTCACCAAACTCCAATTTGAACTTTCAGTTTGCAGTAAGGTTCACCTCTGAGACTTCTGGTTTGGCCACTGAAGCAGTACATCCAAACCCAGATGCTGCCATAACCACAATTTTGTTCTATTTTTGAAACTGCAATCATAGAGATGGCAGCACAGACCTGCCCAGGATTGTGACCACTTCATGCTTGTGGCACTTCTCACTGGCCACCTCTCTGAGCACCAGCCTCACCCCTCCTGTCACCCATCTAGCAATGCAGTAGTCCAGGAACAGGGATGCCACCATGTCCTATCCCAAGCTTGTCAGCCTGACGAGTAGCAAAGTCACACAGGGGCATTCACCCTTCCCACTCTGTCCCTTGTGCCCCCCCCTTCTGGCAAGCAGGAGAGAAGGGGGGTGGGATGAAAGGGTGGACATTAGAGTGCTTCGCTCCCCGAGAATAAAGTGACAGTGATGTGTGTTCACAAGCACAAACACTCCAGGTGGCCACATGAGCAGGGAACCCCATCACAGTGGCAGGGCAGGAACATATGGCTGGCTGGAGGGACGAGGGGTTGGGTTTAAAAGACAGACCCAACCAGGGATTATTGTGCAACCGATTTCTATTTCCCCCACACAAAAAAGATTGGGGAAGTGGGGCCCAGCTCCTTTCCCTTTGGGATACCTGTGCAGTTCCTAGGCTTACTCATGAGAAGGGCTGGGCAGAAGGATCAGCATTGCCATCACTGAGAAGGAAGATTATTTTTTTGTGATGATGACAGATGCTGACCCAGGGTGGGCTCTGAGGGGGTGGGCTCAACCCCCTCACAACTCATGAAAAGAAATGTCTGTGGGGACAGAGGTGTCTGCCACAATCTCTAATAATATGTGATAACAATACAATCCCTTCTCCCATGGACACATGTCTCATGAGAATGTCAGGCCATTGGGGCTCTACAGGAGAACCTTGTTACTTGCAGGGGTTCCCTTCCTTGCTTATTACCACGAGTAATGGAACCTTGAGTAACGAGGCATTAGGTCTATGGTGTAAGGAAGATTAGGTTGCAGGATGGATGAAAAAAACCTTAAAAGCCCCCAAACAGCCCCCAAATGGGCCAAAACTTACTGTGGCATGGTCTGTGGTTCCCCCATATGCCCAGGAATGCCCCTCAAAGAATGAAATGCCCCCTCAATAGTGAAAGATCTTGGGGAAAGGTCCACCCCCCCCACCCAAAAAGAGCCACAAAATGTCTTCTCCTGTCTCTTCCTGGTTTCCTCGAGACAAAATGCTGGTCGGAAGTAAGCTCTGCTGTCATTCTGGCCCTCTAGGAACTGTGGATATGTGGGTTTTAGCCCATTAGTATCTGCAGATACTAGAAATTGGTGTCAATAAGACACCCTGTGGATACATGGAACTTCAAATAGCAGTTCCCTGAATAAAGAGGTTCTCCTGTATATCGAGCCAGGTTGCTCTATGGAGGAAGGACACGGGGACAAGTACCTTGGTAACTGCTTTCCCTTTCTTGGTGACTGCCACCAAGTAGTTGCCAAAGTGTGCCCCACTTCCAGCCCTTCAGCCCATGGACATGTGCACTCTTGCTTGTGCCCGGAAACCACAACCCCACGTTCCTGGGGTCACTGGAAATTGAAGTTCCCCTCTCCCATGATTGCCCACATTGGCAGATATGCATACAGCACATACCAAACCTGGGAATTTTGAATGGAAGTAAAGATCTGTCCCCACACCCAGTGTTCCCCCATCTGTACATGCAACCAGGTTCTGAAACATGGGATGTCAAAATCTCCTTTGGGTGCATGCAAGAGGGTGGAGGGGGTTAAAGGGTAAAAGTTCTATTTCCCCCCCAGAGAGACTGGGGTCCCCATGCATGCGGGGGGTCCTTTGTTGGCTTAGCTCAACTCGTGAGTGTGCAGTCCAATGAGAGACCTAGGGTATACAACCCCATGGTCCTCCCCAGTAGACTAGCCCTCTCATGAGAGGAATAGCCTGCTGGCAGGAAGCTGACATGGCAGTAGGTGTGTGATTAAGTTTGCATGCACTATTTTGCTGGGGTGATCACCTGCAAGAGCATCCTAGGTCACAGAGAGACAGACTCCCACAGGACCCTTTTCCCTCTTCATATACATATCCCGACCTAGGAATCATTTCCCCTTCCCTTTCCTAACAGGGAAATAGTACCCCCACCCACTCCCAAAATTGTGCTTGTATGGCACTACTTTGGTACAGGGGTCGTAGGAGGGCAGTGGTGTCATTGCTGCCAGAAGAAATGCTGGCATGACATGGCATTTAAAGGGATTTAAATGCCCTTTCCATGCCGAGGACCGGTCCATGTGTGGATCCACCATGTGTGGATCGGTAACTGGTTGAAGGACAGGAAACAGAGAGTAGAAATAAATGGACAATTTCCACAATGGAGAGAGGTAGGAAGCATATCTACGGAAAAGAGTGCTAGGGCAAGCACTGAAATTGCATCCCTGTCCAAACATCTGACACCCATCTTTCAGATAACTTTACCATAATATCAGCTCAAAAATACAAGTCAAGCTCATTAATCTTTTAATTAACAAATTATGGCACTACATGAAAATTATAACTGCACCTTGGCACAAAAAAGAATTTTGTTTCCCCCCCCCCGATATTTCAGGCGGGCGATTTTAAGCTCTTTAAAGAGCTTTCTATCCCATCCCCCTCCAGCCAATGACACTCTCCCTTCCTCACCAAGTAAATACTATATGAAATTATTCAATATATTACACCCAGTGCAAAATAAATGGTATTTTCAGCCTTTCCTTAATTTCCAGCTCCTCTCGGTGTCTTAAACCTGCCCCTCTTCTCCCCCCGCCCCCCAATCTTGTCTAGGCAGGCTACTGTTTTCATGACTTGCTTGTGGGCTTCCAGAGGGCATTTGGCTAGCCTGTGGGCAAATGCAGAGTCTCATTTTGCAGGGGAATTCTTACAGTATATGCTGATGAGATCTGAGCTGTTGGTGACTGACCAGGAGAGAGATCTTGGGGTCGTGGTGGACAGCTCCTTGAAAGTGTTGTCTCAGTGTGCGGCAGCTGTGAAAAAAGCTAATTCCATGCTAGGAATCATTAGGAGGGGGATGGAAAATAAAAATGCTAATATTATCATGTCTTTATACAAATCTATGGTGTGGCAACATCTGGAGTACTGCATGCAGCTTTGGTCACCATATGTTAAGAAGGATATTGTAGAAGTGGAAAAGATGCAGAAGAGGGCAACCAAAATGATCAGGGGCCTGGAGCACCTTCCTTATGAGGCTAGGCTACAGCATCTGGGGCTCTTTACCTTGGTAAAGAGACGACTAAGGGGAGACGTGATTGAAGTCTATAAAATTATGCATGGAGTGGAGAGGGTAGACAGAGAGAAATTTTTCTCCCTCACTGACAACACCAGAATCAGTGGTCACCCCATGAAACTGAAGGTTGGGAAATTTAGGACCCACAAGTGGAAGTACTTTTTCATACAGCACATTATTAATCTATGGAATTCCTTGCCATGGGATGTGGTGATGACCACCAGCTTGGATGGCTTTAAAAGGGGTCTAGACAGATTCATGGAGGAGAGGTGTATCAATGGCTACTGAGACCGCCCTGAGACCTTGGGTTAGGGCGGTATAAAAATGTGCTAAATAAATAAATAAAAATAAATAAATACTAGTCTGATGGCTGTGGGCTATCTCCAGCCTCAGAGGCACGATGCCTCTCAATACCAGCCGCGCTCTCCCCACTAACTCCCTAGAGGCTCTTCTCACAAATCGTGAGAAGAGCCTCATTGTCTGTCTCAAAGCTGGGGAACTTTGATATTATCAGATTTTCCTGGAAACAAAAATTATTGATCTTCTAGCCTTTAAAATAATAACCTCATACACCCCAGCAAATATATATACTGTATATGCACGTGCACACAACACACACACACACACACACACACACACACACACACACACACACACACACACCCCCCACAGGCCTTATGCTTGAGAGGGGTTTTTTTAAAGGTCCCTGAGGCTATTAGATAGTGCTAAGATAAATTCACAGCAATGTGAAGTGTGTATTTTGCCTTTAAAAATGCTTACATGTTTGAACTTGAAAATTTTCCAGGAAAAAAAGGAGAGGGAGAATCTTCCTGAATTATTTGCTCTTTGTCCTTTAATCATGCTTTGCAATGATAATTCTTTTTTTTTTTTTTTTTTTTACCTCACATGCAGTTTTCTATAAAGCTATAAAGCCTTATACACTGCCAATGTTATGCTGGTGTAAAATACCAACACTGAAGAACTGAGTGCCTGATCTAACACTGAAGCAGCAGCCAATAAGCTCAAGTTTCTCCCCTGACATGATACTGGGGCCTAGTATTCTGGAAGCTGCAATTGGTGCAGAATGCTGCTGCCAGATTGGTCTCTGGGACATCCCTTAGAGACCATATTACTCTGATTCTAAAAGATCTACACTGGCTACCAATAGGTTTCCGGACAAAATACAAAGTGCTGGTTATTACCTATAAAGCCCTTAATGGCTTGGGCCCAAGGTATTTAGGAGAATGGCTTCTTCGTTATGAACCCTGCCATGTATTAAGATCTTCAGGGGAGGTTCATCTGAGGGTGCCGCCAACTCATCTGCTGGCAGCTCAAAGGCATGCCTTCTCTGTAGTTGCCCCAGGACTGTGGAATGCACTTCCTGCTGAGATTAGAGCTGCTCCATCCCAATTGACTTTTAGGAAACAACTGAAGACACATGTCTTAAGCCAAGCTTCTTACTTAGTTGGTGTTTTTATGGATATTTTAAATCAGAATTTATATTTTTAAACTGTTAAATTCTTGGTTAGGTTTGGTTTATGATGCAAACCGTCTAGAGACTTTGGTAGTGGGTGGTATACAAATTAGGGGTGTGCAATTTGGATTCTTTGGTGTTTCAGTTTGGACTCGAAAAGAAACACCCCTGTTCTGTTCTTTGCCAGAATTTTGCCCACCCAAATCACCCCCGATTCGGTTCGGAGCTGAATTAATCCGAATCCAAATCCAAATCGATTAGGATTAGAAAAACGGGTCCTGGGGCCAAAAGAGTGGGTTGGGGTAGTAGTTCCCAATGGGTGGAGGCTACCACCCAAATTTCAGGGGGATTGCACAAAGGGCTGATTTTTGGGGAATTTTTGAAGTTTTAGTGTCTTTGGGGCAGATCGGGTGCAGAAAGTGGGATCTGGGCCAGAAGAGTTGGGTGGGGTGGTAGTGGCTAATGGGTGGAGGCTACCACCCCAATTGCAGAGTGATTGGTCAGAGGGCTGATTTTTGGTGAATTTCTGAAGTTTATGCATTTTTAAGGTTTCCCCCATTAGGTAGAATGGAGGGTGTATCGCTTCATGTCGGGGGGAAAGGGGTGGCCTCGAGTGGTGTTGGGTTGGTGGTAGTGCCGGGTAGGGGCAAGGAAGCTACCTGAATTTTTTCAAAGGATTTGGGCAGAGGGCTGATTTTTGGTGAATTGTTGAAGTTCACATGTCTTTAAGGTTTAGATTCTATGATAGCAGATGAGAGTGGATTCATGGTGTGTCATTGAAAATTTCATTTGCTATCACAGAATCCACACTCAGAACACCTCAGAAGCAACAAAACTCCAACAAATGAAATCACCAAAAATCAGCCCTCTGCCTAAATCCTTTGAAAAAATTCCGGTAGCTTCCTTGCCCCTACCCTGCACCACCACCAACCCCACCCCACTCTAGGCCACCCCTTCCCCCCCGACGTGAAGCGATTATACCTAAAGGGGGGAAACCTTAAAAACGCTTCAACTTCAGAAATTCACCAAAAATCAGCCCTCAGCCCAATCCCCCTGGAATTCAGGTGGTAGCCTCCACCCATTGGGCACTACCACCCCACCCCACTCTTCTGTCCCAGATCCCACTTTCTGCCCCCAATCTGCCCCATAGACACTAAAACTCTCAAAAAATCACCAAATATCAGCCCTCTGCCCAATCACTCTGTAATTGGGGTGGTAGCCTCCACCCATTGGGCACTACCACCCCACCCCACTCTTTTGGCCCCAGGGCCTTTTCAATTAAAGTGAAAGGAAAGCAATTTCTGCATTGAAATCAATGGAGGCAAAAAGGTGGGAAATTCAAAGAGACGTCAAACTGAAAACGGAGGGGGAAGAAGAAGACAAGGCTGGCATTTTTCTGGGGCACAAAATGGAGACCCGAAACACCCAAAAAATTCAGACCCGAAACAGGGGTGATTCGTTTTGGGTCTGAAATTTATCGGAACTCATCGGGGGTGATTCGATTCGGCTCCGAATCACCTGAAATTGGTCGTTTCAGGCACAGATCGTTCTGTGCCCAAAACATTTCGCACATCCCTAATACAAATTTATTAAATAAACAATGAATAATAAGAAATAGTATTGATTCAGCAGCAGACATGTCACCTCTGTGGAAGTATTCTAGGTGAATAATGGTTGGGTGAATAGTGGGCTGGACAGATGAGCCATGAGACTCTTACACAGGATCCAAGTTGCTATCAGAAATTGTTTTTCAGTGCCAGAACATTTTTTTTAAAAGGTCTGGCCATGGTCAGTTAAGCAATTACATTAAGGGTGGATTTTCGTATTAGTCTACATGGAGCTCCTTTAGAAAATTGCTCAGAAACTTCATTTGGTAATCTAAAATACAAATGCAGAGTTTTGTCCAGTGCCAGATTCTGAAAGCAAGCTAATTCCTTGCTGTATCAGCTGTGGCAATTAACAGTTCACTTCCAGGTGCAATTCAAAGTGCAGGTATTCATCTTTAAATCCCTAAACTGTTTGAGACGACATTACTTGAAAGAGAATCTTTCCCTTTATAAATAAAGGGTCATCCAATATGTGCCTTGTTCATACTGCTACGCTCTTTGGCAGTCTGAGAGAGGGGCTTTTCTGTTGGAGTACAATTTTTATTTTTCACTAGTGATTGAGAACAAAATCAAAATGTGTTTTAGTGATTGAGAACAAAATCAAAGCATGCTATTCATACTGGATTAAGTAATTTGGAATAAACTCTATTCTGAGAATATTCCCCAAGATACTTAAGTTTAAAACTCAACAACCCTAGGTGTATTAACAATTATTACATGGTTTTTGTATGCGCGCGTGTACCACAGTGGCAAACCCACCTATGAAGCCTCCCTTTAAAATGAGGTTAAGGGAACAAGCGCTCCCTCAACCTCATTTTAAAGATCATCTGTCAGCAGCGGCTGTAAGCAGCCATGGCTAACAGACTCCAGGAGCGGAAGGGGGATCCCCATAATGCACTGCACACTTGCACAGTGCATTACTGGTACTCAGGGAGGGGGGAGGGATGACGAGTCCCGGCACCTCAACCCTCGGAGCTGCCAGTAGCAGCTGGTGCTCATCTGGGTGGGTGATCCACCCGCCCAGGGAAAGCAGAATGATTGTCTGCAGGGAGGTAAGTGTTGGAAGTGAAGGACTTTGTGCTGTTTCTTGTCTCAATGACAGTGGAAGACAGACTAGTGAGTCAGAGGGCTAGAGGGTCAAGACATTGGTCACCCCTTCTCTACTGCTCCGACACTATCCCTTTGGAATGTAGATTGCTACTCTTAGGGACACTTCCTTCCTTCCAGCCACCTCCTTCCTCTCTCCCTTTTCTTCCTGTTCCTTCTACCTTGCAACATGCAAGCTCCTCTCCCCTACAGCATCAGAATCAGAATCAGAATAAATTTTATTACAGCCTCAAGCCAACCAGGAAGAAAACAGTAGGAAAACATACAGCAGTACAATAAGTATCAGTGAGAATATCAAAAATATAGAAACAAACATGCAGATAAAACTAAAATACATTATAAAAAACCATGGCGGGATGGCTGTCTCATAGCCCCATAAATGAACCTAGCTACTATCCTGGTGACTTCGTCATTATTGTCAGCCAGGCACTAATTAAAGTAGAAGGAATCAGGACTACCAGGGAACTGCTGTAAAATAGGAGCCAATAATTCTCTCCTAGAATCCCGATATAAGGGGCAATATAACAGGATATGAGTGACAGTTTCAAGGCAACCCTCTCCGCATGAGCACAACCCCGAAGCAATAGGATCTTTAGAAAACCTGCTTAGGAGTATAGCAGAAGGTAATACGTTCAATCTAGCCCTTGCAAAAGCTGACCTGAATTTGATGAAGTGGAGGGAAGATAAATATCTGGCAGCTTGGTTTCTAGCTGGGAGGGAGACGCCAAGATATAAGGGGAAGCAGAGTCTATTTCCAAGGGCAACCAGACGTTGATGCTCAATATCCTTTAGGCGCTGGATGACAATGGCCTTCACCTTTACATAACCCAAGGAGAGGATGTGGGAGGGATATAGCCCCATACTCAGCATTTTGTTGGTAACTGCAGACAACCATGGATTAGGAAAAGAATCCCTCCACATATATTGAACATAAAGAGATCCCTGGGAGTTCAAACAAAGTTTGAGCCAATGTATAAAACAAGCCTCCCAGGCTAGACAGGAGATCGAGCAGGAACCGGTCTCAAGGCAAAGTATAGCATAAGACACACATGTAGGGACTTGAAAGATAGCTCTAAGGAATCTGGACTGGATTGATTCAATATCCAAAGAGATCCCCTGAGTCCATATGGAGAGACCAAAGAGCAGTTGAGCTGCAATTTTAGCGTGAAACACACGCAAGGCCATGGGTATAAATTGAGCGCCTCTTCTAAAGAAGAAGTGCAAGAAGGCAAATAATGTGTCGCGTGCCAAAGAGATAGCATAAAGGCGTTGAAATTTCCATTTTAGATTTTCCTGAAAATAAATCCCAAGATATTTGAACTTGGTGACCTGTTCTATACAGATCTGATTAATCTTCCAGTTATAAACTTTCCTAGAGTTCAAAAATACCAAAACCTTAGATTTATTGAAATTAATGGAAAGTTTATTTGAGTTACAATAGTGGGCAAATGCTTTGAGAAGTCTCATTAAACCAAGACGAGACTGGGATAGGAGCACCATGTCATCAGCATATAGTAACGCCAGTACTCGTAGTCTGCCAATTTGGGGGAGTGGGCATCCACCTTTCCCAAAACCTGGGCCAGGTAATTAGTAAATAGGTTAAACAATGCGGGCGCCAGCAAGCAACCTTGCCTGACTCCACGAGTGGTAGCAATATGGCCAGTTAGGGCCCCTGAGGGATTGTATCTAACTTGAATGGAGGAATTAGCATAGAGACATCCGATTAGAAATAAAAGCCTTTTATCAATGGATGTTCTGCTAAGTTTGGCCCATAACAACTCTCTTGGTATAGAATTGAAGGCTGCTCGCAAGTCCATAAATGCGACAGAGAGTTTACCATTAGGGGCAGCTGTATATTTGCATTCCAGATGGTATAATACCATACAATGATCCAACATCGAGTGACCGGCCCTAAATCCCACCTGCTCAGGGCCCAAAATATGTTGCTCCAACATCCAACTCTCCAGCTTATACAAAAGATAGTGGGCATAAAGTTTGCCTATCACATATAGCAAACTAATATATGGATAGTTGGAGGGAGCAGAGCGGGAGCCACGTTTGTAGATTGGAACCACAATGGCCTCACTCCAAGAAAAGGGAATAGCACCTGTGTTGTTAATTGAGATAAATAAACTGGCTAGGACGGGAGCCCACCAATCACGGTTACCTAATACTATTTCAGGGAAGATAAGATCAGGACCCGGTGCTTTGTTTTTCTTTAAGCCTTTAACTATATTAGCTATATCGTCCGAAGTGAGAGGGCTCCACAAGGGGAGCATCTCAGAGATGGGAGCATCATTGCCTGGTGAAACCAAAGCTTCATTAAAGAGAGCATAAAAATGGGCTTCCCAAGCCTGAGCTGGAACCATAGAAACCAAACTGGAGTGAGTGGAACCTGAGATAATATGCCAAAAGGCACCGCTGTCCTTATTATGGGTAGCCTGAATTAATCTCCTCCATATGTTATTCTGTGCCTGGGACTTAGCGGACCTCACACATTTTTTTATAAGCCTTCTTAATAGTGAAGTATTCTGATGGAAGCACTTGACTGTAACTAGCTCTGTATTCACTATATAAACCTTTAAGCCTGTTGAATAAATCTCTGCACTTGGAGTCAAACCATTCGTTAGAGTCATTCATCCTACATCTCTTGGAGAGAAGCAGTTGGCTGGTAGACAAGATCCTGTGAGAGACCTCAGCCTCCAGCTTCTCATAACAGGATATTACAGTCACTCCCGGCTGGTTCTGCATGATGGAGTTGTATAACTCAATGCCAGCTGTAGAGGAGTATCAGATGTTCAATTCCCTCTCCACATCAGGTGACCATTTTACCTTCCATCCCGTTCTAGTAGTGGGGGGGTTTCAGGTAAACCAGCTAAGAAACAGTCCTTCCTAGGTCGTGGGATATTAAGACAAAAAAGAGGGGCAGATAGTCACTAAGAGCTTGAACACCAACTTCAAACATTACAACACGGCTAAACAGCAGGGGAGAGACCAAAATATAGTCTATCATACTGCTGCCGCAAGAAGATAGGTATGTAAATTCACCGGGGATATCAGGGGAAACCAACCCATTTAGAGGGATTAAGTCAAACGAACTAGCTAAGCGTAGCAAGTTTGCCCTAGCCTTATTAAAGATTTTGTCTTTAGATAAATGAATATGGGATAGAAAACCAGCTGAGTTATTGCCCCCACTCCAAAGTTGGGAGGCAAGTAACGTGTTGTTATCAGGGCCACATCTAGAATTGAAGTCACTGGCAAGAAGAATCTCTGCGCATGGAGACTTCAAGCTGATTTCCAAAATGTAAGAATCCAGTTGGTCTCAAATGGCAGCACTAGGGCCATAAGAGGAGCCAG
This sequence comes from Hemicordylus capensis, assembly GCF_027244095.1. NCBI lineage: Eukaryota > Metazoa > Chordata > Lepidosauria > Squamata > Cordylidae > Hemicordylus > Hemicordylus capensis. The sequence continues at coordinate 231,884,368 of NC_069660.1, forward strand.
GAGGGATGTAAACATTAATTAGCAATATATCCTCACACAGGGTCTTGATGAAAACTGCCATTGCAAAGGGAGGGAAATCAGGGAGCCACATAGAATCCGCTTCCAAAGAAAGTGAAATACAACATGCCAGACCCCCTTTAAGTCTCCCCCTATTGGAGTCAGAGTGGGCGTCCAACTTATAAACCACATAACCATTGATCTTTAGATCTTCCTTAGACCAGGTTTCCTGCAGTAATATCACATCCCACTTTTGTAAGAAAGATATGAATGCTGAATTGCATCTTTTCCCCACCCACCCTGCTACATTCCAACTAACAAAACTCCAATTGGAGCAATTATAACCAGAAACACAATGTTCCAAGCCCGTTGGAAAGTAAGACTCAATCATAACTTGATCAGTAGCACATGGAGGAGGATCCCGAAGGGAGGACACTCCTTGTACGATAGACATGGCATCCGTGAGGAAGGATGGGTTATGGGGCACATTAGAAAGGCCTCTCAATGAGGGCTTCGGCCAAGGCAGTCAAATCTGGGGGTAGGCCGAAGTCTGGAACGACGAGAAGTGCTGTCTAGCATCTGAGAGAAAAAAGTTGGTAATTTTAGTTTGTGTTAAACGAGGAATAATTGCATGAGGCTCGAGGCTCAAGGGACCTTCCTTAAGAACTGGATCAGAGGAAAATCCCTCAAGGGAGGGGCTGGGAAGAGTGGCTAAGCTCTGAGGATTCACTTGCCAGGGACTTTTCATATATTATTATTATTATTATTATTATTAATAATAATAATAATAATAATAATAATAATAATAATAATTCGATTTCTATACTGCCCTTCCAAAAATGGCTCAGGGCAGTTTACACAGAGAAATAATAAATAAATAAGATGGCTCCCTGTCCCCAAAGGGCTCACATTCTAAAAAGAAATACAAGATAGACACCAGCAACAGTCACTGGAGGTACTGTGCTGGGAGTGGATAGGGCCAGTTACTCTCCCCCTGCTAAATAAAGAGAATCACCACGGTAAAAGGTGCTTCTTTGCCCAGTTAGCAGGGGATTATATTTGTGGTTTTCAGCCAAAATGGTTTCAAGGCGGAACAGTTTAGAGATGTTAGACCACAAACCATCCTTGAGGAGAGATCTAGGAAGGATCGCTCTCCTCATCCGATGATTCCGAGGCATGGGTGAGAACAGAAGTGTTATGGACTTCCTTTACTTTAGTCAGATCCTCCATTGTCAGATCAAGAGAAGCGATGGGAAAAAGCTCAGGGAAGTTAGATTGGCCATAGTGCTGGTCAGGCACAGACAACTCCAAGGGCACACCAACTTCTGACATGATTAAAGGGATGAAATCTTCGGATTCTCCTGGAGGGAGTAAAACTAGCTCAGAGAGGGAAGGGAGAACCCTCTCAGAGGGAGCCGCATAGCCAGAGTTCAAGGTGTAGGTCAAGGAGGGGATAGGTGAGTCCCCTGGTCTGCTTTAGAAGTGATATGGAGCTCTTTAAGAGAATGCCTTCCATCAGAATGGCTCAGAAGAGGCTTCTCAGTGAAAACCTGTGGTTCCACTAAGTTCTTCAGAGGGGCCCCTTTGTGGATTGCACATGACTTCTTGAGCTCTGTAAAAGCTCGCCTGAGATACATATCCCATTTAGCCAGATGGTTCTTCATGCAAAGCAGAGACTGTGGGATCAAAGGTCTTTCAAATGTGAGCTGCAGTCTAAGCATATGGGGCAGAGTGGATTCCAGAATAGAAAAAGAATCAAGATCAATAGCATGGTTTTGGGAGGCTAGTAGGATGCAAGTAATTTGGCAATTTGAGCTTTAGAGTTCCACCTATCCCAGTTAATTGTATTCAGATAGATTTCCAAAATAAGTTGGGTAGGTTGATAAACCAATTGGGAGCAAGAGTTTCCTTGAGTGAGTACAGAGTCAACCAAGGTTGAATGGGCTAACTGTGGGGGCGCCCTTCTAGGGCTATGATAAGTACAAGTTCAATGAAGGAGATAGAGTGCTGAAATGAATATCAGTCTGCACACAAGCATCAGCAACGGCGGGGCTTTCCTTGGAGCCCACAAAATCAGCCTGCTGGGGGGGGGTGGTTAGGAACCCTCCTCGGTTCAGTAACCAGCACATCTAGCTGGTCTGTTATTAATGACAGATGATGGAAGAGAAGTTTTAGGGACACTTGCACCAAAAGAACCCTACTGGCAGAGATTCTCTCAGCAGGATCCAAAGAAGGTCTCTGGAAGGGAGCTTGCTTATATACAGGAGCAGGGGAATGAGTAGAATTGTCCAGAAGGATGAGGGAAGCTTCACTCACTGCACCCTCCTCACTGCCGCCACCAGAAGTCAAATGGAGATCACAAACCAGAGGGCATTCCATTGATTGATTGCAGGCACTCACCTCAGAATTCATTGGGGTGTTAAGCAGCACAGAAGTGATCTCCTCCACCTCATTTCCCTTGTAAGTAGGAGATTATTGCTCAGATAAAAGAAGCTGCGAAGATAGAGGTACACTCCTCTTCACAGGGGTATGCATATCTCCTCCAATTTTAGTTAAAAAGTTGTTTGATGAGAAGTAGGCTTTTCCCAACCTTTTTTATCTTTAGAAGCCTTCTTTCTATGCTGTGCTCGCATGATGTGTAATTCTCGGCTTTCAGCATCTTATCTTCCTCAAAAGTACAGTGAGTTCCAAGGCCACGGTTAGTTAAAAAACAAATGCAAATACTAACAACCAATAGCACATAGCAAAAAAAGAAAATGAAAAGAAAAACATTCCAGCCAGGTCAGCAACTGAGAGTTTACAACAGATAAAAACAGGAGCACAAAAGCTCAGAAGCTAAAAACGAGTGCAGCTCCACCAGCAGCTCCTCCCCTGCACCATGTGTGCAGAGTTGCAGAATCCATCTGCATCCAGCTAGATAGATAGATTAGAGATCCTAACTCCTCACTTTCCTATCTAGAATGGAGTTCTCCAATAAATATCATTTATATAGATTTGAAACTATGAACTGGCTCCAAGTTACTTTACTCTCAGCATACACACATGCCTGATTAAATTCCGCTGTGTTGTGCCTCTGTGCACTTACCAGAGAGAATTCCCAACAGTAATCTCTTTAGGGCTTCTTCCCTGGAAACCCTGTAGCCCTTTCTCTCTGCTTGTGAGAAAGGGCTAAGTGTAAGACTGAAACAAGACAGGATAATTATACTACACAATGCTGATATCAACTGAGCCACAAAATGCTTTTATGTTTTCCTGTGTTAATCTTTATGCCTCATTTAATCGGTCCCAATGCTGGTGAGCCCAGTGGATCCATAGAACAATCCTATCCTACTCTGTCATTGGATGCCTGCATTGAATAGTCTGTTCCAAGAAGCTTCTGTTTTGCTATTCCTGGAATACAAGGTGCCTAGGTATTCAGCAGACTACACTAAACAAGATAGAACATTGTCCCACCACCATCATATCAGGTTGGGTAAGCTGATGACCTGAGTGTTTTTGGTTGCTAGATAGCTTTGACGTTTACCCCTATCCTCATTGGATAACATACAACTAGAAAGTGCAGCAGTGAGACACAATTAATACTGACAGGGAAAGGGACAAAATAAATGTGTAAAGAATGAGTAAACTAAGCTACTCTTAATATATTGCACTAGCAGTGTGATTGAGATGAGAACCCAAACTGCCTGAGTGCCAATTAGAATGGTTAGTTGGTCAGTATCTTTTACATGGTTTGTGCTGCTTTAAAGAATCACCATTTAAGAAGTCTGGCTTTTCATTATTAAAATTTAGCTTAACCTCTTTCACCCAAACAACAAATTGTGCATAATGTGTCATGAGAGAATAAGAGTAGTAGATAATGAGGTGATTCACACAATCAAAAATGATGTTCTATCCAGGTTTGGGAGCTGTGTGTGCTCCCAGTTTTTGGTTGTGGGGAAGCAAGGTAGGAGGAAAAGCTCACACAATCCCTTCTACCCAGGTTTCCCTCCTGCTTTGTTTCCATACAACTGATAATTGGGAGCACACACAGCTCCCAAACCCAGGCAGAACACTGTTTTTGATTGTGTGAATGACCTTGCTGAATCATGGTATGAGCACTACAGGGCATAGGTTTATTTAGGAGACTCCATTATCTTGGGCCAGCCAGGTGACTAATGCCACTTGCTGTGATTTATACAGTCTAAAGTCAACCATTTCACTGCTCTCTCTTTCAAACTAGTTAGCAGATTATTGAAAAGTGGTTAAGCAAAGAAACGAAAAGAGTGCCTGCAATACATGCTTCTTCTGATGAAGCTATTTTCAGTTCTAGTGTGCTATTATGCTATTATCCCGCCTCCAGTGTAATTTGGCAATGGAGCAATGCTAGTAAAATTCTTTTATTGACTTTTTGAAGGGGGGGAGGGTGAGTCTCATTGTGGCCTCAGTTGAGTAACTTGTGCAGCTAATGAAGTCCCTGAAGTGTGGGAACTTTATATTACAATTGGCACCAACCTACTCTAAAACTGTTCTCTTCTGCCATACAAATTAAAAATACAAAAGCACAGATGAATCCAATGAATTAACAATAAGTTGCTCATTTGGAATCAGGATGTAGCTCTGTCCCTAATAAATTTCAAGAGTAATTAAGTACAAGCATTACTCTTCATAGGAAGATAATTTGTTAATGTGGTGTAATCTCCACCCCTGCTTCTGATGACTATGTTTTACCTCTAGCTAATGTCATTTCACTTTTCAGGAACACTTTGACAAAAAGAAAATATAGGCATGCCTTGCTCTGATGACGCTGCCACACTTGCCAATTTTTCAGATCTCAGTCAGGTAGATTTTTGATGAGTAGAATGTCAGCTTACTGTATCATGCAAAGGTAAAGGTAAAGTGTGCCATCAAGTCAATTTTTACTCCTGGCGCCCACAGAGCCCTGTGGTTTTCTTTGGTAGAATACAGGAGCAGTTTACCATTGCCATCTCCCACGCAGTGTGAGATGATGCCTTTCAGCATCTTCCTATATGTCTGCTGTCCAATATAGGTGTTTTCCGTAGTCTGGGAAACATATCAGCAGGCAAACTTCTGCTTGTTAGTCAAGCATTTCCCTGCTGTGCCACTGGAAAATAATGGTGTCTTCTCCTGCACTGAAATTATAAACCCAATTGTACCCTGACTGAATAGCTCATACTTGTTCCATAGTCATTCCTCCTTGTATATGGTTAAAGGCAAACTAGTTCAAGCAGAAACTCCCTAATCAATGTAAAGTTCAGGATCACAATGGGTGTGCAACTGACTAAAAACCACACAAGCATATGTGCAACATACACCCAAGGCTTAATTTGGCTCAGGGCTCACAAGGACTTAGCCCAAATATCTGTTTTGTTTGGCAGGGTTTAATCCTGGAATATATGAAGTGAGAATAATAAACAGGAGGATGAGTGCATTTCCTTCATTATTCTAATAATCAGAGAGATGTTGTCACATGTCACAGTTCAAGGGAGTGTGCTATTTCCAGACATACTGTACATAAGGCCCAGTATCTCACTTTCTAGAAATATTTCACTGCAGGCAGCCTGTGGATAATGTAAAGAAACAGATGTACCTGCCCACCTATTCTGCAGGATGCTTTTATGCCACCTGCAGGGCTCTATTACAATACTGATAAAAAGATGATGATGATGATGATTTTTAAAGACAATTTCATCAGTCAAAAACAAGTGCTTTTAAATTCCAAATATTTCAATTCATGAATTGCACACTTGCTTAAGACTCTGTCTTAAATCAGTGGAAAATTGGTGAACTTTAACTGGATCATGACATAAGTTTCTAGCTGGTTACAGTAAAATGAACCTTGATGGCTAATGAACTTTGAACCTTGATGGCTAAAGACAAAGCCACAAGATATGCATATTTGTTTTAAAACCTGCTTTCTAGTCTAACTTTTGGTTTAGCATTTAGAGTGCCTGATTTTTTGCTTTTAAAAAAAAACAAAAAAACTTTACTTTGCAGGAGATAGAAACCACTACTTTCTGGCTTAAATTTTTTCAAGCTCCACCTCTTGTATGTCTCTAGTTTTTTAAGCTAAGCTCCACCACAAGGATGGAAAGTTTTCACTATTAAAGGGAGGCACTAACATACTGCACAATGTTCCATGTGCCTTTTAATAATATGTGTGTGCAGTTGGTCAGGATTGCTGTGCAGTCCTGTGAAACTGCACAAGATTGAAGGAATGCAATTGCACAATGGATGGCTCCTGGAAAGAAAAACCATCCATTCTGCAATTGTGTTTCTACAGTCTTGTGCAGTTTCACAAGAGCATTATTGCACAACTGCATGCAGGTTTTGTTAAAAGGCACACGGAACATTGTGCAGTTTGTCAGACACTGACTAATTTCTCATGTAGAGATTTGTTGAACATTCCTTGTGTGAAGAGTCTGCTCCTGTGGGGTAAAATTACTGTTCCCATTACTTTGTTCTTTCCTGAGGACACAGTTGGGCACATTGGTGCTGTTACGGCATTGCTTTCCTGCAATCAGCTGGACTTAAAATGGTGGTTCCACATTAATACCATTATTGATTGATTGATTGATTGATTGTTCAAGTTTTTTACCACCTTTCATAATGAATCTCAAGGTGGTTTTTAAAAAGTTAAAATACAATAAAATTCCATAAAAGTTACATTTAAAACCTTAACACCAGTGAAACAGGAAAGACCATAAAACACACAAAAACCCCGCAAGTAAAAAGACTAACAGGAAAGCTGAGAGACCCAGCAGCTCCTAAGGGGTAAAAGCATGAATAAATAAAAGGGTCTTTAGCTGTTGGGTTTTTTTTAAAAAGCAGCCACAATTGTCAAGGAGTGGACATTCACTGGGAGAGCATTCCAGAGCCTAGAGAAGGCCCTGTTCTGTGTACATGACAATTTAGCCTCTTTCAATGTTTGCACATGGAACAAAGACCCCACTAACAATCTTGTTGAGCAGGCAGAAACTCTTGGGAGCAGGCAGTCCCTCAAATACCCCGGGCCCAAACCGTTACGGGCTTTAAAGGTAATAACCAGCACCTTGAATTGGATCCAGAAACAAATTAGCAGCTCGTGCAGCTCTTTCAGAATAGGTGTCATTTGCTCCAAATGAGCAGTTCCAGAAAGAACCCTGGCAGCTGCATTCGGCACCAACTAAAGTTTCTGAATAGTTTTCAAGGGCAGCCCCACGTAGAGCGTATTGCAATAATCCAGCCACGATGTGACTAAGGAATGGGTAACAGTGGCCATATCTGCCTTCTCAAGAAAGGGACACAGCTGGCACACTAGCTGAAGCTGCACAAAGGCACCCCTGGCCAGTGGCCACCACCTCCACCTTAGCATCCAAAAGCAGAGCCAGGTACAGTAGCAACCCCAAGCCACACACTTGCTCTTTCAAGGGGAGTACAATCTCATCCAGAGCCAATTGAACCACCCTGTTCCAACTGACAGATATTAATGGTGACAACAAATATTTATATATTGCTTTTCAATGGTTTGAAAACCACTTTGGTTATGTATTTGGTAAATAAATAAATAAAATGTCTCCCTGTTCCCAAAGGGCTCACAATCTAAAAAAAGAAATAGAAGTTAGACACCAGCAACAGCCACTGGAAAAATCCTGGGACAGGATAGGGACAGTTATTCCCCTTCCCCATCCTTACAAGCGTCCCTACTTAGCATGGCACTGTTTCACCCCACATAAATCTAGTAATGCAGTGCCATGAGGAAATGCCTCAGAAGTAAAATGTCCTGCTATATATTTGCTCATTCAGCAAAACTTCTTGCTTCTTCCAGCAACTCTAATTTTGTTCCTTTTACAGCAGCTTGAATTCAACAAGAATTGAATTCCTGTTCAATTGCTGTGGTTGTGGTATTCCTTAATTAACAAATGGGGACAGAGGGGGGAGGCTCCAATAACAGCTTTTCTCTTTGCAGCCCTATTTTATTTTATTAAATTCAAGTAATGGACAATTTGTCTGGCTGCAGAGAAAACCAGCAATTAAAGCTTCCTCTTGTGGTAAAAGGAAATGACTGATAAAGAGCAATTCTGGAATGCTACAGCTATGTTAAGTTATCAAGTAGCAACTAATCTAGACACTTTCAAAGAAAGGGAGGAAGCCACTAATCAAAGTGACAGTAGCCCTGGAAAACCTCCATAGTGCCTTTCCATTCCACCAGGCTGGATAGGCTGGTGCCAATTATTTTGTGTGGGTTCTCTGTAAAAACTGAAAAAGCAGGGTGTCCATTCCAGAATAAATGGCTACTGTGAACACAGTTAATATGTACTTGAGGCAATAGAGAAGACCTCTGTCTTCCCAGCTCAGGATATAGGTTAGATATGGAGGCAGGTTGGACACTACATCTGAGCTGGCTACCCACTGTGCATTTAGGGATGTATGCAAACATGTCCCATATCTCCCCCCCCCACCCCTTTATGTGCTTTCCCCAATCTTCTAAACATATAGGTATGTGTTCATCTGATAATACTAAAATATACCAGAAAAAGAAATAAAGCCTCAGTACTCTTTCTCACCCAATGTTTTTCAATAGGATACAAAGTTGCACAAAATATAAGACAAAGGGACTAATCAGGTGATGTTCTAAGTAGTATGTAGTATCCTAAATAGTATTAGGACATCATTCCTCTAGCAATGTCCTATATAGATTCCTTTGATGATGTCCTAACTAGAATAGTATCCTAAATGCATTCTTAAAAATTTTTAAATAGATTTTTTAAAAAAAATAATAATAATCAAGATTTAAAACTGACACCCACACACCCACAAGCAATTTCCTGGTCAGAGAGCAGAGATTTGGGCATAAATATATGCAGCTGTATTGCACCCAGAGCCCAATGAAAGACAAGATATGTGTAATGGGGTAAATTAGGTTCATACTTTATTAACAATCTTACAGAACATACAATGGGGCAACATTTCTAAATTCCCTAATTTGAGTGTGGGCAACTTGTTCCCTCATGGGATTTCATCTCCTAAAGATGGCTATTTTTCTACTGCTGGGAATCAACTGGGTGGTTTTCTACTGCTGGGAATCAGCTGCTGGTGGTTGCCAGCAGCCATCTAACCTCTGGCTTCCTCCTTGCCACACATTTTTCTCCACTGGGGGAGAGTCACCATTTTCCAAGCCCCAAAGGTCTGAGCGGGTGAGATGAGCAACTCCCCAAAGGGGCTCCATTTCCAGCTCCTGACGAGCTGTCACATGGAAACCCCTTTCACCATCAAGGTGCCTCTGGCTGAACACCAATAGAGCACACTACCTACCTACAGCCCACACGCACTGTGACCAGGCTAATCTATTTAATGGCACCACCCCTAATGAAAAGCCTAAAGAATGATCTATTGGGGAGTGGGCAAAAACGTTTTCACCTCAAGCCAATCACATGAAAACAAAAAATTCCTACCAGGTCCCATCATCGGAGACCAGCTGTCTCCCACTAGTCCGGGTGGGCAGGTGGGTGCCGAGCAGTATGGTTTGGCGGTCTTATAAGTTGGCCACCATACCTGCTCACCATTGGGTGCACAAATGTACACAAAATGAGCAGACAGCCATCATGTATCCAGCCTTTCTCAGGGCTGGGCATAACCTCCTCCTCCTCCTCCTCCTCCACAGAAAACGCTTCACATGCTGGAGGAAGCAGCAATATGTGATTCATTTGAGATGTTTGTCTTGTTTTTTCCCCAACATTCTATGTGTAAGCTTCTATGTATTTCTTGCACTGGAATTACTAGGCACCTTTAAAGACTTATTTGAGATGCTGAAGATTAGTCATTTTTAGAATGTTATTAAAAAGCACCTTAAGGAAAAGTACTGAACTTCCAGGGTTTTAAAAAACAAACTATTATTCTGTCACTTTTCTCTGAGTTAATGCTGCCAAACTATCTCTGGGTCAATACTGAACAACAGCAGGCCTGATGGTAGATATTAACAAAAATATATTGCCACAGAAATAATTCTGAGAGGAATGCTCTCCCTAAAGGAATAAAGGTGTCAAGCTCCATATGCAAAACTTGTTCAGTTGTAAATTAGAAAGAATAACACATTAATATGTTTCTTTATGGGGAAACAGCATTTTCAGTCTTGAGGTAAAAGCTAGTCCATCAAAAAAGTGTTGCATTTCCTGTTAAAGAGCCGTGTAGGCAAAAGTGTGTCTTCACTTTCTTATGGCACAACACACAATTTGAGCTGATGATGGCGATTTGAGGTTGAGATGATTGACATATTTTACTGTCTCCCCCACCCCACTCATTATCACTTAATTGTTTGAACTGATCTGTGCTTGCTCCATTCCTTTCCACCCTTTCCCCAGAATGTTTGAGTTTATATTCTTGTTTCTATCAAATCTGTCACTATTCACATATAACTTACCAGATTTGTTATATTATTGCTATATTGCAAGATGCTTCTCCTTGCATGGCATGCCAGTAACAAATAAAGCAAGAGGATACAAACTATTTCATTAAAATAATAATAATAATAATAATAATAAATAAATAATAATAATAATAATAATAATAATAATAATAATAATAATAATAAATAATAATAATTTGATTTCTATACCGCCCTTCCAAAAATGTTTCATGGCAGTTTACACAGAAATAACAAACAAATAAGATGGAACCCTGTCCCCAAAGGGCTCACATTCTAAAAAGAAACATCAGATAGACCCCAGCAACAGTCACTGGAAGTACTGTGCTTGGGGTGAATAGGGCCAGTTACTCTCCCCCTGCTAAATAAAGAGAATCACCACGGTAAAAGGTGCCTCTTTGCCCAGTTAGCAGGGGTAATTTCAGTATAATTTCAGTCTTCATATAATTTCAGTCTTCTTCCTATTTCCGTGAAATGCTGAAATGTAATACAGTGTGTGTGCATGTGTGTTCAGGGGCGGACTTAGAAGCCCTATTTGGACAATATAGCAAAATTCTCTATACATGCTTTTAAGTGCTGAAAGTGGGTTAGAAGCCTCACTGTGGTACATCACTCACCCCCTCCAGCTCATGGCTCATGGTTACCGCAGGATTTGTTTGAAGAGGGGACCACTGTAACCATGATGATGCGTGTTTGTGCAATCAAGATCCTGGGGTGCCAGAGTAGGACTTCCAACTTGCTTTTGGTGCTCATAGCAATGTATAGCAAATTTTGCTATGATGTCCAAATAGGACAGAAATAGGATACTCTGTACTCCTTCATTTTATTTGTTGCTAGTATTTTTTTCTGGTCAAGATGAAAATGTGTATTCCTTTTGTCAGCCTCTATAAAGACAGAAAAATGAAACTGAAAGGAAATAGCATTTATTTAACAAGGCTTCATACTTTTATCAGTCTTTCACATATCCTTAATTCTCAAAAGCTGCTGCAATCCTGCTACTACTTTTTTTAAATAGTTAATATTTAACTATTTAAGATAAATATTTAAGATAATATTTACCCATAATATTTTGTATAGAGCTATATAGAAGTGATTTCCCAAAGTGATAAAGGCATACAAATAGAACTGCCAGTATTTTCTTCTGGATTTTGTTATAGAAGGAAGAGTTATAGACTTGGAAAAGAATATTCACCAATGCACTTAATAGAATGGATAGAATCATTCTCTAAAGTATTATCTTCAAAATTATAATTAATGCATTGACAAATATAATTTTCCTTCTCTTCATTGATGTTCATGGACATTGGATCAGGTTGTTGCTGCTGCTGGCATCGACAGTAATAAGCTGTGCACAGATAATTTTGAAGAAACAATGGGAGCAGTTCTGATCAATGTCCTCAAGGCCTCACCTACAAATGCTAAATTTCAAGGTGAGTTTGAGCAGTCCTGAATGAGGGAGAAGAAAACAACTGAAGAGAGAAAGCCTTTAAACACCTTTTTCTTTCAGAGAGTGTTTGGCAGATACTCTTTTTTAAAAAACGAAAAGCAAAATTGTGCAAGAAAGAATGAGACGGTTCTTCATTTGGCACTATTGCTTTCCTGCACTTTAAAAAGCAATGTTAGTGCCCAAGCAGAACAGCAGTGAAATGTTTGCCTTGGTAACAACTTAAGTAACCATGTCACAACAATGAAAGTGATAGCAGGAGAACTGCATTTAACCAGCAGTCGGCAACTGTAATTGAGGGAGAGCTTCCCTACAATGGAGATACGACATATAGAAAATATGTCTGCAGTCTGCATCCTCTGAAACAGCAGAGTTGCTATTGACATGAATGTCTGTAAGAACCAAATGTTTGTTCCAACCAAAATGTTTTCCATGGGCTTCATTCACACAGGAAACTGGAGTTGAAGGCGCCTGAAGTTGAATTTCTTGTACTTCTGAATGTGTGCAACTGCAGTTCTGACACAAAAGCAACCTGAGGTTTCCCTCCCCCAACTCCAATTTGAACCTTCAGTTTCTAGTGAGTTTTGCCACTCCTAACTGGGGTTTGTGTTTCAGGTACTTACATTTGAATGCTGCATTGGAATCCCAGCAAGCTCTAACTGGAGTTGAGGGAGGAAGCTCCTCCCTCACTCCAGCTCTGATTGGTTGCTGGGGCTGTCCTTCATTCCAGAAGGAAGCCCATGCAGACAATTCCCCCACCTCTCTGCAGACTCCCTGACTTCATTTCGGATGCTGGCAGTTACATCCAAACACAGACAGATAACCACGTGGGGGGTGTGGGAGGGTGGAACTGGGGATCCATTGGAACCTCGGTTCCATGTTACATGCGAATGCAGCCTGTATCTACTGCATTGATGCAGTGGGCATGAATGTGTACAGTGTTCAATAGAACAATGATATAACTTTGGTAAATTGAACTGGTGAGACAGACTGCGGGGGCGGGTATGTTTCCTGGGATCTACTCTCATTAGAGATATTGCTCTGATCCCATTTTAGGAGCATGCTGCTCCAAGGTTGGCTGCCACCGGTTCAAGATTTTTCTATAGTCACTGATCCAGCTCAGACACGGTTTCAACAACCCTCCTAGAATTGTCTGGCTTGGGACATACTGGAAGTCTCAGCCAAAATCCACAGAATCCAGCTCTACACAAAAATAAAAACCAAAACATTCAGTAGCACATGATCCCACAAGGCACAAAGGGAAGCCTTATGCAAGTAATCCTTTTTAAAAACTAGACTGAAGCCATTTCTAAACATATGAAATTATTATTGAAAATAAAAGTTGCACATAGGATAAGAAATTGGGGAAATAGGGGCGAAATGAGTATAAAGAAATATAAAAGGGAATTGCAAAGAAAATATCAAAACATTAACTCACACACACTGAGTTTTACTTTAGTTCAGCAGGGAGGTGTGTCCCTGTCTGAAAGAGCATAAATCTCTGCAACTTCTCGCTTTAGACACCAATGGTAGATGGGAAATGATGATAAACGTCCCTGGCCTAGAAAGCATTAATCTTACACTGTCTCGTTTCTGGACACCAGCTGGAAAGTCATGACAAAATGGCTAGGCTCATGGTGCTCATATTTAGAGGCTCATCATGCTCATATTTAGAGCAATTAGAAAGAGAGAAGCCTTTCCCACTCTTCCATGGACAAACAGCTCTTGGATCCAATGAGAGGAGCAAGCATATCTCTGATGTAACACTGGTCATCTGGATTGAAGGATTTCCCTCTAAACTTGATGTCTCTCCTATTACACGGATCTGATCTTACATGATTGCATAGGGGGCTGGTTAGGACTGGCTTCCTGTTGTGAAAAAGGGATTAAGATTGTACTTTGGGGTACAAGCTACAATATATATATTTCTCTTAGGCATACTCATCATTAATCCCATGTGTGGCACCTCTCACAAGAGTTTGAAAGCATCTGCCAGATAGCAGTGGGGACAGGCGGATGGTGGCCAGGTTGGCAGGTGGGTGGGGAGGGAGGAAAAGAGGCAGCCACACCAGCTGGTGGGCGGTGAAGGAAAGCAGCAGCCAGGACAGCTGGCTGGCTGGTGGGCAGTGAGAGGAAGTGGACTGGGAGGGGAAAAATGGATTGTGGCTGAAGTGTGTGGGGGGGAGAATGGACTGGGGCTGAAGGGGGGAAATGGACTGGGGTGGAAGGAGGGTAGAATGGGCTGAAGGGAGGGAGAGAATCAATGTGCATAAAACAAGCTAAAGAACCAGAGCTAAAGAACCAGAGGCCACACCACCCCAAGGGGGGGGACCCATATTCAACAGGGACCTCCAGCCCACAAACAGAGAGCTACATAGCCCACAAACTGGCAAAACCCATAAGAAAGGAACCAAAGGAAAGAAAAGGAGAACCAAGGAACCCGCAAATACCCATTCGAACCCTTCAACTGAATGAGTCCTCAGAAGAGAGACTGCAAGGTCCACACATAGGGTTGCAGAAATGTATCAAAACAATGTAAACGTGCCTCAGAGAGTTACAAGAAGCATGACAGATCATTCTGAGAGTTGAGGCCATGAGGTGCCTCCGTAGAATAGTAGTGTATTAAAATAGCCTCTTTCTGAAGGAGAATACGACAGACATCTTCTAAAACAAAAGAAGAACCCCCATGTCTATACAAGATAAAAAACGTATGTCATCCACAGAATGTTGCTTATCCATATAATGAGCCACAAGAGGAGCCTCTGCAACCTTATGGAGAATGCGGGAACAGTGTTCAGCAATCCGGACTTTGGCACTTCTGTCAGATTTTCCAATGTACCAAAGATTACAAGGGCACTGGTTGACATAAATTATAGCCTTGGAGCTGCAATTAGTGAAAAAACTGAAGCAAGAACAGTTTATTGGTAGGAGGATGGTATACAACCTTAGTGGGCATAGCTAGTGTGCACACAGAACAGTGGCCACAAGGACAAAAGCCAACCAGTTCAGAATCATGTTTGTTCATAGATAAGAGATCAGTTCTAATCAACATATCCCGAATACTGGAAGTCTTCCGGAAAGCAACCAGGGGTGGAGCCTCACACCCTGGTAACTCAGCCACAATGTGCCAGTGCCTGTAAGTAATGTTCTTAATCTTATATGCCAACGGAGTGTATTGTAATGACCAAATGAGGCGAGATGTTTGATGGCGAGCCGTGGTTTTGAACAGTGTGTGACGATCTCTAGAATTGGCCTGGAATCTAGCTTGGCGGATGAGATGTAGAGGGTACTCCCGGTCACTTAATTGTGATTCCAATGTCCTATCCTCCCTAACATAATCTGATTCATTTGTCGAGTTTCTCTTAACCCTAAGAAATTGACTATAGGGAATACTCCATTTTAGATGTTCCGGATAAAAGGAGTCATAATGAAGATAACAATTTGTATGAAGTGGTTTCTTGTAAAGACTAAAAGCGAGCTTATGATGGTGATCTATGAATACTCTCGTATCCAAATATGGAATGCTGACCCTATCCCATTGGTGGGCAAACCTGATGTCACCATGGAGCTGATTGAGCCACAAGACAAAAGCTTCAAAGGTGGAAGGATTATTATAAACAAGAAAAATGTCATCAATATATCTTTTATACATTATTATGTCCTGATAAAAAGGATTAGATGACGGATTGAGGACATATTTGTCTTTCAATTAGGTCATAAAAAAGGCAAGCAGCAGAAGGAGCAAGGCTACACCCCATCGCCAAGCCTTTGATTTGAGCATAAAATTGATGTCTGAAAAAGCTGTTTTCAAATATGATATCAACAACCTCCATAAGAAAAAAGGTAGGGGGATGCTGTACCAGACAAGCTGCAAAATGTCTTCAACTACCATTCAAGCTTCATCCAAAGGCACCGACATGTACAATGAGACAACATCTAATGTGCCAAGAATGGCCTGTGAGGAAACCTCAAAATTTTCAACTTGCGTAATAAAATCTTTAGTGTCTTTAACAAAAGATTGTATTCGAGAAACCAAAGGCTTAAGGAAATAATCAACATAATCAGAAAGTGGTTCAAGCACTGAATGTGAGCCAGAAACAATCGGCCGGCCCCTGGGTGGACGATCTGGCTTGTGGATCTTGGGTAATATATAAAAGATCGGTACCTGAGGATAGGGATTAAACAGAAAACTTTTTTCAGCATCTGAAATAAACCCCAAAAGATTGGCTTCATCCAAAACCACTTTGATAATAGACATAATCTTGGAGGTAGGATCTTTGTCCAAAGGAAGGTAATTAGACCTGTCATCCAGTTGTCTGGAAATTTCCTGTAAATAGTCAAACCTGTTCATGACAACAATAGCACCACCCTTATATGCAGGTTTAAAGATAAGATCCAGGTCCTGATTCAATGTCATCAGGACCAATTGGTCCTCCTTGGAAAGATTAGCTCGATGTTGGTGATGTTCTGTCGTATCTCCTTCTGCTCTTGCAATGTCTCTCTCCACAAGCTGTTGAAAAACCATGACAATGGGAGAATTAACCAGTGGAACAAAAATAGATTTCCTTTTAAAAGGGGATCCCTCATATATGGTATCATTCCCCCCCCCCAACCCTCAATTTGATCGATCTAATTAACTTGAAGAGATCCACCTGGGTATTAAAATTATGATATAATGGTGTGGGGACAAAACCAACACCTAACTGTAAGACCTTAAGCTGATGTGAGGACAGTGGCTTGTCACCAAATTAACTTCTTACTTACACATTACCTCTTTGATTGCAATTACTGTTAATACAGCAATGGAGACAGATGGAATGTGCTCCTGAGGAATCATCCAGCGAAACGGCTATCTATCCCGGGGCGGCTGTGGTGTGCCTTTCCAAGTCTCTTCAAGTCTTCGTTCAGCAGACACAACAGAATGTATTGTTTTTTTCTTCTCCACTCCTTAGACCTTGAGTAGAACTGTTTGTATCTATAGTCATCGGTCTCAACCAGCAAACACGACATAGTGCGTTGTTTTCTTTCCTCCATTTTTGTGGTTTCTGAGCATAACTGTATGTATGCATTAACACCGGGGAGAATAAGAAGAGCTGCAGTTGAGAACTCTGAGCCTCTTCGGAGCTACACATTGTTGCCAACCTCTGGCTGTTGGAGTCACCTCCTTGCCTTTTTAAGACTTTGGGCTCTTAAGGGAATTCATAACCATATGTTCTTTTTCATGTGTATTGTATTTCACTGTTTATACATGTTGGTTTCAGATGTCTGTTTGGATGATTTTCCTGCATAGTATTTTTTCAGTCATATGGCTTACTATGTACTGGTTTTTGGTTATACTGTGTTTGTTGGATTATACTTCATATTACGTTTAGCATGTCATCTGATTTAATTTCATATCATGTTTAGTATTTAGTTACATGTTATGTTACTTTGTTCATTTATAGTGGTTATCATTCTGTTCACAGGTTGGGTTTGTCTTTCTCCTTTGTGGTGCCATGGATTCTGCTTTTTCCTTGGAAACAGTAATGGGCTGGATGAGGGAGAATAAACTCAAGCTGAATCCAGATAAGACAGAGGTACTTATTGTGCGGGGTCAGAACTCCAGAGACAATTTTGATCTACCTGTTCTGTATGGGGTCACACTTCCACAAAAGGAACAGGTTTGCAGTCTGGGAGTACTCCTGGATCCACACCTCTCCTTGGTTTCTCAGGTTGAGGCGGTGGCCATGGGTGCTTTTCATCAGCTCCGGTTGATACACCAGCTGTGCCCATTTCTCGAGATCAGTGACCTCAAAACAGTGGTACATTTGTTGATAACCTCCAGACTTGACTTCTGTAATGCGATCTACGTGAGGCTGCCTTTGTATGTAGTCTGGAAACTGCAGTTGGTTCAGAATGCTGCAGCCAGGTTGGTCTCTGGGTCATCTCGGAGAGACCATATTACTCCTTTGCTGATGGAGTTACACTGGCTGCCAATAGGTTTCCGGGCAAAATACAAAGTGCTAGTTAAAGCCCTAAACGGCTTAGGTCCTGGGTATTTAAGAGAGTGTCTTCTTCGCTACGAACCCCACTGCCCATTGAGGTCATCTGAGGAGGTCCGTCTCCAGTTACCGCCAACTCGTTTGGTGGTCACACAGAGACGGTCTTCTCAGCTGCTGCCCCGAAATGGTGGAATGCACTCCCTGCTGAGTTACTATCCTCCCCATCGCTGGCTAATTTTAAAAACCATTTGAAAACCCTTTTTTTAACCCAAGCATTCTCAGGTTTTTAATTTAAAATACTGTTTGTTTAATTTTATGATTTTTAAATTATTGTATTGTTTTAACTTTTGTGTTGTTATACGTTGAACTGTTTTAACTTTTATATGTTTTTGAATTGTTGTTAGCTGCCCAGAGATGTAAGTCTTGGTGGGGTATAAAACAAACAAACAAACAAACAAACAGCTTGGGCCCTGGGTATTTAAGAGAACATCTTCTTTGCTATGAACCACACTGCCCATTGAGATAATCTGGAGAGGTTTGTCTGCAGTTGCCACCAGCTCGTCTGGTGGCTACTCGGGGACGGGCCTTCTCCATTGCTGTGCCCAGGCTTTGGAACACACTTCCTGCTGAAATAAGATCCTCCCCATCTCTTACAACTTTTAAAAAGGCAATCAAGATTAGGGGTGTGCAATTCGGATTTTTGGTGATTCGGTTCGGGACCTGAACCGAATCACCCCTGTTCTGTTTTGTGCCCGAATATGGGCCACCCGAATCACCCTTGATTCGGTTCGGATTCAGATTTAATCCGAATCTGAATCCAAATTGATTCAGGGAGGGGGGAAAGGGCCCAGGGCAAAATTTTGGGGTGGGGTGGTAGTGCCCAATGGGTGGAAACTACCACCCAAATTTCAGGGTGATTGGGCAAAGGGCTGATTTTTGGGGAATTTTTGAATTTTTAGTGACTTTGGGGCATTTCGGGGGCATAGCATGGGATCTGGGCAAAAAGAGTGGGGTGGGGTGATAGCGCCTAATGGGTGTAGGCAACCACCCCAATTTCAGGGGGATTGGACAAAGGGCTGATTTTTGGGGGAATTTTTGAAGTTTTTGTGTCTTTGGGGCAGTTTGGGGGCAGAAAGTGTATCTGCCTCAGAAGGGTGGGGTGGCGTGGTTGTGCCTAATGGGTGGAGGCTACCACCCCAATTTCCGGGGGATTGGGCAGAGGGCTGATTTTTTGGGAATTTTTGAAGTTTTGGTGTCTTTGGGGCAGAAAGTGGATCTGCCCCAAAAGAGTGGGGTGGGCTGGTAGATAGTGTCTAATGGGTGGAGGCTACCACCCGTCCCCAATTTCAGAGTGATTGGGCAGAGGGCTGGATTTTGGTGAATTTCTGAGGTTTTTCTTCATAAGGTGCAGTGTGCTAGATTGATATTCATAGTAAATGAGAGTGTGGAAAAGTGAAAGTGGGGTAATGAGAGTTCTTTAATTGAAAAAAATCTCATTTGCTATCATTGAATGAGAATTCACACCTCAGAAGTTTTTCTGAAGGGATGTTATTCCCTTATTTTCTGAGGTGTGAATTCTCATTCAATGATAGCAAATGATATTTTTTTCAGTTTTTTTGACTTTTTTTGTCCAATCCCCCTTAAATTGGGGTGGTAGCCTCCACCCATTAGGCACTACCACCCCACCCCACTATTCTGCCCCAGGCCCCACTTTCTGCCCCAATCTGCCCCAAAGACATGAAAACTTCAGAAATTTCCCCAAAATCAGCCCTTTGCTCTATCCCCCTGAAATTGGGGTGGTTGCCTGCACCCATTAGGCACTACCACCGCACCCCACTCTTTTTGCCCAGATCCCATTCTATGCCCCCGAACTGCCCCAAAGTCACTAAAATTTCAAAAAATCCCCCCAAATCGGTCATGAGCCGAATCACCCGAATTTTTTGGCCCCGAAATTCGGGTGATTCGTCTCGGCCCCGAAAAATATCGGGGGACATCGAGGGTGATTCGGTTCAGCCCTGAATCACCCGAAATTGCTCATTTCGGGCACAGATCGATCTGTGCCCGAAAATTTTTGCACATCCCTAATTAAGATGCATTTGTTCACGCAGGCTTTTAATTAGTTACTGTTTTAATTGTGTTTTAATTGTGTCTTAATAGTTTTAAATATTCATTTTTAATTGTTGACATGTTTTAATCTTTTATTAGCTGTTTTTATTGTTTTGTAAACTGCACAGAGAACTTGTGTTTTGGGTGGTATAGAAATGTATTAAACAAACAAACAATGGAATGCAAGAACTACTACTACTACAGGTTTGTGTCTCATTAAACAATGGGTTAGAATATCACATACATATTTTAAGGTTGTTCTCATGACCAAAGTGGGGTTGCAGGCTGGGGGGGGGTGTCTACCTACCCCCCCGACTTCTAGCTGGTAGCCTGGTTGTTTTTACCTGGGCTAAATGTTTGTTAGAAAGGTATGCAAGCCCTTCTCCTTCACTCTTCCCAGTCATGTGGATGCTTGGGCTACCTGCAGTCTGATCATCCATAGATCTGGGCTTAAAGAACTCTCCCATTTGGTGAAGAAACCCCCCCTATGCATCACACTCATCTTGTGGAGCATTATGGCACTCCTGGCTCTATTTAGTTAGTTAGTTAGTTAGTTAAGTTTCTATAGCACCCTTCCAAAAATGGCTCAGGGCGGTTTACACAGAGAAATAATAAATAAATAAATAAAATAATGTTGATTGCTGCAGTGCCCCTTGTGTGCCGTGTGAGTGGCAGAGCTTTTATACCAGCATGGGGAAACAAGTAGAACCCTGCCTCCTCACCTGCCCACCTGTCATAAATCTGTTAGCTTGGCTCACCCAACAGGATTTATATCCCCCTTCAGCACTCCCCCTGTGAGTTAACTGAAAGCAGCAGCGAAGCTACACGAAGGAAAATAAAAGGCTCACAAAGAAAATAGTAAATGAATTAAGTCCCCTGAACTGAACTAGGTACCCTAACAATAACTGAGTAATAACTGAAAAGAAAACACAGAGCGAAGAATGAAAGAGCGAAGGACACAAGAAACAACGAATTAACAGAACAAAGCAGGAAAGCATAAACAAGGGCAAACTGGAATTCGGAAAAGTCAGGAATTCAGAATAGCACATGGACTGCGGTCAGCGACAATGCTAACAGCATCTGAGCAATTGGCAGACTGCTAAATATATTTGGTGCAAGAGAACCAGCAGCCAATCAGACTTCCCTGAGTCAGCACTTCGGCTTCCTCTCTTGTTATCTCCTGCACCTGCGTGACTCCCACTGAGCCTGCCTCATGAGACGTCTTCTCAAGACAGGTGAAATCCCAGGCTCCTCTTCATCAGATATCATGTCTGACAGCTGTTCCGAATCCTCAGCTCCAGAGTCTGGTCTCCCTGCCAAATCCTGTTGCTGTGCCTCTGAGCCCTCACTAGCAGGCGAATCCTCCTGATCTGACTCTTCTGAGTCAGAGGTCTGAGCCATGACACCACCACACAGCAAGGCACGTGGGTCATGTGAATGACCTTAGAGAGTGCCATGGCCAGAATCTGTTCAAAATCTTGTCTAGTGGGTAATATGGCTACTTTGTCATCTAGTTCTAGAAGCTGTCTTCATAACCATTTAGCCAACTTTCCAGTAGGCTTATGAGATCACCCAGCATTCAGTGTATGTCCATGTGTGTGTCCCCTATCAATTTCATAACGCCTGGACCAATATGAACCAATTTGGGTACAGTAGTAGGGATACATAGAGATACCTCAATAGCATAGTGTGTGATGATGTCATCAACCCCAGTTCAAGATGGTGGATGCATAAACCTATGAGGCTCAAGTGGACTAACTTGTGAACCTCCTAACCAATTTGAACCAAATTTGCTATGGTTGTAGGAACACATAAAGATCCCCCAATGGCATAGGTTGTGCTGATGTCATTCACTCCAATTCAAGATGGTGGGCATGTGGACATATATTTATTTATTTATCTAAAATAGTTCTATATCGCAAAAAACTTACATCTCGGTTTACAATTAAAAGAATTTAAACCATCAAATCAATTAACAATTAAAACTATTTAAAGCATAGAAAACATTTAAACCCCATATTGAAATATTAAAACTATAAATCTAATTAAAAGCATGGGTGAATAAATGTGTCTTCAGTGCATTTTTAAAAGTTGCTAGAGATGGAGAGGCTCTTATTTCAACAGGGAGCACATTCCAAAGTCCAGGGGCAGAAATGGAGAAGGCCCGTTCCTGAGTAGCCACCAAACAAGTAGGCGGCAACTGCAGACGAACCTCTCCAGATGATCTTAACAGGCGGTGGGGCTCATGGTGAAGAAGACATTCTCTTAAATACCAATGACCTAAGCTGTTTAGGGCTTTATATCTAATAACCAGCACCTTGTATTTTGCCCTGAAACATATTGGCAGCCAGTGTAGTTCCTTCAACATAGGAGTAATATGGTCTCTCCTAGATGACCCAGAGACCAACCTGGCCGCCGCGTTCTGGACCAACATTTGAGGTGCAAGTAGGTTAACTTGTACACTGTCTAACCAATTTGAACCAAATGAGGCATGGCTGTAGTGCATGACACACAGTGACACCTCAATGGCATAGTTTATGATGATGTCATCCACCCCGTTTCAAGATGACATATGTGAAAACCTTTGTTGTGCAAGTGGGCTGACTTGTGAACCACTTGACTGATTTGAACCAAATTTGCTACAGCTGTAGGGACACATAGGGATGTCCCAATGGTGTTGTTTGTGATGATGTCATCCTCTCCAATCCAAGATGGCAGATATGTGAACATTTGAGGAGCAAGTACACTAAGTTGTGGACTGCAACTGATTTGAACCAGATTTGTTACAGTTATAATGAGTGACACACTGGGACAGCTCAATGGTGTAGTTTATAATGATGTCATCCACCGTGATCCAAGATGGTGGATGCATGAACATTTGAGCCACAAGAGATCCTCAATTTGAACCACATTTAGTCCAGTTGTAGAGATAGTAAAAGGAAAGTAGTCAGATTAGTTCTTACTAGAACAACGTGTCTTAAAATGTTTGCAGTTTAAAAGATGAAGCAAAGATGAACATATAGATGAATAAATATAGTGTTTACACATTAAAACATTTTTAAAAAATACTGGTAGCCCATCTGAAGCATGGGGGGAAAGGACAAAACTGAAGGCTGAACTGGTGGTTTTTTTTAATTCACTGGTATGTCTGATATGAATTAAAAAATCAAGTTCACACCACCATGAGTGAGGACCCTGTTATGGTGTTTCTTTTTATATATCTCTTTAGCATGAATTAGCCATAGGGGGGAAAATAATTTGCTGTGTCAAGTAAGGCAAAAATGATGAAGGATTTACAGCTCATTAGTCCTAGATTCCCCCCCCCCCCCATGTATTTGCAAAGTGAATTTAGGAACAGTTTTGATACAAGAGGTTAGAATATATCTTACATTTAAGGGCAAACTGTCATGCTGAGTCCCAAGCCATTTTCATCTGAAGGTCTTCTATTGGAGAAATATTAGTTTTGACAGGATTGCACCTTCTATCTCATTATACTCAGAGGCAACATGCAGAGATGTAGGTTTTTCTCCCTCCTTCTCATTCTCTCCTACAGGGAAGGAAGAAAGAACCCTGATCAAAATGAAGAACTCCCCTAAAAATCAGTTCTGTGAAACTGGAATTCCTGCTGTTAACAGGCAGCGCTGGCAGCAAAAGTCAGGTTACTATATTTTCTTCCCTTTAAGAGATCAACTTCTATCACTGGAAAGGAAGAACACTGAATTTTTCAGCTGCCCAGGTATCTCCAATTGCCCCTACCTAACATGACAAACTTTATTCATCCCTCAAATTGTTGCTGTGGCTTTTGAAGTTATGGGGTGCCCTATTGGTATTTATTATACTTGCAAGTCTACAATGCCATTTCTAAAAGGCATTATAAGGTGATGCATGCAGCATGGGGCATGACACCTATGATTTGTTATAATTAAAAAACCAACATACCTATAACTTTCCCTATTAGTAAAATGTCAAATGCAGGCAAGCTGGGAACAAAAACACACCCCAAAAGAGGACAGCAGTGAGTCTCTGCTGATGGGGAACCATATGCTGTGTAGATCAGGATGGTATTTTGATTATATTACTGAAAGTGTTTGCAGAAGTTTCTTTTTAAAAGAGTGAGGCAATCAATCCAATCAAAAAATACAGATAGTGTGTGTAAATATTCATTCATAAAATGTTCAGCAAATATTTCTTATCTGTATTTGCCATCCTTATTTAAAAATAATATCTGACACTAATGTTGACTTCTGTACTTGAAGTCTGATAGCATTTAATAGCAGGCATACAATGATAGTTCATACAATAGTATTTAATTAATGGCATGCAATATTATTTAGCATGAATATATGTGGTATTCATGCAACAGTATTTATGGTATTTGATAGATGGAATGCAATGGTATTTAAAAATAGACAGGTTATGAGTTTTCAAATCTGCTGCAAATTAATAAACATACATGCCAAGAAGAAGAAAGTATAAAATTGTAAGAGGTAAAATTTCAGATTCAAATTTTTTTTTAAAAAGTTTGAATTCAAAAACCAAGAGGAAAAATGAGAAAATTCAACATATTTCAAATATTTGTGAAGATATTATATAGATTTATACCATAAGTAGAAATAAGTAGTAGTAAGTTTATTGCAGTCACAGACCAGATTAACAAACAATAACAATTAATAGCATTAATAAGAAAATTCAAGAAATTTCAAAGTTTACAAAATCACAAACTGTTCAAATTACTAATACAGTCTTTACGGAGCTTCAATGCCACGAAAGAGAACTTTGCCACATTATCTGAAATTACAGGTTTAAAATTGGTCAGCATAATTTCGAAATGAAATTGGTCTTTGTGACCAGGATAAATATCTAAAATAGGAGCAATAAATTTGGCACGAGTGTCCTTATAAAACTGGCAATAAAGAATAACATGGGTGATATACCTTATATCCCCTGAGCCGCAGGGGCAACAGCGCTGATCATATGGAAGTCATTTGAATTTATCATCAAGTACTGCTGAAGGGAGAACATTCAATCACGCAAGGGTAAACAATCTCCTAAATTTTGGTACCAAAATCTGGTCTAAATATTCAGCCGGTTTATAGTTAAAAGTTTGAGAACCTAAGTTTATTCCCTTGGGCAGCCATGTGGACTCCTCCTGCAAATCTATATCTTGGAGCCGTTGCTTCACAAAGCAAAGTGCCTGCTCTAATCCTCACCCAATAAGGTCATCTTGAGACATGCCCAAGTGATGCAATTTTAATTTCAGAGCTGATTTTCATTTGGAAACAAAACTGTCTGATAACACTAAAGGGGCAAGACCAGCCAGAAAGAAGACCAGGCTTAACCAAAATTTAATTATGCATAACCATACTTTTGCTTTCAGAGTGGTGACCCCTGCTTCCCTATGAAGGATGGCATTTGCTGTACCCCTGGGTACTTGAAAAATAGCCCTCAGGAATTTAGTCTGTACTGTTCTAAGCTGAGAGAAATTTTCCAGAGGACCGATCTGTGCCCCCAAAATAATTTGTGGATATATCTTGGCGTTCAACAATTTTATAGCCGCTGGTACGAAAAAGGCACCCCAGAGTAATAGAAGGACTTAATCACATTTGCTGTCTGTTGAGCACCTTGGGAATTATAATCAAGATGGGCTTTACGTGTTCCAATTTGGTGGAATACTACCCCCAAATACATAAAAACCTTAACCTGTTCAATACTATGCCTGTTTATTGTCCATTTAAAGATTTAATGGTGCTTTGAAAACACCATTATCTTGTTCTTAGAATAATTGATCTCTAAAGCCTCCTTCTCAGTATACTTACCTAAGGAGGTCAAAGCACAACTGAGATCTATCCTGGTTTGAGATAAAAGGGCAATATCATCCACATAGAGCAGTAATGAAACATGTCTGCCAACAAGTTTGGGGGGTTGCAAATCCAAATAATTAACATGCAAAACTATTGAGTTTATCTAAAAATTAAACAAGACTGGGCAAGGATGCATCCTTGCCAAAATCCTTTATAGGTAGGCATCTCAGATGAGAGGACTTGGGGCAGAGGACTTTTCTAGAGCATTGTACTCTGAGATGGGTATTACGATGGAAATTGTAAATTAATAAAAGTAAATGGCGGTCTATAGATGATTCCTTTAACTTCAGCCAGAGTTTGTCCCTAGATATGGAATCAAATGCTGCCTTGAAGTCTATAAAAGCGGTAAACAAGGATGATTTAGATCTAAAGGAATATTTTTCAGCGAAAAATTGCAATGTAAATACTCGATGAGTTGTAGAGAAACCTTCTCAAAACCCTGCTTGCTCAGCCATTAGGATACACTGATCATCCAACCAATCCTGAAATTTCCTCGAAAGATGACTGACATAACTTGCTGACAACACTAAGGAGATTAATTGGTCCGTAATTATTTGGATCCTCCCTTAATCCTTTCTTGTAAAGTGGTACTATTATTGAAACACCCCAGTCCTCCGGGATTATAGCCGAAGCATCTATGGAAGTAAAAGGAGAAGAAAGGAGGGGAGCCCACCAATCAAGGTTACTACTAACAAATTCAGTTATAATACAATCAAGTTCTGGGGCCTTTCCCTTCTTGCAGTTTTTAACCAGTGCTTCGATTTCTGAAACAGTAAACAGATCCCAGTTTGGCAATTGACTAGGATTATACTCTACTATTGTGATATCAGGTCCCTCTTTTTGATATAAATTGGAAAAATGATGTACCCATTTTTCAGCTTGTATTACAGATATAGGTGAAGAAGGAACCCTACCCATAGAACCTGTAATTAGACGCCAAAATTGAGTTTGGTTTTTAAGTTTGGAGGCAGCAATAAATTAATCCCATTCAGCTCTTTTAGCCTGTAATTTCATGTTTCTTACCAGAGTCTTATATTGATTCTTAAGAGTTATTATAGTTGATGGTGCAATGTTAGAAGTACCTGTGTGATACAATTTAAGGCACTGGGTAAGTTTTTTCTTAGCCTCCAAACATTCCCAATCAAACCAGGTGTATGAAGTGTATTTAATAACTTTAGAGGGTGCTGGATTCCTAGCTACTAGAGCTGATGTAAAAAAAGCAACCAATTGGTTGTATATATAATTTGACTAAAAGGGAACTCATACTGTTTTGAAAATGTGTAATAATATCTGCCCCAAGTCCAACAACTTCAGAAGAAGAGATTATTTTATCTACACATTGTTGGAAAACAGGTGTCCATCTAGATCTAATCCAACCCATTTCCATCTTCTCAACAAGAGGGTGAAAAGCCTCTAAGCGGAATAATTCATTGAATGCCAGTGACAGAGTCAGAGGGGAATGGTCGCTTTCAATACATGTAATAACCCGAAAATCCTGAAGGTAGGGTAGCAGGTTTCTAGAAACCGCCATATAATCCAGAAGAGATGGCCTAAATCCTGCCCAATGCGAATATTCTGCCAGGTAATCTGAGGCAAGGGTTCCATTTAGTAAATGGAGGTCAGCTCTTCTAAAGGTTTGAATAAGATTTAGACCCACAAAATTCCCCACAGCATCCTTAGATTTGCTAACAGGTAGGGGGGCGGGAATATCATAAGGCAGGGAATGCTGATGAAATAATAATAATAATAATAATAATTTGGAAAAGAACAAATTGTCACCTGCTGTTATCCTAGCATTAAAATCTCCTGTTACAAATAAATATGAATTATTCTGGGTTATTTGGAGCTCATTAAGAAACGACTCCATTTTCTGCCAGATCGATCTTATTTCAGCATGTGTAGAAATAGGGGAGATATAAACATTCAATAAAATTAGAGATATGTTACCAAAATCTGACCTAACTGCCAAGGCAAGTTGATCCAATTTACCCAGAGGCATAGATGTAAATTGCAGGGTGGTGGAAATGAAAATGGCTATGCCTCCACGTGGCCTCCCCTTCACCATGATGGATATCACCCCCAAAGACATAGATTTAAAACCAGGTAAATATAACTTCTTTTGTGACCAAATCTCTTGAATAAGGATCACATCAAATTCACTTATGATTTGGAGGGAATCAGGATCACGGGATTTTGTTCTCCAGCTAGCCAAATTCCAGGAACACAAATGAACTGTTTCCTTTGATGCTGACAGACAAGCTTGAGACAAGCTGGCTAGGTTGTCAGTATGATCATCAATTAGTTGAGTCAAAGGGGCGGGATCCTTCTCCTTCTTTAAGACTTCTTCTTGAGTAAGGGTGTGTTGAGTGTCAAGAAGTGAAGAAGGCATAAATAAATGGAGATTTTGACTTTTCCCAGATACTCTGAAAATAATTAAAGGATATGCAGAGTAAACTGTGTCACTGCTTGGAACATATTCTATTATTTCAGAAAGACAGAGAGAAAGAGAGAAAGAAACTCCCAGTGGGCCTTAATACTAAGGATTTCACACTGATTCAAAGATAAACTCACCATTAATAGCCATATTATTAAGACATCACATTTAACTCACTTATCACAAGAAGCAAAGCAAGAGCAAATGAATACAGTCCTAGCTCATAAGCTTCAACTCAGTATTCACAAGTCCTGATTCTCTGTACATAATGCCAATCTTATTGTTAACCGCCCAGAGATGAAGGTTTGGGTGGTATACAAGTTAAATGAATGAATGAATGAATGAATGAATGAATAATCTGAATATGTGTACAGTGACATATTATTTTTTAAATTTTTCTTTACCTGTAGCCCCTTCAGGGGGCTTCCTAAAGGCCATGAGGGGGGTCTGCAAAGGTTGCCCCCCCACTGGCCTCTAGGGCCTCGCAGGGAACATTCAAGCATGTGCGGTGGTCATTTTTTTATTTTTATATTTTTTAAAATGGCCGCTGAAAACAAAATGGCCACTGTGCATGCTCAAATGGCCTCTGCAAGGCCTGGCATGGCCTAGGGCCTCAGAGGCAGTTTGAGCATGTGCGGTGGCCATTTTGTTTTCAGTGGGCATTTTAAAAAATTTTCAATTTTAAAAAATGCCCACCCTTCAAGTGGTGCCCAGGGCACGTGCCCTGCCTGCCTCACCCTAGATATGCCCCTGGCAGTAAGTGAATCAAAATAGGGATCAAGAGACAAACCAGCCAAATTATCAAGAGGAAATTTACCAGCTTCTTGTAATGCAAAAGAAGGTTGTTTTACAAAGCTAGGGTCTTTCAAGAATCTGTGCTTAAGTTGAGAACTCAGCTGGTCATTCTCTCCAACAGCATGCTCAGGGCTTCCATAATTTTTATCTGGAACCGTTACAGAAAGGAGATCTTCTGAACTC
This sequence comes from Hemicordylus capensis, assembly GCF_027244095.1. Lineage (NCBI taxonomy): Eukaryota > Metazoa > Chordata > Lepidosauria > Squamata > Cordylidae > Hemicordylus > Hemicordylus capensis. The sequence goes on from NC_069660.1 coordinate 231,913,568, forward strand.
TCATTTAGAGACACAAGATCATCCACAAACAGAAACTGCTGCACATTCAAGGTTTCTAATGACTCTTGATGAATAAGAGTAGAAATGTCCAAGGACACTGGCTGTGGTGGAGATTTTAGCACACATGCTGAATTTTTGCGAAGAAAATGACCTTGGCATTTCACCCGATCTGCTGCTCTAGCTTCTGTTGTTTCTCTTTTAGACTGAGATAAGGAATTTGCAGGAACAGGCTTGGACAGCAGTGTTTTTAACTTCTTTGTGACCAGGGACAGAATGCTGGAAGTGGCAAAACACCTTTGGGGTTTTATTCCAAACTGATTCAAGAAACTCTGAGATCGGAGAAGTAATTTTGGGAGCCAGGGTGATTTACAAACAAGCATAAGCCTTTGACAATTATTCATATTGGGCAAGAAGGAATATGCAACAATATCTTTGCCCTGGACATCCTGTCCAGTTAATTGTCACAGGGAGTACAAAATTACTGATTTATAACTCCAATGGCCACGGCGGAGTGGTGAGTTTACAATTTGAAGATAAATATTACAAGGTTGCAATTTTAGCCCAACTGGTTCAGTAATCGGTGGGAAAAATAAGGAGTCGGCAGACTGAAAATACACAGCTTGAGAGCCCTTTGCATCACGGGGGTTGCAAGATGCTAACGGAGACCCCGGGCACCTGTCTTCAAGCAGCAACTTAATGGTGTCAAGTTTATTTTCCAAACTATTCAATTTCTTTGTTAAATGGTTGAAAGTACCAGCAATTAAAGCACTGTGCTGCAGGAACAAATCAGCCATATCTTTATCAGAGAACAGTGAAGGACACTGAGCATTTTGTGAAGAGTCTGATGCTCCAGTCGTTTGTTTAGAGGGTGATATCTGGAGAGGCATAAATCTATTTTGGAGAAGAATAGAAGATGATTGACTTACTTTTCCGGTAGCAAGAGTCAATTCTGGACTGTTTAGAAAATCTTTGTTGTTCCGAATCAGCAGCTGGGCTTGAACGCAGGCATTTCTTTTTCCCCATCTTGTGTTCTCAGAAAAAATCCAAAACTAGATAAAGCACTCTTGATTTAAATCCACATTTAAGTCACAAAACACTCCAGTATTAATAAGGGGTTAAAAAAATCTGGCTTAGGTAAATTGTTGATATAAAAATAGGGATAAAAAAGGGGGGAAAGCAAAGTCACAGAGGAGATAATAAAAACTCTACTCTCCGGTAGCTGTGTTAAGCTCCTCCAGTAGAAAGAAGATATCAACAAGTTGTGCTGCTATTCATTTTCTGCAGATGACCGTGGGTTTTGCCAGAGATTTTTGCACACATAGTAACAAGATGCATGAGGGTTTCTCAGATTCATATTATTTAATTACTTGATATGAAATGAATCTCTTGAATTCAATAATAATATAATCTGCAATTTTTACAGTAGAACAAAGAGAGATGCTTTACCCCATTTTCTACCTTCTCACCCACTCCCTTTTTGACAAAAGTAGTAGGACAACATTGGCTTCCATCTTCATTAGTCACAGCCTTGAGGCAACAAATACCACGTGCTTCTTCATATAAGGCACTTCACCTCTGGTGTCTAACTCCTTATTTAAGAGGAGGTATAATTCAGCTTGAAATCCCCCAAAGCCCACTTTCCTTAACAAAGTAATTTTGCTTAATTCATTAATGTCCAGTCTACTGTAAGCAATAGAGCTTTTTTTTAAAAAGAGAGAAAAATGTCTGCTGTACTAAGACATGAAAAAGAGGAATCATTACAGTTATGCAATCCCAGACTGTAAGTAAACAGCAGAAAAATGAATTTTTTTCTGTGAAGGGCATACCGGGGCTCATGTGTACTATTCACTTAGAAACATTGTGCCCAGACCCCAAGCCCAAAAAAGACACGGACACAGATTTATTTGGGTAAAGGGCCACAACTTTATTTAACTAAAGTAAAGCGGACTGGCAAACCAATAGGTGATCAATCACCCTAAATTAACAGTGCGGGTCTGCTAAGGTCGGGTCAGGATTCCACCATCCTTTCCCAAACCTATAAGGGCGACACACCTTGGCTCAGGCAAGAAGCAGGTACAACCTACCTTCCGCCTTCAAGGCCAACCCCCTCTCCTGAGGGGGGCTGAATACTTCTAGGTCTTCACCAGTCCCGGACAGCGCAGCCCAAGGGCCGGTGAATTCCTGAAGCTGGTGTCATGGTGAATCAATCTCCCTGGGCCGCACAAACCACAAGGGAGCTATTGACCAATCAACCTGATAATTATTCAAAGGTGCTCACCAAAGATCATTCCTGAAATTACCCCCAACCCGCACTGTTCCTGCCACACAGGGAGGTTAGCCTAGCTTGACCTCCCTGCCCCATACCCTTCCAAGAGTTCAACAAGCCTATTCCTGATATTGCGAATATAGAAGTCACACCCTTCCTCAGAAAGGTGCACCCCATCGGGGCGATACAGCTGTGGGAAACAGGTGGAAAGCCTGGGCTGGCGCAACACTGACCCACCGGCCACCACCACCAGCTTACCAATGGCAGCCAATGCCTTACAGTGCGCCCTTTCAATGCCCCTAATGTTCTGGACCCCAAGCCACACCCACCGCTGTATCCAATCGGCCCAAACAATGTGCACATCGGGCAACCAGCCCTTTAAGACGTGTAAATCCGAAGAGGCCTGTTGAACTAAGGAAATGCCAGTCCACTTACCCAGATCGTTTTCACCCAGATGGATGACAAGAACATCTGGCCGGGGCAACCTACCTAAATAATCCCAAACTGCTGGGAGCAACTGACTCCACAGCATACCCCGCATGCCCTTCCAATACACAGATGCCCGTTCCGCAAGACCCAGCTGGGTGCCCCACTGGGAGGTGCTGGCCCTCTTGAATGCCCAGAAGACCAACGAATGGCCGCAAAGGAGTATGTGAACAGGAGCCACTGCTCCACCAGCACCTGCCGGGAGAACAAACAGGTAAACCATTAGTGCTGCAGCATGCGCCTAACACACATAGCGCCGCACCGCCAAGGATTTCCAATGCCCAATATGCATTATAACCCCCTCCTGCAACCCCAGCCGACTGGTGGTGGTCGCCGCCCCAATCAGGAAGGAATGGAGTGTGAATCCAGAGATGGGTACCCCGGCAGAAACCAGGGCCCTGCGCAGGATAGTTAGAAACTGGAATTGAGTCAGTGGATCCCCAGACTCATGAACAAACAGACAGCCCCCCCCTTGGGGGCCCAAGTCCACGTAGCACCGCAGAGCTGCCACGGGACAGTCCTGGGGGGCACCGGAGGCCACCAAGCGGACCTCCTGCCCCTTCCCCCTCTGGTCCGTCTTTGACCTGCACAGGAACAAACGCGCTTCCCACTCGAAGAGAGACAGATCAGAGAACTGCAGGCATCGGTACCGAAGAGAGCGGCTGCTCCTAGGCAACAGCTCCCCTGGCTGAAAAGCCCCAAAGAAAGCAACCAATACGGCCACCCAAAAAAGAGTGACTTCCCACGAAGACTGCAACACATAGGTAATTTTTCAAGCAACAATTGAATCGCTTCCAATGTGAGTGGGCGCCTGACGTCCCCTACCCGTGGGACCTCCCGGGCCCACCCTTCCAGCATCCTTTTCACCCTAGGATCACCCGAACGATCCGCCACCCCATGTGCCTGGGCAGCAAAGGACAAAGCCGCCACATAACCAGTTAAGGTGGACACCACACGCCCTTCCCCCGCAACTGAACCAGGAACTGCAACAGGTGGTCACTTGGCACTGGCCAAACCTCCTCCAACCCTTCGCCCTTCCGGAAGCAAGAGAAGGCGGCTATTTTGGAAGAGTAGCTCGCCCGAGTGCTGGGCGCAAGCGAGGCCGCTATAGCCCGCTGAGCCTCTACCTGCCAATTTGCCACAACGCGACTGGCATGGGTTCCGGGTGAAGTGCTGCTTCGGGCACTAACTCCCTGAACCTGTCCACCTGAAAGCGAGACAGGGCATCAGCAATATCGTTTTGCAACCCTGGGACATGACGTGCCACAAACAGAATGTTCACCCGGAGGCACTGCAACACGAACGTGCGCAGAAGACCCATAACCCGTGGGGAGCGAGAAGTCTGAGAGTTAACGACCTGGACCACCGCCTGGATGTCACACCAAAAGTGGACCGTGGAGTTAGAAAACTCCCTGGCCCACAGGTGTACCGCCACAACGATGGGGAAAAACTCCAGGAAAGTTAAGTCCCTGGTTACCCCCCTAGACACCCATTGTGCAGGCCAGCGAGCAGCAAACCAACGGCCCCGAAAGTATATGCCAAAACCGACGCCACCGGCGTCATCAGAATGGACCTGGAGCTCGGCTTCCAGGAGCTGAACACCCCTCCAGAAGGACACACCATTGAACTCCAACAGAAATGCCTCCCATATGGCCATATCAGCCCTGACCCCCTCAGAGATCCTAACTCTATGGTGCGGGGCCCGCAAGCAGGACATGGTGTCACAAAGGCATCGCAGGAACACATGGCTGGGCGCCACTGCCCTGCAGGCAAAATTAAGGTGGCCCGCAACTACCTGGAGCTCCCGCAGCGTAGCCTTGCGGGCCCGCCCAAGGGTCCTAACTAAGTCTAATAGCACCCCCAGCTTCCCCAAGGGAAGACGGGAACAACCAGCCAAGGTATCCAACTCGATACCCAGAAAGGAGAGCTGGGTCACCGGCCCCTCGGTCTTATCTGCGGCTAAGGGAACCCCCAAATCCCAGGCCAGCACTATAAAACAGCCCAGCAAGTGCTGGCATTCCGCAGAATTAGCCCTCCCTGAGAAAAGAAAATTGTCTAAATAATGCGCTGTAAAAGGCAGGCCTGCCCTACGCCTCACTCCAGGAATGTACTGAAGGCCTCGAAGGCAGCACATGAGATAGAACATCCCATTGGAAGGGCACAATCTAAATAAAATTTTCCCCCGAACACAAAGCCACATCCGCTGGGTGACCAGGGAGGAGGCGAAAGGCAGACTCTATGTCGCATTTCGCCAAGAGAGCCCCAACCCCCTGGTCCTGAACCATCTGCACCGCCTCATCAAAGGAGGTATACCTGACTGAGCAGAGGGCGTCCAGGATTCCATCATTGACCGAGGATCCCCGGGGGTGAGACAAATGGTGTATCAGACGAAATTCCCCCAGCGCCTACTTAGGCACCACACCCAAAGGGGAAACCCTCAATTCAGGAAAGGGGGGATGGTCGTAAGGCCCAGCCACTCTGCCCACAGCCAGTTCCTTATTAATCTTCCTGAGGACCACAGCCGCCATTCCCACCACAGACTTAAGGTTGCTGGACATGGTGGGGACCTGACGGGACGTGGAGGGTATCCGAAACCCCTCCTTAAAGCCTGCCAACCAATAGAGCGGCAGCCCTGTCTGGATAGTCCCCCAGCATGCGTTCCAGCACGTCAAGCTTGATTGGGCTGGGCCCCTTTACCTGAAGGGGGAGGCCCCCCCTTTTTGCCACCCCCGGGCCTAAATCTAGGTCCCGACCCTGTGGGGGCAGGCTCTCAGGCAAGCGGAGCTCGGGTGTTTAGCCCCGCAGAGACCACAAGTGTGTCTGAAATGACAGGGCGTTCGCGAGCACCGCCCCCTATTATTATATTCCCAACAAACCATGTGGGGTTGAACCCACTGCTGGCCTGTCGCAGGGGCCATAGGTCCGCCTTGTGGCCTTGACAGCAGATGGCCGCTATCTGACTGATCCCCATCGATCGGCCGGGAAGGGGACATAATCACGAGCCAGAGCTCTTGCAAGGGAGTATCCCAAGGTAGAGAGGGGTCCAAGGCTGCCCTCATTCTAAAACTCTCATCATAACGGACCCATGCCATGCCCGCGAAGTCTGACATTGCCCTATGGATAATATCCATGAACTTGAGAAGGGCCGGCCCTCTGGCCGGCTGAGATTGAACGACAACCCCCATGTAGATAGTAAAACCCGAAAGCCAATTATTCCAGGTCTTCTCTACGGGCTTTCTCTTCATGGCCTCATGGTCCTTGCATGATTCACCCTCCTTGTGCTTTACTTCTGGCTCACGGAACAAAAGGCTAAAAACATCCACAAATTTGCCCTTCAAGATCTTTTCTTTTGTAGCTGGGAGTAGGTGATCCCCCAAGGGGAGCCCAACCGCACCATAGGGGGTGTGTTGCGTGGTGGGCATGATACCCATGGGGTAAAAACCCACCCCACCTGTCTGGCCTGGCGGAGTAGTGGCCGTTCCAGCGGGGCCCAAAGGTGGCAACGTCAAGGAAGGCCATTGCCCCAACCACACTTGCTCAGCCGCCCCCTGGGACCCTGCTACAGTGCCAGGAAAACCCTGCATGTAACCCAAGGCCGGTATGTGACCCATGCCCCAGTGCTGAGTGTAAGGCGGCCACCATGGGTTTCCCCATCCGTCTGCAGCAGGTATCGGCCAGGGAACCATTGGCCGCTGGCCGGTACCGCCTGGTGGTGTAGGTGGAACAGACTCACCCGGGACTATGGGGACAGATGGGTCCTCCGGGCTGGGCCCAGCAGGCAACTCAGGCGCAGGATCGACGGGAGCCACTGGCTCCGGCACTCCAGGAACAGGCGCAGGGACATCCAGCTCCGGAACCCCAGGAAGAGGTGCAGGGACAACAGGAGCCGCAGGAGCCACTGGACCAACAGGAACGACACCTTGTTCTAGCGCACTCAACCTGTCGGAGAGGGATTTCAGTAACTGTGTTCAAGCTGCAACCCTCGTGTGCTTGGGCACCAGTTTCGGGACACCAGAAGGCCCGGCTTCCTTGTCAGGAGGAGGGACAGCCCGGGCCTTCTCGAGGGCCTCCATCCTTTGCACCAGGCCTCTAATAAGCACCATCTCCTGATCCTCTTCCTCGTCAGAGGAAGGGGGGGTGCAGGTCTCTTAGATGGCTTCACGGGCCTACCACCCTTTTTACCCTTTGCCTTACCAGGCATTTTTTTGGGGGAAGAACCCCCCCCAAAAGAAACAACCCCAAATCAAGCAGGCCCCTTAGGAGTGGGCCAAAAGGTAAATGAGGAGAGAAAGGGGGGGGACCACCAGATGGCAGGAGAAGGAGGGGGGTTGGCTACCCACTGGACTATCCCCAGGGACCAAGCCGCCCCCACCTGGCAGTGTGGGCCCTGAGTGAGAAAAACCACCCAGCTGCCGGCAAGCCCTCCCCAAAAGCCTTACAGCCCCCGGCACAGCCCCAACCCGGGCCCTGGGCACCCCCCAGCTGCGACCACCACCCTATCCCAGCAAACCAGTCTAAGGCTGACGCCGGCGCGCCCTCCAAAAGCCGCTGCCGATGCCCAGAAAGCGCAGCCCGCCGGCTGAAATGCCAAAGCCGCCCAAGCAGCCCAAAGCGCCTCCGCTGCTTCTGCCGCCTGCTGCTCCCACTGCCGCCGCCCAAGGCCCAAAGGCCAGGCCACATATCGCCACCCAAACGCGGCCCAACAAAGAGGAGCCTCGCCGAGGCCACAAAGCCGCCCAAGCAGCCCCAGCGACTCCGCCGCTTCTGCCGCCCGCCATTCCTGCCGCTCAAGGCCCAAAGGCCAGGCCACCCATCGCCGCCCAAACGCAGCCTAACGAAGAGGAGCCTCGAAAAAGAGCTCCTCTTCAGCCGAAAGCCGGGCCCAAACTGAATGCTTTGGGGCGGGCGCCGCCGCCATCAGACCGCGGCGGAAGCCCCACCCCTTTTCCTTGAACCAGCCAATGAAGCTGCTTTTTTGGCCTCATGCAGGGGTGGCTGGCACAAATCGCCTTCCCCTCTGCACGAGACCAAGGGGAGGGACATTCTCTTAGAAACATTCTCTTAGAAACCCACTTTGCAAAATGGGCTAATTAACAATCACATTAAGGGGTTAAGGATTTATTATGTCCCTCCAAGCTTTCAAAACGTGAAAATTCATGTATATATAAGAAAGGGAAACAATGTTTACAGTTCTGATAACCATGTTCAGCTTGAAGATACAGTTTGCTAGATTTCAGAGCAGAACAGGGAAGCTAATAGGCATTAGGCACATGGAGTTAGATCATCAGCTGTGACTGTAATAAAATAGAAGCAGATGTGAGGAAGTCTACAAAAGTGGCTCAAAGCCATCTTTCCAGCTCGCTGATTCTGGAGTCAGCCAGGGGCTGTGTTGGTTTCTCATGTCAGTCAAAGAAGCCTCAAGGCTGTTCTGAACTACATATTTCTGCTGTGTGCAGAACACACAATATTCTAGCAGCAGAGGATAGCTACAATAATTCTGTTCTCAGGCCAGGTTCACCTTTCTTAGAAACAGAACTTTTGAATTCTTCTCAGAAAAATTTTCTAGGAGATCCCAAAATAAGCTTATTCCAGCCCACAAAATTCCATTCAGAATGGATTTCACAACCCTATCTATTTCAAGAATGGTCTCCAATGCACAGGAGATGAAGCCTATATGCTAAGCCTTACCATACAAGAGGAGAGATTTCTAAGGCAATGATATCTTTGATTCAATTGCTCACAGGATTTCATCATGCTTGTTCATGAAGATTAAAGATCTTGCAGAATTCCTGTGGTATATCAGGGATCTTTATTGAGAAGATTCTACCTGCACTAAAACCACACAATCAAGAGTTAATTGTGGCCATAATGGAATTTAGCACTATCCCTATTCCTATGTAATTGTAAGGTTAAAATACTGGCCAGGACATACTGGCAATGGTTCCTGCATTGCCATATACTTGGCAACTATCCTGGGGTCTGAGAAGTCTCCAAGAATCAATGCATCAGTACAAATAAATGCATCGGCACCATAGGAATATTGCTGAACAAATGAATTTTCTGCTAAGTGGTTTGCAGATCTAAAGGTTTGTCTGTGCTTTTCTGTGAAATCACTTTGAGAAACAACTGGCCTTAAAATAAAACAAAGAAAGTACAAAGAATGAAGTCAACTTAAGTTTGCATTATTGTCAAGTCACTTTTAATTAAGAACATAAGTCTGATGTTGGGTCAGAACAAGGTTGCATGTGACACAGTCTGCATCAGTAGCCACAAAATGTTCCTGGAAAGCCCACAAGCAATTGCTGTTTTATGTGGTTTGCTACCAACATCTTGTGTTCAGGTGCAAGTAGTTACAACACTACCTTTTAAAAAGAAGATATTCTTTAAAAGAGCACAATTGCTAATTTGTCCTCCTTTGTTGTCTATACAGTTTATGACTGCATGTTGAATTTAATGGTGGTCTGACACTTTTCTACAGCTCAGAATGTGGCTCCAAGTTTACAGAGCCTAAATCTCCCAGCTTATTGTGTTATGGAGCAGCTCAAACAGAAAGTGCTGTTCTTTGAAGTCTAGCTTAATCTGTCATTTCATATCATGTCACTTATGTCAATACACGTAAGCTCTGTCAGACTCATCATCAACAACCTACAAGATGACATGACAGAAATATGCAGTTTCATTGTGGACAGAGACATTTTCTTGTTTATATAGATGTGAGGACAGGCAGGGTTCTGTTGAGGAAGAGAATTTCCTTTTAAATTGTTAGGTCCTTCAGGATGGGAACCTTCTCATTCTTTTTGTTATGTAACCCACATTGCTCAAGTAGATGAAATTAGATTAAGGTTGGCTCTGAGGTTATGCTGATGATGCCTCTGTTTTATGTAGAATGGTGGTGTGGTGGGGTTAATTCAGATGCGTGTGTGTTTGGCCTGTGTAAAATCCATTGAATGTTGCACTCGTCTTCTTCCTACACTGTGGGAAAAATAAACCTTCCATCAAAACGTTTTTTTCAGAAATATCCAGTACAATGAGCACTCTACAGCAAGTGCAAGACTTTTGAAACCATTTCCTCATTTCTGCCAGCTTCCTTTTTGAATTCCTCATTTCCTCTCCATGGTAACAATAGTTGTCAATATTCTTCCTTTACACATACTCTCCATTTTAGCAAAAGCCCAATTATTTACAGCCAACTATGGCTGTAGCTATGGAAGGCTTTTCACATGCTATGTTTTTTTATGGACATATTTCTCTGGAGTAAGTCAGTTGCAACATGGGCTACCTTTTTATTATGTCTGACCCAGAGAGGCTTTGCCTTCACTTGCTATAGAAACTGGATTCTAGATGCACAAGAATGTATATGGTTTTGATCCCACATAAGCAGAGCCCCTTCTCCTATGGAAATCTCCAAGTTCATCTGAGAATAGCTTTTTGATAGCACTGCAAAAGCATCAAGTGTGAATGATGGCATCTCAGTATTGTAAGAAGTTTTTATTCAGGTCAAGATACACAGGGCTCTTCTATAATTGTGAATTCTGTGGCTGTTTAATTTTATACACCCGAAATGAACCTCTACTGTTCCCATTGTATCAATGCAGAAATGAGGTTGACAGAGAGCACATGAAATAAATTGAACTATCCTTTAAAAATTGAACTATCCTCGGTTCTCAGTTCTGAAGGTGTTTCTCCAGAAATAATGTACTGCATCTGATGTATGTTCTTTCCTCCTGCTACATGTGAGGTTATGTTTCTTTTTGGTTCTAAGTGCTTTCATAGATACTATGTCAACTGCCAGGGTTTTGCGTTGTCCAGTAGTTGCTTGATCTATAAGTAACCTAGCTGGCAAATGTGTATCTAAGTCTGTTCATACCAAAAGTAACCACATTATTTTCAAGGAAATTTTTTTAATAGTTGGACAAGTAAGTGTGTATGCATATGTCTTTTTTTTTTATGGTATACACTTTATCAGCTTATTGATAGTATCTGAAATAATCACTTTAAAATATAAGCAATTATTTGTACAATTCTGCCATGATCATGATGCATTCTAAAGATATTATTTAGCCATTGTCCTCCTGTGTTTAAGTAATAATGGTTTAAGATATTACTGTGTTTAAGTAATATCTGTTTCTTTCTGATGTGAAAATTCTCTTTTGCATTGTTTGTTTATAAGTAGATAGATAGAGAAATCTTTATTCGATCGCTGACTGGGGCAGCAGGGGAAGGGGGTGGGGAAATACATCAAAATATCAAGAAAACATCAGAGCATAACAACAGTTCTTAACAGCTATAATACAGAGAGGTTAAAGGGCTGTAGAAGATATCATAACGATATCCTATTCACAATCAAAAGAAATTTGGCCACATTATATGTAACCTCAGCATCCCGATCCAAAAGTAAATAGATAATACAGGATTGATCTGAATAGCCATAACAATTTCTTAGATACGTTTTAATAAGAGCAGTCATTATAAAGTTTCATTATGAAAGTCATTATAAAATTTACAATTTAATAAAATATGAGTAATTGACTCTATCACCGCACAAAGACTTGCTGAATAAGAGATTTCCCGCCCCCCACCCCCCGGCCCTCTAATACTTCAGCTTTGTAATGGAAATGCATTGAAGCAAGCTAAAGAGAATATTTTCCTATATTTAGGACCCACAAGTGAATTTAAATATCTAGAAGGTGAAACTTCAAATATGTGCAGACCGTAAACAGATCTATCAGAGAAATGCCGCTCCCAAGGCTTCGTGCTGTGGGGAGGGGAGTTTGTCCCAGCCCCACCTAGGCACGAGTCCAAGAGGCACCTGATTGGTCAAGGCCTAGAGGAGGGCAGGGCTAGGTTTGCAGATACTGCTGCTCCCCGCCAGTCGGCGCTGAGATTTCCCTCCATCCCATCCCTGGGCTCAGAATGGGCATTGCTGGTCGTCCTTTTGGGGGCCGGGTAGGATTTTTGGCTTTCAACGCATTGGCCTTTGTTGGGTTTTTTGTTGTTGTTGCCTACCCTGTTCTGAGACTTGGTTTAGTTAGTAGTTAGTTGGTCATAGCTGGGCAGGGACAGTGCGGGCTAGAGGTTAGCTAAAGGGATTTAACATCAGTGAGCACCCTTGGGCAGTTAAGTAGGTTCGGTGGTCAGTTGCTCCCTTGTGGTTTGTGGGGCCCAGGGAGAATGGTTGGCTATGGAGCCAGATCCAGGTCTTGCAAATCCTAGGGCTCGGCGGCCTGGGAGGAGAGAAACCCTGGAAAGGCCCAGACCCCGTGGGGTTGTCTATGAAGGGACAGAAGCGGGTTACCACCTGCTTCTTTCTGGAGTCAGGGTGTGTCGCCCATTTAGTGCAAGGGCTAGGACTGGGGAATCTGAACCCTGCCTTGATAGGCCCGCACTGTCATGGGGGGTAGAGTTTTTCCCCTCCTATTGTCTGCTGCTCATGTCAATTAAATAATTGGAAAGTAAAGTTGTGGCTCTTTTATACTCAAACATTGGTGTCAGTGTCTTCTTGGGCTAGGGTCTGGTGACAATGAATGTGTTCTTCTTGATGAGCCACATCCTGTAACTTCTGCTTGAGAACAAACTTAACTCACCCGTAACCCCAACCCAATAATAGGGCAGGAGAGAAGTCAAGATAATGTCACTTGGTCTCAATAGAGGATCTCCAAATGGAATGAAGACTATCTGATAATAAGAGTGTTAGAAGTGAAGGACTATACGCTGTCTCTTGTCTCAGTGACACAGGAGGATAGCTGCTTCTGTGAGTAAAAATTATCTTACTACCATATGTGATCTTGAGACCTCAAAGAAAATGCTAAGCAAGCTAGATTCCTTGCATATGAAAAAGGGGTGGGCATACACTTATAACTTGAGAAAGAAAATGAAGAATCTCCAGTATAAAGACAGGGACTGTTTTGCCACTCATGCAGGATTGCTGGAAGATTTTTTCTTTCAATTTTTTTTTAAAAAGGCCACTGAAAACAAAATGGCCACCATGCATGCTCAAATGGCCTCTGTGTGTCCTGGCATGGCCTGGGCAGGCCATTTGAGCATGTGTGGTGGCCATTTTGTTTTCAGCAGCCATTTTTAATTTTTTTAATTTTAGAAAATGGTGCCCCCCTTCAAGTGGCGCCCAGGGCACATGCCCTGCCTGCCCTACCCTAGATAGGCCCCTGGCCTAGACCACACTAGAAACACTAGAGGTAAGTGTATTTATGCTGCTTAGCTAGATAGATGCTAAGATAACATGAGCTAGATAGATGTAATTAGAACTCACTAATTTCCTTCTCACCTTCAACAGTCAAATTCAGCATACTGTTGTCTTCTTCTACAAGTTCAACAGTTTGTAACATCTCTGCAAGTTTAACCCATAGATAAATCACTATCATGGTCCTGGAATCAATACCAGTCTTAAAAGTATTTAAGAGGGTTGGGGTGTTCCAGCCTTAGTAGGATGGCAAGAATGTGGGTTTCAGTTCTTAATTTTACAGATATATATATATATATATAAACTTCTTCAATATTCAAGAATATACAACACTAACACAACCAACCATTTTAAAAGCCATCCAACAGTGGCAATTATCATACAAAGCTGAGCAATGGAAACTGCCAGTTTCTTTGCAAAAGAATAGTACAATGAAGTACAGAATTCATCACTAAGCAATATCAAGCTGTACTGTCTTTCTTGTCCAACAAAAGAAAACCAAGATTCTTTTAGCTTTGTTCACCTATGGCTTTTTTAAAAACACATTTTATTTTTTAAAAAAATTAATTAAAATGATTCACAGCATGTATTTAATTTCTTTTTAGAATTATAAATATTATTGGAAACTAATATGTTATTAATATTGTTTATTTATTTAAGATACATTTATTGTTTAATTGATTAATAACTATAAATAAATAATATTGTTTAAATATATACATATAATATAAATATAATATATAATATAATATATTTAATATTTAATATTTAATAAATTAAATAGAATATATTTAAATATAATATAAATATATAGTATAAATATAAATAAATAATATTGTTCATAAATAATATTGTTTATTTATTTAAGATACATTTAGTTGTATCTTAAACAATCAATCTTCAATCCCTTTATATGTTCTAAAGCTATGAAAACTTGAACTCTCATCTTTTAATTATTCCCTTACTAAACAATACTTTTGTTTAGTAAACTCCCTTACACTCCCTCTTACACTCCCTTTGTGTAAGGCAGGCCTACACAACTCAAATGACCTGGTGGGCCAAAACTGACTGTGACTTGGCTCATGGATGCCGAGGTCAATTTTTAGGGTGCTGATTATTAAAATAACATTTAATATCAATCAATTAATTAAATCAAATTAAAGTGAAATTAATTAAAATGAATTTAATCAAAATTTAACTTTTGAAGTTCTGGCAGGCCAAGATTAATTTAAATTAAGATAAAATAAATTGAATTAAAATTCATTCTAATAAAATAAATACTATACAGTCTGTACAAAATACATAATAAAATGCATTGTTCTTCCTTTCCACCTCTACCAAATCATCACACTTAACATGGAGCAGTTGTAAGGGGGGGGGAATTATAGAAGCTTTTCTCATAGTTTTGAATATTACACTTTGATCAGAAGGGAGAGGGGGAAAGAAAGAGGATCCGGCAGGAGGCTTGGCTTGAGAGAGAGATGGGGGAAAGGATGTGAGGAAAGGCAGGCTTCACACGCACAAGAGCGAGAATGGAGACGAGCGAAAGGATTGGGGGGACAGAGAGGATTCACGCATGCAAGAGAGAATGGAGATGAGAGAAAGGATGGGGGCAGAGAGGCTTTGCATGTACAAGAGAGAGAATGGAAAAGAGGGAGAGGATGTGGGCAGAGAGGTTTCGCACGCGCAAGAGAGCATGGAGACGAGGGAGGGAAAGAGGGAAAGGATGTGGCAAGACTGGAGGCTTGAGGAGAAAGAGAGAGAGCGAGAGGCTACAGGCTTTAGGAGCCACCCCATCCTCCCAAACCTCGCTGCGTTGACGCTGTTGTCTTTTACACATTTGTTTATGCGTGGCCAAGGGTTGGCTGCCGTGTGGTGAGTAGTCCTCCCCCCCGCCTGGCAGTGGCGACCTCATTCCCAAGTCCCAGAGCAATGCAGGGCATTCAGCCCCAGCCACATCTCTTGCCAACTGCGAGGTGTGCCTGCGCAGTGGAAAGAGTGTTGCTGTGATGATCGATCTCTGCGATGCTCTTTCCACTGTTCAGGCATGCAGCACAGCTGGCAAGAGACGCGGCCGGGGCCGAACACCGTGCATCGCTCTTGGAGTGAGGTCACCGCTGCTGGGGGGTGAGCCAGGAGTAGTCCAGGAGTAGCCCAGCAAATGAGAGTAGATTCATGGTTTGCCATTGAAAATCTCATATGCTACCAGAGAATCTACACTCATAACACCTCAGAAACAACAAAACCCAGTATCCCATGGGCTTGCGGTATGGGGGTGGTTGGCACCCTATGTGCACTACACCATCACTCGCTCTGGGCCACTGCAGCAGCACCCCCCAGTGCAGTTATGGGACTACTGAAACCTTCATTATTCCCTATGGGGGAAAATCTTAGAAACGTAAACTTCAACAAATCACAAATAATCAGCCCTTTGTCCAATTCCTTTGAAATAATTCTGGTAGCCTCTTTTCCCCCATTGGGCAGTACCACCACCCCCACTCCACTCTGGGCCACCCATTTCCCCCGATATGAAGCGATACATTTGCTGAAACCTCCATTATTCCCTATGCGAAAAACCTTAAAGACACATAAATTTCAAAAATTCGCCAAAAATCAGCCTTTTGCACAATTCTTTTGAAATTTGGATGGTAGCTGCCACCCATTGGGCACTAACACCACCCCCACTATTTTTGCCCTGGGATCCCTTTTTGTTCCAAATTGATTTGGATTTGGAAAATTCGAGTACAAAACAAAACAGGGGTGATTCGGGGTGGGTGTCAGATTCAGATAAAACAAAATGGAGGTGTTTCAATTTGGGTAAAAATCAAAACATAAAATTTGTTTCATACACACCCCTCATAATTACAGCTGTGTCCTTAAATAACTGGATATAAGCAAGCAGAGAGTCATCCAAAAAAAGGAGGGAATGATTGAAATTTCATTTACAATTCATATACAACCAGTCTTGCATTAAAATCACCAGCTATTATAAAAAATGCCAGGCAGTATGTAGCCATCAAATTGGTAATATAATTACTAAGTTTACCCCAAAGCTCAGAAATATGAGACTGCATACCTAGAGAAGGAAGATAAACATCAATCAGCAGCAAATCATAGTTCTTAAATTTAGATAAAACTGCTGCAGCATATTTCTCAAATAAGGATTATTTCTCAAGTTGAGCTTGCAGCCTGTATTGAAGTAGATATAATAATGGTTAAACCTCCCTTCAGCCTTTCCTTCAAAACCCCTTTTTCCACATTTGAAGAGAAAGAATTACATCTATCCAGCTTCAGCTCTTCTGCAACTCATGTTTCCTGGGAAAAGATAGTCAAACGTAGAAATATATTTACTAAACAAAGGGTCATTGAATTTGAATCTCCAACCTGCTATATTCCAAGTTGTCAGTGCAATTGAGTTAATAAAAGTTGAATATCAATCAGAAGAAGGGTTTAATGAGTCTATGCTTTGCTGGAGTCCCTGGACAGGGGGAGAGACTCCAACTGCATCATCATGTGGAGAACTTAAGTAATCAGAGTTAAGCTGTGATTGGGACTCTGTAAAATCTACTTTGTGATTAATAGACAAACCTACCACAGAAGCACAAAAAGGAACCTTTACCTGATGCCCAGTTCCATTCTCCAGGTTGGAATTTTCCTGGTCAGTTTGGAGGTCTGTACTTAGGTCACACTATGAAAGCAGTACCTCCGGCTGGTTGATTAAACGTAACTGTGTGGGCTTGCAGTCATTTAGTGAAACATCCTTAGATGATATAATATGTTCGACAGGCAAGTGCTTGGATACAGCTGTAATACTAGGAGAGAAGGGGCTAGATAAATAAATCTCTCAAAAACTGTGAGCCACACAAAGCCCTTCTAAATCATTCTGCCAAGCAGAGGCCACTTGAACTTCCTCAATAGCAGACATTTTGAGAATAGTAGGCTCTAAAGCCACATCAGAGACCATCTCTTCCATATCAGTTGCAAGTGAATCCAGAATAATTAATGGCTCCTCTGAAATTCTTATACATTCATTACCCTGAATTTGAGAATTCTCAGGATGTAGATATTTAACATTTAAGCATTGGTCCAGAGATTTAATGTCAGAAATTTCAGAGAAGGGAAAATCAGCTAAAGGGGCAGCCATAGACTTTAATAATGCTAAAGAGCCTTTCAGTTCTTTAATGCTGGCACTTCAAGCTTGCTGCTCACATTCTCCCAATGAGGCTATTCTCACAATGGGGGGAAAATGGGCTAAAGAATCCCAGCTCGGTTTCCCCCCATTGTGACAACCAGAGGGTGATCATGGTGTTTCTCCAGCAGCTAGCCTGCCAAAGTAGCCCTCCCCTTAACCCAGGTTAGCAAAGCAAGCACTCCGCTAACCCGGGTTTTCTGATTGTGTGCTATCACAGTGTGGCTCTGCACCACGGCGACACACAAGGAGATTCCCACCGGGAGGCTGCAAGCAGGCTCCATGACTTGGGGGTCTCGCCAGGATGCCTTGCGCACTTGTGTGGGGCATCCTGGAACTTCCAGGGGACGCACGGTATCTGATCCCCGCCACCCCTGTCAGCTCCGTGACGAGGCTAAGCCTGCTCTCCCCACAGAACCCTCTCAGGCACTTCACACTGATCATGTGAAGCGCATCAATGTCTGTGATGGGTTAATTTCCAAACCTTCCAGAGTCACTGGCAGAACTTATTTTGTGACCTTGAGATGTTTTCACTGCATTGTTCATCTTTGCCAGATAGTAAAAGAAGCTCGTTACTGACATTATTTCAAAGCTCAGAATCATGTTTTATTGACAAAGAATTGCCCATAGAAATAAGAGGACGCGGAAGACCACCATAAAAAAACACGGGAAATTTGAATCTCAAAGTCCCAGAGTAAATGTCTCCAATTAATAAGCATAGCTGGAATTGTAGGCTGAGAAAAGTCTAAAAGGACTCTCTTCATGCTAGGTTTTCCAAGGGGATATTGAAGCTCTTCTCACAATCTGTGAGAAGAGCTTCTGTTGGGCCTGTGGGGAGAACAGGCTTAGTCTACTCTCCCCGCAGATGATCCTGCCCAAAGCCTTGGGTGGCCGAATTGGCTGCCCACACAACTGCCAGCTCCATCATGGAGCCAGCAGGGGTGGAGGGGATCAGGGGCCACGCGGCCCAGGATGCTCCGCACAAGCGCATGGGGCATCCTGGAGAGACCCCCAAGCTTGGGAAGCTGCTTGCAGCCTCCTGGTCGGGGGTCTACTCATGTGTCACTGCACACGAAGTTGACATCGAAGTATTTGGGAGAGAGAATGGACAATCCATCTTCCTCAGTTCAGCAGGTTCTGAGAAATCTGTAGCAACACCTGCCTTGGTTGCAAGTTTCTTGTACAAACATTTAAGTTATAGTCCCCTCGTTTCCCAGGTAGGTTTTTAGTAAATGATGGGCCCTTAAAGCAGCTTTTATAAGGGACAGAATGTTCATTTGTAACTCCTAAATATATCTAACACTTCACAAACTTTTCAAATACATCCTTGAGAGTATCACCCTTTAAGGAAACTGCTTCTAATTTTTCAAATAAATGTTTTACTATTTTGCCAGTTAGGAAGCAATGATACATAAGAAGGTCAGGATATTCTGCTTGTAACTGAGCCTGCAATGAGGTTTGACTCTATAAGATTTAAATGAAGGTTTGTTTGACTGTAATTCCAGTGCTGCAGGAGTAACATACTCACTTAAATACTGTAAAACTGTGAAGAGGAATCCATGTCCAAAGCAGCATAATTATTCCCAGTGGAGAAAGGGTTTAGCAGATTCTGTTTCATATAAAGATAATGAGGAGATTCTCATCATTGGCAAAAAGCGGGCTAAGGCAGCCTGGCCCACTTTTTGCCGATCGTCTGCTGCCATGGGAGCTGCGCTGCTCCTGGTAGCAAACCTCCCAAAGTACCCCTCCCCTTAGCTGAGGTTAATGGAGCGAGTGCTCCGATAAGCTCGTCTTTCTGATCATGTATTGCTGTGGCACGGCTCTGTGCCACGGAAACACACAAGGATATCCTCACCGGGAGGCTGAAACAAACCTCCCGGCCCTGGGGGTCTCTCCAGGATGCCCCGCGCACTCACATGGGGCATCCTGGAACTTCCAGGGGCCTGCAGCCCCCAATCCCTGCAGGCCCTGCCGGCTCCGTAACAGAGCCATCAGTCTTGTGGGCGGCTGATGCAGCCGTCCAGGGCTGCCAGCCTGCTCATCTGCGAGGAGAGCTGGCGAAGCCCGCTCTCCCCGCTAACCCATTCAGGCGCATCTCACTGATCATGAGACACGCCTCAATAATTCATCAATTCTACATTGTTTTGGTGTTTTCCCCAAAGAAAGGTGGAGTTTAGTGCTTCATCTTCATTTTTTATTTACCATTAAGCTGCTTGATTCAAACTTGCTCATAAGTGGACATTCACTTCTTTCTGCCATCATCCTGAATCCTGTTTTTCCTTTCTAGTTTTCATTTTGCTGAGCTTCATTGGCAACTAACAAGCCGTTATATATACAACATGGAGAGCAAACTAGAATGGAGGGTTGCTGTTTGTTGTTTTCTCTAATACACTACTTCATGGTCTGTGTCTTAGGAAGCAACATCTTGTGGACTAATGAGCCAAATGTATTGTGGTTAAGGGGGCAATTAGGAAGGACAGAAAAGGGTAAGCCACCCACCCCCTTTCAGACTACAAGGCTCTACACTTTATCAGTGTACAGAGCCAAATGGGGTTCGGTGGGAGAGCGACTTTGACCTGCTCTCCCTGCAGATTATCACTTACCCCTCCTCGGGCGGGTGGATTGCCCACACAGATAAGCGGTAGCTGGACTCCGACACTCCTGCACCTCTCCTCATCTCAACTGGCAGCTCCAGGGGTCGGGCAAAGGGAAATGCTACCGCATGATGCCCCACCGCTCTAAGCCCCAGTAATGCACTGCACACATGCACAGTGCTTTCCTAGGATCCTCTCCCTCCCCACTGAGTGTGTCCACCATGGCTGCAAGCAGCCATGGCAGACACATGACCAAAAAAGAGAGAGGTTAATGGAGCACTCGCTCCGTTAACCTCATTTAAAGGGGTGGCTTCGTAAGCGGGCTTGCTGTCAAGCTGCCACCGGGAGCCATGTGGCTCCTGGCAGTTCTCACGACCAGCAGGAACTGATCTGGGCTCCCTTAGCTTCTACATGTGCATATACCTCGGGAGTCCCTGAGGTGCTTCATGCAATCGGTATGAGGCGCCAGATAGGGTTAGGCGGAGAGAGCAGGCTTAGCCTGCTCTCTCCACAGATAATCAATAGGCAGCCCTTGGTGGCCGGATTGGCCGCCCACACGACTGCCAGCTCCATCATGGAGCCAGCCGGGGGCTGTGGGAATCGGGGGCTATGCACCCCCCAGAAGTTCCAGGATGTTCTGCGCAAGTGCAAGAATAGCCTCTTTGTGTTTCTGGCCAACCCATTATAACTAATTATTTTCCACAAATATAGGTGCTCCTAAGGCCTTGGTACTGTACAAGGAGTTACTATAGTTATGAACTATAGAATGGGTCCATGTACATGAAATCTGTGAAGGATCTGTGACATTTACTTATATAAATCCAAAGGGTAGACATTCCTTTGCTTTTGAAAAGCAAGTTCCTCTTGGAACTATATAAAAAGCAAAAACAAAATGCTGATGAAATTAGGGGTGTGCAATTTGGATTTTCAGTGTTTCGATTTGGATCAGAACTGAAACACCCCTCTTCTGTTCTGTATCCGAATATGGCCCAACTGAATCACCCCTGATTCGATTCGGATCTGAATGAATCCAAATCTGAATCGATTTGGATTAAAAAATGGGACCCAGGGGCAAAATAGTGGCGTGGGGTGGTAGTGCCCAATGGGTGGAGGCTACAACCCAAATTTCAGGGGGATTGGGCAAAGGGCTGATTTTTGGTGAATTTTTGAAGTTTTAGTGTCTTTGGGGCAGATTGGGGTCATAACGTGGGACCTGGGGAAGAAGAGTTGGGTGGGGTGGTAGTGGCTAATGGGTGGAGGCTACCACCCCAATTGCAGAGTGATTGGGCAGAGGGCTGATTTTTGGTGAATTTCTGAAGTTTACGCGTTTTTAAGGTTTCCCTCCATTAGGTATAATAGAGGGTGTATCGCTTCACATCGGGGGGGAAAGGGGTGGCCTAGAGTGGTGTGGGGTTGGTGGTATCTGTTGTTTCTGAGGTATTGAGTGTGGATTCTATGATAGCATATTAGAGTGGATTCATGGTGTCTCATTGAAAATCTCATTTGCTATCATAGAATCCACACTCAATACCTCAGAAACAACAGAACCCTGTACCCCATGGGTTAGAAACCCATGGGGGTGGTTGGCACCCTATGTGCACTACACCACCACTCGCTCTGGGCCACCCCAGAACCCCCCAAGTGCACTTATGGGGCTGCTGAAAGCTCCATTATATTATAACTTATGAGGAAAAACCTTAAAGACGCGTAAACTTCAACAATTCACCAAAAATCAGCCCTCTGCACAAATCCTTTGAAATAATTCAGGTAGTTTCCTTGCCCCTACCCGGCACTACCACCAACCCCACACCACTCTAGGCCACCCCTTTCCCCCCGATGTGAAGTGATACACCCTCCATTATACCTAATGGGGGAAAACCTTAAAGACACGTAAACTTCAACAATTCACCAAAAATCAGCCCTTTGCCCAATCACTCTGCAATTGTGGTGGTAGCCTCCACCCATTAGGCACTACCACTCCACCCCACTCTTTTGGCCCAGATCCCACGTTATGCCCCCATTCTGCCCCAAAGACACTAAAACTTCAAAAATTCACCAAAAATCAGCCCTTTGCCCAATCCCTCTGCAATTGGGGTGGCAGCCTCCACCCATTAGGCACTACCACCCCACCCCACTATTTTGCCCCTGGGGCCCGAAATTCGAGTAGAAGAATTTCAGGCCTTTTTTCATTGCCATCAATGGGAGGCAAAAAGGCGGGAAATTCAAATAGACATCAAAATCTGAAAATCTGAATATTCGGAGCCAAAACGGAAGTGATTAGCTTCAGCTACGAAAAATTTCGGAGGGCCAGAAGGGTGATTCGGTTCGGATCCAAATCACCCGAAATTGGCTGTTTCGGGTACAGATCATTCTGTACCCGAAACGTTTCGCACATCCCTAGTTGAAATATATTGGTAATTGCCATTTAATCTTGAATATCCAAAAGCAGGTCATTAAATGTTTCTGAGGACTCTTATGCTCCTAACAAAATCGTAAATGGAACCTTTGAGGCCAAATATTTCTGCAGTAAAATCAAGCTATTGGGGTTTTATCCAAATATTTCTTCAGTAAAAGCAACATGTTGGCATACCACAGAGTGAACTTAGTCTAGCAGATACAATGCAATTCAGAACAGCATCTCCCTTATTTTCCATTTCTGTTTTAACAGAATTGCCATTTGGGGGTGATTGGGGGGGGGAATGAGGCAATACCCATTTTTTTCAGCCAATTCATGGCACCCGGGAACCTAACCCCCTGATTCCCATTGCCCTAATGCCCCATTATTTGTGGATTCATGATCTCCCCCACCCCACAGAAAATTCTACTGTTGGTCATCAATCAGCTGAGGAAAATTTTGATACCAACCTTTTCCTTTGTTGCTTTCCCATCTGCTATCTAGGTGATGGAACGGATGCTTTTTAAGGAGAAGGAGCCGTTCAATTAGGCCACAATGTTGTGATGCTGATGGATACACAAATTCACTGTTATTGGAACATGGATGGTTTGTCTTTATCATTGGATAGACGGTACTTGTAAATATTCAGTATCTTGAGTATGTCTCATTCCAAGTTATTTGTTTTTACTGGTAAAACATATCACTATGCTCACCTCATAGCTCTTCCATTGTATATTTAAAGCACTTTAAGTGATATTGTTAGAAACAGTGAGAACAACAGCACAATTGCAATTTTGAACCATTGCATCATATGTTGATGTTTTTCAAGGCAAATTATGTAAAAGGACAAATCCAAGACACAGAAGTCAAAGACTAGAGGCTACCAATTTATGGAAACTAAAAACAACCAAGGAAAAAACCCACACTAAAACTAAAGATTTTTTTTAAAAAAAACAAAACACAAGCAAATAATCATAAAGCATTAATCCCAAAGTGTATCTTAATGCTCCTCAACAAAATGGTCTGAATCTAGGAAGGAAGCTCAAAATAGTCACAGCATTAAACCTACATATGCTAATACTAAATTATGAATACTATAAATGCCATAGAAGGCTTAAATGTGACACAAGGAGGCGCTTCACATGACACGTGCAACACGGGGTTCTGTGGGGAGAGTGGCCTTAGCCCGCTCTTCCTGCAGATAAGCAGGCACTCATAGCTGGGCACTGGATCGGCCGCCCACACAGCTGCCGGCTCCGTCACGGAGTCGGTGCGGGCTGCTGGAATTGGAGGCCGTGTGGCCCTTGGAAGTTCCAGGATGCCCTGTGTGAGTGCATGGGGCATCCTGGAGAGACCCCCGAGGCCAGGAGGCTGCTTGCAGTCTCCCAGTTGGGGATCTATTTGCCACACGCCGCGGCGACACACGAGCACACAAACAAGGTTAATGGAGCAATCACTCCATTAACCTCATGTAAGGGGAGGGGGATTTTACACGGCTAGCTGCCAGGAGCTGCATGGCTCCCGTTGCAGTACGTGATCACCCAGTTGCGGGCTGGGCTGCCTTAGCCCACTTTGGGGTGATTATGGGAATAGCCTCGATATGTTGTTAATGTTTTTGTTGCTATAGGGTGATGAGTACCTATTGGGTGATGAGAACCTACTCATGCACCTATTAGTATTTCTGTGTTTTTGGTTTCCTGTCAGTGATTGAAATAATGATTCATTCATTCATTCACAAGGTAAAGCACACACAGGAAGTAGTGAGAAAACATGTTAAGGGAAAGTGTCCACCACTCTATGCAAAGGAAGGATTTGGACTTGAAAATGTACTGCCTAGCTCTAAAGAATGACTCACACACGGCACAGAGAGCTATCAATCCAAGAGAGGGGCACACTTGCTCTTCTGAGCCGCACTGCAGCCCACTAGCACTGTTTCTAATGACAAGGCTGCTCCATGGCTACTAAAGAGTGTGTTATCACACTTCTGATGTGACTCCCACTATTCCCAATGGGAGTCACTTTGGAAGTATGATGACGTAGTCCATAGTGACCATAGAACAACCCCAGCATCCAAAGCAGCACCAGCAGGCTTTGAAGTGTCTCAGAAGCAGCAGGCTTTCCCCTCTCTTGGATTGGCAGCTCACTGAATAGTATTTAAGCCACAAATTCTAGACTCAAAGAACAATTCAGTTTAAGAGAAAAGTGAAGACTTCACTCGTGCACAAAAAGGCATAGAAATATTAGCTGACACCCAGAGTAACACTGAATATGCTACAGAAGAAAGACAATTTTTGTGAACCT
This sequence comes from Hemicordylus capensis, assembly GCF_027244095.1. Classification (NCBI taxonomy): domain Eukaryota; kingdom Metazoa; phylum Chordata; class Lepidosauria; order Squamata; family Cordylidae; genus Hemicordylus; species Hemicordylus capensis. The sequence goes on from NC_069660.1 coordinate 231,937,997, forward strand.
CCCATTCCCTCTGAAGCAAGGCCCTCAAAGTCATATTTTTGGGAGACACAGTGGACTTCAGAGGGAATGAGAAACTGACAAAAAATGCCCCTCCATTATAGCATGTGTGTACAATGGTAATCATCCTGTAAGTTAAGGTGCCCACTAACCTTAACTTAAGTGGTATCATCTGAGTTCCAGGCAGTCCTGGATGAAACTGATTACTCGGATTCTTTCCAGTCTGTCTTTCAGCCTAGATATGGGACAGCAACTGCCTTGGTCACCCTGGTGGATGACTTAGGTTGGGAGATAGGGGCAGTATGACCATGTTGATTCCCCCAGACCTCTAACTGGCTTATGATGGTTACCATACAACCAACTATGGTATCTTTCTGGGTCACCTTTCTGGGTTGGGACTTGGGGGCACTGTGATACAGTGGATACAGACCTACCTTGAGGGCCATACCCAGAAAGTAATGCTGGGGTATACCTGTTTGACCCCTTGGCCATTGGCCTATGGGGTGCATTGTCCCTTATGCTCTTTAACATCTACATGAAACCACTGGGAAAGGTCATCCATGGGTATGGGCTGTAGTGTCATCAATATGCTGATGATATCCAGCTCTACCTATCACTTATGGCAGTTAACACCAGGGAGGCAGCGGATGTCCTGAACCAGTCTATGCAGGCTATTCTGGACTGGATGTGGCAAACAAGCTGAAACTTAATCTAGATAAGACAGAAGTGCTGTGGTTGGTAAAACTGATTATCTGAGTGGTGAGGTAAATCTAGTCTTGTATGGGAGCATAATCCCGCCCCCCAAAGACCAATTTCGCAGCTGATCCAGTGCTTCTGGACCCGAAGCTGTCCTTGGAATCTCAGGTGGCAGCAGTGTGCAGAGGTGACTTCTACTAACGACAACTGGCATGCCAGCTGAGACTCTGCTTGGAGAAGTTGGATTTTTCCTCAGTCACTCATGCACTGGTAACATCCAGATTGGATTACTGCAATATGCTCCACATGGGTCTGTCCTTGGAGATGCTGATGAATACAAGTCACTGCTTAAGTATTACACCCATCCTGTGGCAGCTTCCTTGGCTGCCAGTTTGCTTCCAGGCTATATTCAAAGTGCTGGCTTTGACCAGGGTATCTGTCAGGCCACATTCACCCATACGAATCTTCCAAGGCCCTGCTTACAGCCTCCTCACACAGTCTCAAGCCCTGCTCGCAGCCCCACCATTGACTGAGATTTGGTTGACAGGGACAAGACACAGGGCATTTTTGGTTGTGGTCCCTTGGCTCTGGAAAGCCCTCACAGAAGATTGCCATGCTTCCTCTCTTAGGGTTTTGAAAAAAGGTCTTAAAACCCACTTCTTCAGGGAGGCTTTTTAATGTGTTTTAATACTGCTCGGTGGGGTTTTAATTTTAATTGTGTCTGTTTTAACTGTTTTTATTCTATAGTCTGTTTTATTTGTTTTATTGTGTTAAATGGTATATTACTTTAATTGTTTTATTGTTCTGAACTGCCCTAAGCAGTATTGCATTGGAGAGGCAGGATATAAATATTTTAATAAAACAACAACAACAATAACAGAATACACATTCCACAGCCTCATATGTTGAGCAAACTTAAAACTTAGACATCTCTTGTGTTCAAAGTTTCTTTCACCCTTCAACCCCAATCCCCTTCCTCTGCAGATCTGGAGAGCACTGAAGGCAGGATCAGTGATATGTTCAACTTTAGTAAGAAATATTCTTTTAAATTCTAATTTCATATTCTGAAAAGCAACCAACCAGCCTTTTGCTTGCAGATGCAGAGCACAAGCTTTTGTATATATGGATCAAACCAGCAAAATAATTATTCAAATCTTATCAGAACATCAGAGTTGCATGCTTTGCTCTGCTTGTAAATACTAAAGAACTAATTAATTCAATTTAACAGAGCTACAAACTGCTGAAAAGGCCAGTATATTCAGTCATGAATTTAGGAATCATTTTCTAATATAGTTTGATGACTTGATTATTGCCTCATGTTGAAATGGCCATATACTCCAATGCTAGCCTGTCTCCAAGTCTTGTGGCCTTTTCTACGTGTTCCATATTATTCTCTGCATATTCCCTTCCCCATAATTCATAGTATCTATCTACTAATGTATGTCATTATTTCTAACACAAATTAAAGCATATATGGAAAGCAGAGGGCCCATGTCCAGATCTTTAAGATGATCAGCCTGTAGAGGAAGAAGATTAGCATTGAAAGACCATGGGAAGTGTGGGTATACTGGCTGACACCCAGACTACGTTAACTGTATAGTTCAGGAGTTGCTCTAAAGAACTGCTTAATTTCAATTCACTCCAGATGTCAGACACTTAAGCTGTAAGCAGGCACAGTAGAATATGTTTACCATTTGCATGGTTCAGAATTTAAGGCGGGTGCCTTAATTGACGATTTCCATTCATGAATTGAATTGTTAAGCACCTTAAGTCTTCTTGTAAAGGAAGTGGGTAGGAATGTGCAAACAGGTTAGAGTTCAAATTGGTTTGAATTCAAACCGGTTTGGTTCGAAGGTTCAAATTTGAACCAAATCAGGCATTGCATTGGCAATCTCGGTCTGAGTTCAAACCAATCAAGCCTGGTTCAGCTTCCATTTCAGGTGCTATTCTCCATTTTGTGTCACTTGTGTTGCTTGATTTCATTTGCCCAGCTCATGCTTCTCTGATTGACCAGATCAATCAGATCAATCAGTCTGGCTCTCTGGTAGGCTCTGCAGTGGTGCCACTCCTTGAGAACTGGCACCCTATTGGCCAGGGGAGGGCAAGGTTGGGGGCTTCAAAAGGAGGGAGTTGCAAGTTTTATTTAAAGGCAAGCTTCTGGCCTTGCAAAATCACTCTTACTGCAGTCCTCCTTGGCTTGCTGAGTGCTGCTTGCTGGTGAGAGTCTGCCTGCAGACTTGTGCTATTTTCCCTCTTCAGTTCCCCTCTGCTTGCTTGTTCATCTGCTTCCCCCCCCCCCCCATTCTCCTGTGCTTTAAACCTGTGTCTGTGTGCTTCTGCTGCTGGTCCCCTGCACACCGCCAGAGTGAATGAGTGACTCTCTCCCCACCCCTGCTCTGGGCTGCAGGGGAGGGAGGCAGGCCCTTTGGCCTGAAAGGTCTCTCTGGCCCATTTTCCTCCCTAACCCCCACTGTACCCCCACCTTCTTTGCCTCTGTGGTGGCTGCTGCTTCTAAAATTTGGCGGAGTTGAGATTAGATTCCTCAGCTCAGCAGCTGCCAGTGTTTTATATTATTTGGGAGCTTTTCTTTGAGGGTTTTTTTTCTTGTTTCCTCTAGAACAGGTGTCTCTGTTCTTTAACCCTTTTCTTGCTGTGCTTAGCACACTGCCCACTCCAGAGTACTCCAGCAGCACCTTTCATCTGTCCTCTTTCCCTCCCTTTATCACCTATTCCCCTATTCCTCACCTATTCCCCACAGCCCTTTCCCTCCACCAGCTTTTTATTTTATTTTATTAAGTGTTTATCTTAATATGTTTGTTGGGGTAGGTGGGCAGCTGGAAGGCTGCTCATTCTGCTCTCCCCCCACCCTGACTGTGCCCACCTGCCAGCCTGCCACTGGCCAGGAAAGCTTTTTTTCCCCCTGACCACTGACCAGTGTGTGGGGCAGAAGATATTCAGGATGATGAGGGGGTAAGTGATTTCTTCTTGGTGACTCCTTTGTCCCTAGCTTTTGTTAAAAAGGTCCTCCTTTCTGGTTTGGGTCGAGGGAGGTATTTTTTCCTGTGTCTTGTTTACAGGTTGTTTCTTGTTTTTACAGGTTGTTGCTTATTTTTACAGGTTCCCCCTTAGTTGCCCGTATTGTATTGTATTGTATTGTATTGTATTGTATTGTATTGTATTGTATTGTATTGTATTGTATTGTATTGTATTGTTGTGGGTGGGTAGTTTTTTTTAAAAGGGTTTTTTTAGATTCATTACACACCAAAAGAGATAGAGATAGTCTGTTCTGGCCTCTTGCCAGAAACTAAAAAAAATTGCTGGGTGGGAAATCCTAAAATCCTCTGGCTTGGGTCTCCCAGGGGGAGTTGTGGCACAACTTGCCATGCCCCCAAACCCACTTTGGGGTGCCCAGGCACCCCCAATGGGGGAATGGGCTGCCTCAAATCCCCATTGTTCCCTATGAGAGGAAGGTTAAAAATTGGAAAAATCTTCAAAAAAGCATTAAAATCACAGGAGTGTCTGATTGCTTTGGGTTTCAGTTGGTGGCAGGCACTTCTGGGTGCCACCCACCCTGGTTTTGTGCCCCTAGGTGCTTTGCATAGGGATTAATGGGCTAGTTTGTAGGGGTGTGCAATTCGGGATTTCGGGTGATTCGGCTCGGACCCGAACCGAATCACCCCTGTTCTGTTTTGTGCCCGAATCGGGGTCACCCGAATCACCCTTGATTCGGTTCGGATTCAGATTTAATCTGAATCCGAATCTGAATCGATTCGGGGGTAAAAAGGGGCCCAGGGGCAAAATTTTGGGGTGGGGTGGTAGGACCCAATGGGTAGAGTCTACCACCCCAATTTCAGGGGGATTGGGCAAAATCCTGATTTTTGGTGAATTTTTAAAGTTTTAGTGACTTTGGGGCAGTTCGGGGGCATAGCATGGGATCTGGGCAAAAGTAGTGGGGTGGGGTGGTAGTGCCTAATGGGTGCAGGCTACCACCCCAATTTCAGGGGGATTGGGCAAAGGGCTGATTTTTGGTAAATTTCTGAAAATTTCATGTCTTTGGGGCAGATTGGGGCATATTGGGGCAGAAAGTGGGGCCTGGGGCAGAATAGTGGGGTGGGGTGGTAGTGCCTAATGGGTGGGGGCTACCACCCCAATTTCAGGGGGATTGGGCAGAGGGCTAGTTTTTTTGAGAATTTTTGAAGTTTGGGTGTCTTTGGGGCAGATTGGGGGCAGAAAGTGGATCTGCCCCAAAGGAGTGGGGTGGGCTGGTAGATAGTGCCTAATGGGTGGAGGCTACCACCCATCCCCAATTTAAGAGTGATTGGGCAGAGGGGTGAATTATGGTGAATTTATTTGTATGAGGTTTGTCTTCATAAGGTGAAGTGTGCTAAACTGATTACTTCCTCATATTATTCATAGTAAAGGAAAGTGTGAAAAAGTGAAAGTGGGGTCATGAGAGTTGTCTAATTGAAAAAGATCTCATTTGCTATGATAGAATGAGAATTCACACCTCAGAAGTTTTTGGGTTTGAATTTGAATGAAAAGGGGGAGGGTTCAAGCTAAACAAAACTGAACCTACCCACCCTGGTTTGGAGCTGGTTCGAATTCAAACCAAACAGGCCAAACCAGTTTTGTGAACATCCCTAGAAGGCGGTTTGCTCCTACATTTTCTTTGCTGTTTCAAAAGGAAATACATTGAACACCAGCTCTTAGGTGGTGGATTTTCATTTCCCAATAGCTTTTATAGTGGACAAATTTTATCTCAGTAATATTTGCATCAACTTTGGAATGTTCTCCCAGTGGCCATTCATGCCTCAGACTCCATCACAGTTTTTAGAAAGCTTGTTAAATCTTGTCTTTTTATCTGGGCCTTTACATGATTGTTTTATTGCTGCTTATGTGTGTTTTATTCGTGTATAGTTTTTGTTTGTTTTTTATAGATTTTAAATTAGATTTGTTTTATATTTTTAGCTTAATATTTTTATTGACCTTTTTGTATGTTTTTTTTAACTTTTGTAAACCACCTTGGGATTGTTTTTAATGAAAGGTGGTATATAAATTTAACAATAAATAAATAAAAGAAACACTGTAAGATGGGCTATTTTTATTATTACTGTAGACTACTCCTGCTTTTTCTATTACTCTACTTTTACTATTATTTTCCTATTTAATCAGTTTCCCCTAAAACCTTATGTGGAAGACAAATGATTGTAGTTACTTTCATTCTGTGAATAAAAGGCTGCTTGCACATTTTCAAAGCAGCTACCTTTATAATGCTTTCCTATTTCCCAGGGTTGAATCTTAGAGCAACATAAACCATTCAGGACATACACCTAAACTCTGGTGAAAGCTAGACATCCTCCATGTTAGGTGATCACATAAAGAAAAATGCTGGGTGCTTTTCAAATTATGGTTTATTGATGATTTAATGAGTAAATGTTGGTAGATGCTACTGCATAAATGATTCAATATCTATTGTGATGAGCCAGTTACGTTTCTCATGGTTATCTAGGAGCGTCTGCAGTCTTGCCCAATTGTAATTATGCAAATGCATCTGTGACCCGGATTGTATGTAGATCTCTCAAGGTCATTGCTATCAGCAAAAATGTTGCGTGGATGCTTACAGTGTACTCTGTTTATCATAGCTTTCAGCTGTCATAGAAAAAATATTTATATAGAGAAATTCCAGAAACATTATTCATTAACAGTCAATTTCATGTCTCGTAAAGGAAGGTGATCTTAAAGGACCCAACTATGAGTTACATTAATATCACTTTTGAAAAATGTGCTTAAGATTGGAAATAAAAAGTAATATCCCAAAGGCAGCTGTGGGACCTCCAATCCTGATTGCAGCAGCTTTCCTCCATGCAGTTTTCTTGGCAAAAATCACAATGAAGATAGTTGTCCCCAAAGGTGATGCAGCAAATGTTGGTAGGAGTCTGGGAGATTTTTGATAGAGCCTGAGGAGGTTCAAGTCCCTTCTGCTTGCATCATGATCTCAACTGAATCACTGCCAACACTATCCCACCTGTGCAGTTGCTTTTTATTTTTCATTCATTCATTCATTCAACAGGCATAATGTGGTCTCTCTGGGATATCCCAGAGACAAATCTGGCTACCACATTTTGAACTAACTGAATATATGAACTATATACAAAGGCAGCCCTAAATAGAGCACACTGCAGTAGTCCAACCTGGAGGTTACCAGATGGTGTCCCACTGTTTTCATGTCATTATCCTCAAGAAATGGGTGGAGTTGTTAAATCAGTAGCATCTGGTGAAAAGTGCTCCTGGCCACAGCCTCAACCTGAGGCACCAGGGTAAGAGCTGGGTCCAAGAGAACTCCCAAGCTATGAACCTGTTCTTTCTGGGGGAATGTAACCTCATCCAGAACAGGAAGTTTGATCCCATCTTGCAGATTATGACCCCCAACAATGAGTACCTCTTTCTTGCTTTGATTAAGCTTCAGTTAATTATTCCTCATCCAGCCCGTTACTGCCTGTAGGCAGGCATTTAAGGGGCTTACACCATTTCCTAATATTGATGACAAAGAAAAATAGATTTGTGTGCTATCAACATATTGATAACACCCAGCACCAAATCCTCTGATGGCCTCACCCAGAGGTTTCACATTGATGTCAAAATGCATTGGTGACAGAATGGAGCCCTGAGGGACTCCCATTTAAAAAAGCAGCTGTCACCAAGCACCACCATCTGAAAGCTACTCAAGACATAGGAGCAGAACCACTGTAAAACAGAGCCTCCTATCCCCAAATCACTCAGGTGATCCAGAAGGATTCCATAGTTGATGGTATCAAAAACCCCTGAGAGATCCAAAAGAACCAGCAGAGTCACACTCCCTCTGTCAATTACCTGGCAAAGGTAATATATCAGGCTGACCAAGTAGGGGTGTGCACAAAACTGGGTTGCCTAGTTGAGTTTGAGTCCAGACATGACTTGAACTGGACCAGGCATGTTTGATTTTGGACACCCCTAAACATCACTGAACAACCACCAGTTTGGTTTTTTGGGGGGTGGGGTTGTGTAATTTTTTTTTTAAAACCCACCTTTTTAAAAAGTTTGTCCAGAGGGGGCACCCTTACCGGCTCCAATATTCCCTCAGCAGCCAAGGCCAGAGAGGCTGCAGGCAGGTTGGGCAGCCAGGTAGAGCAGCCTAACAAAAATGCAGCCAAGATGCTGTGGGACCAAGGAGCCAGGCTAGGGGGCTGCGGGAAGGGCAGGGGCAAATGAGGGAGAAGGCAGCAGCAGACAGAGGCACAGCTGAGGAGGATAAGGATGAGACCAGCCTAATATGGCCGGGCAGAGATCCAATTAGTGCGAGCATGGGGTGCATCATTGTCAGGAGGGATTTAAGGCAGGCTCAGCCAGTGATGAGGGGCAGTTGGAGGGTGAGTGGTGGAGATCTCTGGAGAGAGACTGCCACAGTGACCCCAAGAAACCTGGAGGAGGACGACTCAGGCAAACCAAACCCCCTCCCCTCAAAAGCTCTGAGGCCCTGACTGGGGGAAGTGAGAAGGAGAAGTAAACAAGAGAACAGCCATGGAGAGGCCAATGTTGTGACAAAGATATAAAACTCACCGCCTCCTGCTCCAGGGGCTTCTCCGAGGGCATTTGGGAGTCTCCAGAGGCTCCCTTTCCCACTGCTGGGCCCTCATTTATTCACAAATAGCCCATTTTTGGTGTTCTGGACCTCACCTCCAGGTCAGCGGCCATTTTGGAAGGAGCTGTGCATGCCCAAGGGGCCTCTGTGTGGCTTGGGTCATGACCGGGCTATGCCCGGGGATCCAGAGTGGTCTTATTAAGGAGGGGGTCTAACCACCGTCTTCTTGAGGGAAGGTGGCATCCTGCCCTTCTTCAATGAAGTATTAATGATATCCACTAGGCCAGTGTGTTGGGTGTTTTGGGATGTGTCTTTCTTTACAGTGTTAAGCATGATTTTCAGAAACAAGGTATTAACAGATCATTTTAAATATCTGGGATTTAAAACATCTATGGGCAGCATCTACTGAAAATATCTCCTGCTCCGTTCTTGTTGAAATGTATTGGAGCTCTGCTGTTGTACTCATTTCAGTGGAGTTGTTGCAGGAATAGTTCCGTATGGATTGTACCCTAAAATGCCTTCCTATATTAAAGTACAAGGAGGATACATTGATTTTAAATGTGGTTAAATTTGTTTCCATGATCCAGTTAGAGGTATCCATGTCTGGGTCAACATAAGTATTGGATTAAGGATTGTAGAATAGAACAATATCGGACCTCTGAAAAGTATAAGCATGCATATGTATTCAGTACTTGGTTTGGGCCCCTTTTGCAGCAATTACTGCCTCAGTGCGGCGTGGCATGGATGCTATCAGCCTGTGGCACTGATGAGGTGTTATGGAAGACCAGGATGCTTCATTAGCGGCCTTCAGCTCTTCTGCATTGTTTGGTCTCATGTCTCTCATCCTTCTCTTGGCAATGCCCCATAGATTCTCTATGGGGTCAGGTCAGGCGAGTTTGCTGGCCAATCAAGCACAGTACACTGTATACTTTTCAGAGGTCCAATATTGTTCTATTCTACAATCCTTGTCTTCTTGGTTCCATGTAATATTCTAATTTTCTGGGATTGTGGATTTGGGGTTTTCATGAGCTGTATGCCATGATCATCACAATTATAACAAATTAAGGCTTGACTTATCTCGCTTTGCATGTAATGCGTCTGTCTCATATATCAGTTTCACCTTTTAATTTGCATTACTGAAATTAATGGACTTTTGCACGATATTCTAATTTTCCAAGTTTCACCTGTAGTTCAGCAACATCTGGAGAACTATACATTGTCTATCCTTCTCCTAATGCATTACAGGAAAAAATGGCCACCTCCTATGGGCATTTCAGCCTTCCCCAGAGCACTAAAGTCCAACTGCTGGGGAGAGAGGTGGAGTTTTATATTTCACTGCTGATGCTAACAAAGCAACAGTTATTTCAAGTAAGGAAAAGGAAAGCCAACTGTTCTGCCAGCACATAAAGCCATCCCTACCCCCCCGCCCGCCACATCCAGTCCAATCCAATCCAAGCTATATTGGATAACCTTTTATTGGATCTAATTGGATTGGGCAGTATTGTATCCCCACCACCCACCATTTAACTGAATCAGGCACAGCCCTATTTTTAGTCTGGTTGATACATTTTTCCACATCTTCCAGCTAGCTCCTTCTGGATTAGTTCTGTGAAGAAACAAAGTTGTTACCCATATTTCTGGCACAGCTGCAGGTATAAATTAATAATATCATTTTCTTAATAACAAATACAGATTCACACTTAAATCTTTGCCTTTGATAAAAATCATGAGCAGAGTTTTAAAATTCCCAGCAATTGGACCATAATGAAAAATACATTCTTTCATATATAGCAATGTATATTTCTCTTTTTGACCCTTATTACAGATATCTTCCTTTTTATTCTTGTGTTCATTTTCATAATAATAATAACTAAGAATGTTTCTGCTTTTTGAGAAACTGTAGTTGAACCACTTTCTCTCTCTCTCTCTTTCAAATACATCCACTTTTTTTTTTTACTAGGAAAAATTAACACAATATTTAAAGTCTCACAAGTATACATAGTTCACTTCACTTACACTGTGCAATGTGATCCTATTGAACCTCAATCTGTTCATCATTCTGCAGTGTTAACAAAATCTTCCCAGCATCAGCATCATGTGTGTCATGTGTGCAACCTAAACATTTAAGCTGTCTCATTCTAAGCACATTTGTTAGTACATCTCTTATGGCACTGATAAGCAGTTACTTATATTAGAAACAGTTTTTTCCTAACCACTATAACATCTAGTGACCAGTTATGTTTTCCTTTTATATACAGTGGAAAGGAAGAGTGCTTTAATAACCTCAGTGTAAACACTTTCCCCCACAAAGGCAAGCCATAGATATCAATGCCACCTACCTCAGGTAAGGGACAATAAAGATTAATACATACTACACTGCTCTAAGTATTCATAGCATAGTCCTATTTAGAAATATAAAAAAAGATTATTTAGTGTAGCTAGAACAAAAGTGTCATGTGGAATACCAAAAACTTCTTTAAATATATTAGAAGTAGAAAACCTTCCATGGAGGTGGTTGGACCTTTAGATGATGAGGGTGTGAAAGAGATTATTAAGGAGGATAAGGAGATTGCATCAAAGCTGAATGAGTTCTTTGCATCTGTCTTCATGGTGGAGGATACTGACCATTTACTTTCTCCAGAATTGAGTTTTTCAGGTTTAGCAGCTGAGGAACTGGGTGAATTTGAGGTGATGAGGGAAGACATTCTAAACTGTCTTGAAAATCTAAAAATTAACAAATCGTAAGGGCCAGATGGCATCCACCCAAGAGTTCTGAAGGAACTCAAATGTGAAATTGCCCATCTCCTAGCAAAAATATATAATTTGTCCCTACAATCAAGCTCTGTACCAGAGGACTGCAAAGTAGCCAAAGTGAGCTGTCGGTAACTGACCAGGAGAGAGATCTTGGGGTTGTGGTGGACAGATCATTGAAAGTGTTGTCTCAGTGTGTGGCAGCTGTGAAAAAAAGCTAATTCCATGCTAGGAATCATTAGGAGGGGGATTGAAAATAAAAATGCTAATATTATAATGCCCTTATACAAATCTATGGTACAGCCACATCTGGAGTACTGCGTACAGCTTTGGTCACCGTATCGTAAGAAGGATATTGTCGAACTGGAAAAGGTGCAGAAGGGGGCAACCAAAATGATCAGGGGTCTGGAGCACCTTCCTTATGAGGCTGAGCTACAGCATCTCGGGCTCTTTACCTTGGAAAAGAGGCGACTAAAGGGAGACATGATCAAAGTGTATAAAATTATGCATGGATTGGAAAGGGTAGACAGAGAGAAATTTTTCTCCCTCTCACAACACTAGAATCAGTGGTCACCCCATGAAACTGAAGGTTTGGAAATTTAGGACTGACAAGCGGAAGCACTTTTTCACACAGCACATAATTAATCTATGGAATTTTTTGCCATGGGATGTGGCGATGGCCACCAGCCTGGATGGCTTTAAAGAGTTTTAGACAGATTCATGGAGGACAGGTGTATCAATGGCTACGAGTCTTATGGTTGTGGGTCGTCTCCAGCCTCAGAAGTATGATGCCTCTCAATACCAGTTACAGGGGAGCAACAGCAGGAGAGAGGGCATGCACATACCTCTTGCCTGTGCGCTCCCCAGAGGCATCTGGTGGGCCAATGTGTGAAACAAGATGCTGGGCTAGATGGGCCTTGTGCCTGATTCAGCAGGGCTGTTTTTTTTTTTTTTGCATTTTTATACCGCCTTTCGTTAAAATATAACCCCAAGGCGGTTTACAAAAGTTAAAAACATACAATAAAAACACAATAAAAACAACATGCTAAGAGTATAAAAACATATAAAAACAGGCATAAAACAATACAAGAAATAAAAACACCCAGAAGCAGCAGTAAAAACGATTATGTAAAAGCCTGGATAAAAAGCCAAGTCTTTACAAGCTTTCTAAAAGCCATGATGGAGTCCGAGGAGCGAATGACCACTGGGAGAGCATTCCAGAGTCTGGGGGCAGCAACAGAGAAGGCCCTGTCCCGAGTGCACGACAGCCGGGCCTCTCTCATTGTCGGCACCCGGAGCAGGGCCCCCTCAGATGTCCTCGTCAAGCGGGCAGCAACCCTTGGGAGCAGGCGGTCCCTCAAATACCCTGGGCCCAAACCGTTTAGGGCTTTAAAGGTCAAAACCAGCACCTTGAATTGGACCCGGAAACGAACCGGTAGCCAGTGCAGTTCTTTCAAAATGGGGGTGATATGTTCCCAACGGGCAGCTCTGGATAACACCCTCGCTGCCGCGTTTTGCACTAGCTGCAGTTTCCGGATATTCTTCAAGGGCAGCCCCACGTAGAGCGCGTTACAGTAATCCAGCCGCGACGTGACTAAGGCGTGGGTAACTGTGGCCAGATCTGCCTTCTCGAGAAAGGGACGCAGCTGGCGCACCAGCCGAAGCCGTGCAAAGGCACCCCTGGCCACCGCCTCCACCTGAGCTTCCAAAAGCAGAGCCGGGTCCAGTAGTACCCCCAAGCTGCGTACTTGTTCCTTCAAGGGGAGTGCAACCCCATCCAGAACTGGTAAAATCTCCACATCCCGATTGGCTCTCCTACTGACCAACAGCACCTCCGTCTTATCCGGATTCAATTTCAGTTTGTTAGCCCACATCCACCCCATCACGGCCTCCAGTCCCCGGTTCAGGACATCCACCGCCTCCCTAGGATCAGATGACAAGGAGAGATAGAGCTGAGTGTCATCCGCATATTGCTGACAACTCAGTCCAAATCCCCGGATGACCTCTCCCAGCGGCTTCATGTAGATGTTAAACAGCATGGGGGACAAGACCGAACCCTGCGGGACCCCACAGGCCAACGGCCACGGGGCCGAGCAGTAGTCCCCCAGCACCACCTTCTGGACCCTCCCCTCAAGAAAGGACCGGAACCACTGCAACGCAGTGCCTCCGATTCCCATACTCGAGAGGCGGCCCAGAAGGATACCATGGTCGATGGTATCGAACGCCGCCGAGAGGTCCAGCAGAACCAACAGGGACGCACTCCCCCTGTCTAGTTCCCGGCGTAGGTCATCCACTAGAGCGACCAAGGCAGTCTCAGTCCCATACCCGGGGCGGAAGCCAGATTGAAAAGGGTCCAGATAATCCGTATCATCCAAGACCCTCTGCAGCTGGGACGCCACCACACGCTCCATCACCTTGCCCAAAAAGGGCAGGTTAGACACAGGTCTATAGTTGTCCAGGCTGGAGGGATCAAGGGAGGGCTTTTTTAATAAAGGTCTTACCACCGCCTCCTTAAGGCACGATGGCATCCTGCCCTCCCTTAATGAAGCATTAACCATCACCTCCAGCCATCTACCTGTCCCCTCCCTGGCAGCTTTTATTAGCCATGAAGGGCAAGGGTCAAGAGCGCACGAAGTCGCCCGCACACTGCCCAGGATCTTGTCCACATCCTCAGGCCGCACCAACCGAAAAGAATCCAACACAACGGGACCAGATGGTACCAAAGGCACGTCTGCCGGAACTGCCAAAACTCTGGAGTCCAGGTCAGCACGGATGCAAGCGACTTTATCTGCAAAATGACAGGCAAACCGATCACAAAGAGCTGTAGATGGCTCCTCCCCCATTGTCCGGGGGGATGTGTGGAGCAATGTTTTCACCACACGAAACAGCTCTGTTTGCCTGCACTGAGCAGACGCAATGGAGGCGGAGAAAAAACGTTTCTTCGCCGCCCCCACCGCCACGGCGTAGTCCCTAAAATGGGTTCTAGCCCGTGTTCGATCGGATTCGTGACGACTCTTCCTCCAGCGTCGCTCCAGCCGTCGTCCGAGTTGTTTCATCGCCCTAAGCTCCGAGGAAAACCAAGGAGCGGAACGGGCTCCACTAAGCCGGAGAGGGCGCTTGGGGGCAACCGTGTCAACAGCCCGGGCCACCTCTCCATTCCAGAGATCAACCAAGGCGTCGACAGGGTCACCAGCTCTGGACACTGGAAACTCCCCGAGGGCCGTCTGGAATCCAAGCGGATCCATAAGCCTCCGGGGGCGGACCATCTTAATCGGCCCACCACCCCTGCAGAGGGCAGACGGAGCAGTCAAACTAAACCCTACCAGGTGATGATCTGTCCATGACAAGGGAGTGGTCTCAAATTCCCCCACCTCCAGATCATTTATTTCCCGGTCGGCAAAAACCAGATCCAGAGTGTGTCCCGCCACGTGGGTAGGGCCCGATACCAATTGAGACAGGCCCATGGTTGCCATGGAGGCCATGAAATCCTGAGCCGCACCCACTAGGGGGGCCTCAGCGTGGACATTGAAATCCCCCAAAACAATAAGCCTGGAGGAACCCAAGGCCACCTCCGAGACCACCCCCGCCAGCTCAGGTAGGGAGACTGAAGTGCAGCGGGGTGGTCGGTACACCAGCAGAATCCCCAGCCTATCTCGGAGGCCCACCCTCAAGGACAAACACTCGAAATTCTGAGATTGCCTGACCGGGCACCTGGAAACGGGGAGGGTCTCTCGAAAGATGACCGCAACGCCTCCTCCCCGACCCTCGAGGCGGGGCTGCTGCACGATCTGGAAACCTGGAGGACAAAGCTGAGAGAGACCGACCCCGCCCAGCGCATCCAACCAGGTCTCCGTCACACATACCAGATCAGCACGCTCATCCACAATCAGATCGTGGATGAGAGATGTTTTTGCGTTAACTGACCTGGCATTCAGCAGCAGCACCCTAATCCTCGAAGGAGTGTTCCCAGAGCTCCCTAGGGTCAGAGGGTTGGGAGAAGGGCCGGAAAAAGGAACAGGCCTCAATTGCCTGGACCGTTTTCCCCTGTAACGGCCTGCCCAACTCCCACCGCCATACCTCCCTCTGCCCGCTACCTGTGATATTGCCGCCCCCGCTCCAGACCCACTTTTTTGCTCCCCCAGACACATCTCCCCAGACTAACCCACCACGGCTTCTTGGCTTAATTAAAAACAAAACAAAACCAGGCTTGCGTAGTCTCCTGCTGACTTCTTAATTGTGAGAAGATGGCTCTTCAGGGCGGAAGGAGAGAGATCCTCTGGTCCTCAGGCAGCTTGCCCCATGGCAGAGAGCCACAAGGACGAGAGCCCTTGTGCTCTCGCCCTTGTGCTCTCGCCCTTCGGCTCGCGCCAAGAGGCTCGCGCCCTTGGGCTAGCCTGCCCTATATAGCAGCAGCAGCAGCAGCCAAAGCCCCAGCAGCAGCCCAAGGAGATGTTACACACACCTGAGGAAAGGTGGGGCAGGGGCAAAGACAGCAGTCAGTCAGTGCCCCACCCAAGCTGTTCTCCTTCTGTCTTCCTCCCCCAGGCCCTTGGGCTAGCCTGCCCTATATAGCAGCAGCAGCAGCCAAAGCCCCAGCAGCAGCCCAAGGAGATGTTACACACACCTGAGGAAAGGTGGGGCAGGGGCAAAGACAGCAGTCAGTCAGTGCCCCACCCAAGCTGTTCTCCTTCTGTCTTCCTCCCCCAGGCCCTTGGGCTAGCCTGCCCTATATAGCAGCAGCAGCAGCAGCAGCAGCCAAAGCCCCAGCAGCAGCCCAAGGAGATGTTACACACACCTGAGGAAAGGTGGGGCAGGGGCAAAGACAGCAGTCAGTCAGTGCCCCACCCAAGCTGTTCTCCTTCTGTCTTCCTCCTCTTCTGTTCTTATGTTCTAACATGTAACTCTTCTCTTTGGTAGCTTACCTGGGATACAAATGCTTGCAGAAACCTCAGATGTTGTTGGTTTTTATAAAACTTCTTTTTTTCAGCAGAATATTTCACACCATATCACAAACTTCTTATGAAACATAAAACATGCTTTGTGACGTGGCAATGCTGCAAACTAGTCTGAAACTTCTACAGAGTGACATTGGAGAGGATGTTAGGATTCCTGCCAAGGTGGATCATCAGAGAGTTTTGTCAGATGGCTTTTCCCAAGTCTACAGTACATTGAGGTCCATATTATTAGTTCTGGACCTCAATATTCTGCCATTATGGACACCACACAGTAACATAAAATGGGTTATGATGTTCTTACAAATCCTTCAAGACATATACGGGACAATGATGATCTTATTCAAAAGTAGTAGTCTGCTAACTTTATTAGGGATAAAGTAATGAAATATTAAGACGGAATGTCAAAATAGTATTTTGTATATTCTAGTCTATGGTTAATAGTTAATACTAGAGATGTGCACAAATCATATTTTGCTATTTGATTCAAGCTCAAATTGAATCATTGTGGCCTGTTTCAATGAATCAACTCAAATCAATTCAAGTGATTTGAGTGATTTGGCCACAGAGAACAATGGAAAATTTGAACATGACTTTGTTACCCATGGATATGTCCTAGGGACACCAAAGTGGGTTGGGAGTAGGGCATGATGGGTGCTACCTACCATCCAATCCACAAAAGAAATGGGCAATGAGGCAATTTAAAAAACAACAACCAACCTTCCCCCTCCAAAACCCATAGGGTCCTATTGGGGTTTTTTTTTGGGGGGGGGAGAAGATTAATTTAAAAAGAACATCACCTGCTTGCCCATTTCTTTTGTGGGTTGGGTGGTAAGTAGCACCCACCATGCCATACCACCCAACCCACTTTGGTGTCCCTAAGACCTACCCATGGGGAACAATGGGGCATTTTGAGTTCCCCATTGTTCCCTGTGACCTAAACAAACTACACTCACAGAGTGTACACAACAAGCTTTGCATTGCAATTTGCAATGCATTTTGTGACCCTGCCTTGAAAATGTAACACTGCGGATTGGGAGCACATGGTAAAAGGGAATCTGTAGCTCCCAACCCAGAACACACATTCCCCCACCCCCCCAAAAAAAACAGTCTAAAAAGGGCCAAAAAGGAATCACTGACCCAGAATCCACTGCCAGCACAGTGCCTACTCTGCAGTAACATCATTGGCACAAGTTGCTCTCTCACATGCAGTTATGACTCCATTGCAACAGCTGCCACAGGAGCACCCTTGGCAGTAAACATAGCCATAAGCTGAACAAGAACCACATCTTCAGCCACATTTTGACTGAGTACACCTTGCAACACAGAATGCAGATTGCAGAGCAGAGCAGTGAGTGAAGCAAAGGAGCAAACTGAGCTCCTCACAGCAATCACCAAGAAATATTATGCACAGATACATAGCTCAGTTGCCAGTGTCCATTTCTCACCAAAAAACCATCTCACAAACAGACCAAACCAGAACTCAATGCAGGCAGGTTGGCACCTAAGTTTTCCCTTCGTCAATCTAAGAGCCAGCAAAACCAGATAGTTAACAGCGAACAATAGCACAGCAAGCATATTATGCTAACTCAGTCCTGAGAAAACCACAAAATCAAACTTCCCTTCCTTTCATACTACCTGCCACAGAGAGACTTCGGGATAGATCAGTCATTAGGGCTATACTCTAATGCACGCGGGACAGGGCCTTCTCTGTTGCTGCCCCGAGGCTTTGGAATGCTCTCCCAGTGGCCATTCGCTCCTCGGACTCCATCACAGTTTTTAGAAAGCTGGTTAAATCTTGGCTTTTTATCCAGGCCTTTACATGGTTGTTTTATTGCTGCTTCTGTGTGTTTTTATCCATGTATAGTTTTATGTGTTTGTATACTATATTTTTTAATATCAGATTTGTTTTTATATTTTTAGCTAAATACTTTTAACTCATTTTTATTATATGTGTGTTAACTTTTGTAAATCGCCTTGGGATTGTTTTTAGTGAAAGCCGGTATATAAATCTAATAATTAAAAAAAACAATAAAAAATACTCACGATTGATGGAAACTGGGCTAAGGGAGCTCAGCCCGGTTTCCATCTATTGTGAGAACCACCAGGATCATGGGTGAGCCTAGTGGTTCAATGGTGGCTAGTCCACCTTAATACCCCTCCCCCTGATTGAGATTAACAGAGTGAGCACTCTGTTAATCATGATTTTTTAATTGTGTGTCAGGTGTGGCTGCTTGCAACTGTGGCAGACACACTCCAAGTGGGGGAGAGGAGGGGGGGGTCCCCAAGATTGCACTGCACACTCACATCGTGCATTCCTGGGACTCCACAGGCAGGGGCATCATGCGGTGGCACTCCCCCTCCCCCAACTCCTGGAGCGCCTGAGTGAGTCACTGCCAGGCACAGGAGTGCCTGACTGAAGCCGCTGCTCATCTGGGCAGCCAGATCGGCTGTGCAGCAAAGTGGTCATGTTAGAGCTCATCTCACATTCAGGAAGGTGGGTACTTAGAATGTTTTAACGAGTGCTCCTCCCAAGCCTTGAGTCACCTATTAACAAATCAATTCAAAAAAAAATTATTATGGTCCATGACCAAGAAAACAAGGACTAAAAACTATACAATACAATAAAAATATACAACATCAAAGGAATAAATTAGATAAAACTGAGTTACAAGGATGGTAAGGTCATACACAGCTAAGTTTATCTCGTCTCATTTTACATGCCACGGCACAAAATCTTGCAAGCCTTTCTGTAACCTCCACGTGGTGATCCATTAAAAAATAAGAAACATAATAATCATCAAAATAACCCGGGTTGTCTTTTAAAATAGGTTCTATCTATATATGGTGAATAGTCCTATAAATGGTACAGTGTAAAAGGATGTGTGCTACCCTTAAAAGGACATGCACTACCAACCATTAACACTTCTGTTAGAGACATGAGCATATTACACCTTGTCTGTTCTTCCTGTGATAAGCTGGGAGGCTACTCTGATGTGTCAACAGACAGGAGTACTTGGCTATTCCTGCCATGGAATAACCCCTAATTAACTCGTTTCTGCTTCAGCATCCTCACCTGGTCTTAAACAGATAGGAGAGCATGGGGGCTAGCCTACTTTCAGTCACGTGTTAGGCTTGACCTGGGGTTACCTTTACATGCTGCTTGCTAAGTGACTTACCGTTGGGAGTCAGCCTATGTAAGCAAATGGTGAGCCCATCCCGTGAGTTCAGAGAGTCTAAAATGTAAACTACAAGCCTGTAGCACCAAATCATGTGTAGGAGTGCTGCTTGGAGCCCCCCAAAAGTCTGTTTTAGTAACATCATGGCCTGATGGACCAATGGTATAACAAGAAATAAAGCTTATACTCTTACGATGAGAACATACCTTCTTTCTTCTATGCTTTTCAAGCATACAGCTCTGCCTGCCTCCCTGTATTTGGATAACACAATGGCCTCAGATTGGTGCTGGGCCCTGGCTGACAGCCAGAGAAAAAGGGCAAAGGCACCAACTCATCACCTCATCATTGGCCATGGTGGCGGCATGCAAGCATGTATGCAAGTGTCCACAGCACTAATGGACAGACTGTGACACATCTGGTTTCGGGGTTGGCCAGGATGGGGTGAACTGCCAGTAGTGTTGCAGTGGGTGGGTGCAGGACCATGAGTCCCTCAGCCTCCATGGCCAGCTTTGGGGAGCTCAGCTGAGGGAGGCTGACCATGCCAGCATCCATGCATGTGTGATGGGGTGTCACCACATCCCTGGCCATGGAGAACACACTCATGCTCTGGACGCTGATTGATGGGCATGAGAGGGACTATCTTGCAACCACCACCAATTCCGCCCAGACTTGGCAATGTGTTGCCTCATACTGGATCAGTTTACTCTCCCAGCCTGTCACCAGCTCCTGCAGGTACTTCAGAACACCCTTCTAAGCACTGCTACAGGGCTCAGTGGGTTCCTCCTGTACCCATGGCAAGGTGCCAAGGAAGACCTCTGTGAACCATTGGGTCAAACATGGAAGTAGAACCACTGGCACACATGGCCTTGCCAGGGACACCAAGGTGCTAGACCAGGAAGCGGTGGTGATGCTGCTGCTAGGGATGGAATGTACATTAGCAGTAGGCACTCCAGCCCCCTCTTCCTAGTTGTGCCCAGCCTCCTCTCATCAGCTTGCCTAACCTCTGCAGCCAGGAGGTCCATCCACTTGGGCAGCTGGGCAGGGGTGTCACCTTTGCCCTTCATCCTTGGGTCATATATGTAGAACAAAACGTATTGCTGATGCACGCAAGGGTGTCCTGAGCCAATCCACCATGCCAGTCCTCAGTCGACCTGCCAAAGTGATGGCTTCCCCAGTGGTCAGTGTGTTTTGGAGTTCACCCATCATCTTCTTGAGGAGAAGATCATTGGGCAAATCCTGGCTCACATGCTGTTTGTGACAATAAAGAACAGCTAGAGTGCCAAAGCAACATTGAACAGGAGCGTCCATTCCTGGTTGGATATGTCACACTTCCAAGACATGCCTCCTTGCCAAGCCCTGGATGGCTGGCTCTTGCTGCTGTAGGAGCTAGAGTAAGAGAATGGTGAAGTTCCACCAGGTCAGAACATCCTGAGGGATCAGGTGTTCAGGTAAACCCAGTTCAAGCTGCCTTTCCCTGAGCATAGACCTACTCTTCTTGTGCTGGTGGAATTAGGATGCTATCTTGCAGCACTTCTCTGAAAGAACAGCCATGGCAGTAGCAGGCTGGTTTCACTCAGAGCCTACAGCAGGGATTCCTTGCTTGGCCTTAGCCCCAGAAAAGCAAAGCACATCCCACATGACCAGGTTAGAAACATGCACCACACAATGTATGGACACAAGCTGAAGCTGCTCAGCTGCATTAACTATGTTAAGATCATTGTTAGTCACCACAAATCCACAGCAATGTTGTGGCTGCCCATACAGCCATTCTTCCAGCTGGCAATCAATGACCACCAACAGCTCATCTGCTGTGTGGTCAGTGTCCACCATCTTCCACATGCAGCACAACCCTCCTGTGCTTTGCAGAATGGGAGGGACTGGTGCGCAGCAGCCCTTCTCTTTACCATGCATACCTAGTACAGGGAGGCTGAAGGTGGTGTGTGAACGGAATCTTGTAGTAAGGGGCAAACAGTTATAACAGCTGGCAGAAGCTGGTATTCTTCACCACCTGGAATGGCTAGTCATCCAAAGCTATCATCTCGGCTATGGCCCAGGTGATTAGATGAGGCTCTGAGTGAGCAGACCGCTTGCCACCGACTGCACCCACTGTGCAGACAACTTCCCCTGCTGGGGATCAGGAGCAGGTTCCTTGTAGCTATTCAAGGCAATCTGTCCTGGAAAAATGTGTTTGTAAGTATAAGCCTTAATGATGTGCTCACTGCAGTATGATATTTTTTTCTTTTAAACGATTGTTGAAAATGGAGTTTCTTAGTTACATATTTCTACCAAAACACACAGTATGCTGAAGTGTTTTATGTAAAACAACAATTAATTTCATTGATATAATGGATGCTTTGATACTTTTGTTAAGCTGGGAATTATTTATTCTGGCAGTGTGTTTGATTTGACATTGTACTACTTCACATTTGTTTTCCACTATGATAGCTATTATGGGATACTAATGGCACAGTGGGGAAATGACTTGAACAGCAAGCATGAGGTTGCTGGTTCAAATCCCCACTGGTATGTTTCTATGGGAAGCACTATGGGAAACACCTATATTGGGCAGTTGCAATATAGGAAGATGCTGAAAGGCATAATCTCATACTGCACAGGAGATGGCAATGGTAAACCCCTCCTATATTCTACCAATGACAACCACAGGGCTCTGTGGTTGCCAGGAGTCGACGCCGACTTGACGGCACACTTTACTTTTATGATAGCTATTAATCTGGAGTTTGACATTTTTGCTTTCAGAACTTGCTCTAGAATACTCTTACTCTTATTTAGCAAGTATTCTAGAACAATATAATGTTTTTCTGTTACCAGCACATTTTAAAAATCTACCTATCTACTCCAATTATAGCTTACTTCGATTTATAGATAACAATGTATTCCTCATGTAAGAAATAATACAGTGATAGAGAAGACTGTAAAAATAAATTTAAATCCATCTAATAATGCATTTCAAAGTATTGAATCAAAATTGAGTTCTAAACATAGCACCGTTCTGAAGTCACAATAGCCCAGTCTGCTGCTCAGGAAAATAAATACTTGTAATGGGTCCTGCCAAGAACTATGTCACATATGATCCATCCACTTTTATGTCACAGATGATCCAACCACTTTTAAATGTCTTTGTTTTGAATGGAAGAGATTTAAATATCAATTTAAATCTAGTGATGGATCAAACTTGAAATGAGCCAGAATTCAAAGGTTAACTCCTACTCATTTGAAAAGCTTCATTGCGTTTCAAGATGAGCCTAGACTCTTATGATGTTTGGTCCACACTCTGACATCTGTCCCTATTGCTAGCCAGCCCTCTCTAGTAGCCAGCGCTCTCTCTGTCTTCCTTTACTCAATAAAAGGTTCCTTGTGAAGAAGAAGGATTAACTGGCAATACGTAGCAAGGTCATCCTTAGGGTGGAGCAACCAGAGCAATCACCACAGGTCCTGTGCTGGCACAGGCCCCATTCTGGGTACACTGCAGCCTGCCCTGTTCTCTTTCCCAGTCCACCTCCCCCCCGCACAGCACAGACAAGAGCTGTTGGGTGGTGTTTTTTTAAACCCCGGTAGGTAAAACATCAGAGCACTAAGGAATGAGCACACACTCCAGTTACAGAGTAAGTACCCTGTTTCCCTGAAAGTAAGACCTAGCAGTAATTTCTGATGTACCACTAATTGCCCTAGTGCATTTTTGGGAACTAAAATTAATATAAGGCACTGTCTTATTTTCGGGGAAACATGGTAGCAGAGGATTGTTTTGTTGTTGCAGCTATTTAGAGAAAACATATGGAGATTCTTGTGGAACTAAATACTAAGTATGTATTGGTTAAGTACACCTGGATAGGAAAGACCTAAATCTAATCTAAAGGACGACATAATGAATAGGTAAGGAGGGAGGGATATGTTTCCACCTTCTCTCTAGGAGGAAAGGAAGGATTGTGACTCAGCACAGGAAGTGCAGAAGAGTCAGATCAGGGGTCATAGGGTAGAGATAGGTAGAACAGTTAGGGAGACTTTTACTCACTATTTCTATACCAAATGCCCCTAGTTGTCATTTGGATAGTTGGTGCAAAAAGTTGATGCACTGGAACTCCATATCCAACATGAGCTGACCTTTTTTTTTTTTTTTTTTAAAGCACTATGCAGGTTTGCCTGTGCCATCAATCAGTATGATTCTGTAATCATATGAAATGTTCTCTTGCACATGCTGATTTGCCCCCAGCCCCACACCCCTCTTGGGATGGCCCTGACAGGTACCTATAAAGCAGAGGCCTTGTGCAGGTTATCCTTATTTGAAGAACACTCCTGAGCATTTTTAGAATTGTGACTTTGTAGTGTTCTCTGCCTCCTGAATTGGATCGAGAGGCAGAGTAAATAACATTCTCAAGTGCCTTCACACAAAAAATGGTGTCTTTGTACAAATATATATATAGGAACAACTACCAATTGATTTCTTTTTCTACATATTCCTAAAATACCTTGATTGAGTGAAAAATACTAGTAGGAAGCAACAAGGAAATTACTGATATTTGACATTTATGTTTAATATTGAATTACAGATGTATGTATAAAGAACCCTGGGCTCCTCACAAGTATACATTGTAGATATTTACATTAGCTGTCCTGAGTGACCAGGGAAAACAATACCTCAAATGCTCCTAAATTGAGAGAAAGTAAGGTAAAAAATGACATTATATGCTGATATTTTGACTGAAGGGCAAATTCCTACACATTGTCTGTTTACTCTTGTACATTTGTTCCATGTGTTATATGACAGCTGGGAATATATTCCCAGCTGTAAAGCAAGCACTTTACTCCTGACAAACCTACACATGAGCATTTATTCATGTGTCAATCTTTTGTTTCTGTGAATGCAGCTACAGGTGAGAGGCTCAACTTTCACTTAAAAAAAATTTAAGAATGTGAAAAGTATCTACCCATTTATTGCTCTTCCATATTTGCAAGGGTAGTTTAAGCAAAACTCTTTTGATAATGTTGCCCAGACACACAACTATGCAGTCCATAGAAGTCATACAGTCATTTACATACATTCTCAGATCCTTGAATAGTCCCACTGATACACCTACACTTATATTCAGAGTATTTAAATCTAAGTTGTTGTTTTTCATGGGCAACTGTAATAAGGGAATTAATTACTTTCTCTGGATTAAGGTAGCTTATAAAATATGTAGATGTGTTGACCCTAAATATCCTATTAAACTTGCATTTAAAATGCTTCTTTCACCTCAAGTTTTATACTCTGAATAAAACCAGAATAACTTGTGTTAGCAACTGCAAATTTTAAAACGAGTTTTTAAAAATTCCATTATTGTAGGAAGTTGTACTTATAAAAAGTTGCTAATTAGTTTTAAAATAATTGATACAGACAATTCAAAGTAGGGATGTGCGAAACGTTTCAGATACAAAATGTTTTGTACCCAAAATGGGCCGTTTGGGATGTTTTGTAGCCAAAACGAAATGTCCCTGTTTCGGGTACAAAACGTTTTTATGTTTCAGACTTCCATTATGTGGCGATCTCTGAGTCAGTCTCCATTATGTCTTTGATGTCTATTTGAATTTCCCGCCCTTCTAGCCTTCTGATCGGTGACCTAAAGCATGAGCTGACCTGCTGACAATTCCCTCCTTGTTCCCCATTGTCTCTTGCCGCTTGCCACTCTTTACTGACCCCACATTGGCCAGGGGAAGGGTTGAAGAAGGGGCGAGGGTGGGGGAGTTCAAGGAGGGGTTTTCAATTCATTCAACAAGTGAGTTACTCAGTTGCCATTCTGCCTTTCTGCCTCATTGAAGAGAGAGAGAGAGAGAGAGAACTGGTTTGCATTGCATGCCTCAAGTTGCCATGATGCCATGTCATAGCCTATGCCTGCCTTGTTGCCGGCCTGAGCCAAGCCTGCCAGCCTGCTATGGCTACTGCATGCCAGCCTGGGAATGGATTTATCTGCTGCATTGCTTGTTTTGTTCCAGAAGAATTTTTTTTCACTCCCTTGAGAGAATCGCTGCCTGCCTGTGCCTGCTGTGTCTGTCTGTGCCAGCCACCAGCCCCAGCCCCTGTGGCCACTGGCCAGTCACCCCCTTTCCCCCCAGATTTTCAAGGCTTTTGCCCCAGCTCGCACAAGCCTGAAGAATCTGGGATACTGTATTCTTGGGTTTTTTTTTCCTGTTTGGAGGGAGGTTTGGGGTTGCAATTGGATTTTAAAAGTTGTATGTTTATGCAATTTATTCAAATGCCTTAGATGGTTTGCTTTGTTGTGCCTGTATTTGGCACAAATTGATGGACACAGGCAGACTCTCTCTTTCTCTGTGTGTGGACTTCTTTGCAATGAGGATTGGGTCATATTGTGTGTGACTTCTAGCAGCAGCATCATTTTTATTCAAACTAGATTGCTTGCATCTACTCAATAGGTTGTACTGCTGGTGCCACAGGCATCTGTTGCAGAAATGTAAAAGAAATGCACCATAAAATTGTGTGCTATTGTTGTCATCATCATCATCACTCTTTTATTTGTGTAGGTGAGAGGGGGCCCAAACCTCGCAGAATGTACAATGGGGTACAGGGCTTTGCTGTTTTTGAGGTGTTCTGAGTGTATATTCTCTGGCAGCATATGAGATTTTCAATTACAAACCATGAATCCACTCTCATTACTCCCAGAACACCTCAAGAAAAAGCAACACCCTGTACCCCATGCGTTAGCAACCCATGGGGGTGGATGGCACCCTATGTGCACTACACCATCACTCACTCTGGGTCACTGCAGTGCCCCCCAAATGGAGTTATGGGACTTCTGAAACCTCTATTATTCCCTATGGGGAAAATTCTTAAAGATGAGTAAACTTCAAAAATAATTTAAAAATCAGCCCTTTGCCTTTCCCTTTGAAATAATTCTGGTAGCTTCCTTGCCCCCACTGGGCACTACCACCCACCACACTCTGCTCAGGGCCACTCCTCCCTCCACAACATGAAGCAATACATTTGCTGGAATCCCCATTATTTCCTATGGGAAAATTCTTAAAGACGTGTAAACTTCAAAAAGTCACCAAAAAAACAGCCCTTTGCCCAATTCCTTTGAAATTTGGGTAGTAGATTCCACCCATTGGGCACTACCACCCCTCACTCCTTTTGCCCTGGGACCCTTTTTTGATCTGAATAGATTCAGATTCAGAAAATTCAGGCACAAAATGAAACAGGGGTGATTCAGGGGGGTCAGATTCAAACCCAAAATGAAATGGGGGTGTTTTGATTCAGGTCCGAATCGAAACACAAAGATCTTTTTGTGCACACCAGAAATTCAAAGTATCTAAATATACAGGTCAAACCTTTTTCATTTGCATTTTACACTCCATTATAAATGAAAGGGGAGAGCTAGATTTTCACTCTATATGTTACCATCAAGCTGAACAATTAATTTATGATAAAAACCAATAAAGTATTTCTTAATTATGATGAACAAAGTTGGCTACATTGTTGGATATGTTTATCATTCATTGGCTCAAGTCAATGAAAATGGAGTGAATACATTACTGGGAGTTGGTTCTTTGTAAGAAATTGTGAATGTCAAGATACCATGATTAGGATCTAATGGGTTCATATCCAAATATTTCTTTTTGTGTGCTAGTGTTTCTGATAGAGATTTGCACGAAATAGATTTTGCATTTTGTTTTGAGCTCAAAATAAAATGCAGATAGCTAAAATCTCTTGTTGAAACAGTAGTTGACTCGGTTGTTTCGATGGAACAAAACTCAAAACATTTCAAGTGTTTCAGACATAGGGAACAATGGGAAAAATTGAAACACCTCATTGTTCCTCATGAGTAGCTCCTAGGAATACCAAAATGGGTGGTAGGGCATGACTGGTACTACTTACCACCCAACCAGTGTTCCCTCTAAATGGAATTCCAAGGTGTTGTTAACTACAACCTCTACAATCCATAAACAAAAGCCATTCCAACTGGTGATTCTGGGATTTGTAGTCAACAACATCTAGGAGTCCCTGTTAGAGGGAACACTGCACCCAGCCCACAAAAGAAATGGGCAAGTGGGTGATTTTCAACAAATTTTCAACCTTTCCTCATAGGATACTAAGATGGTTTGGGGAATAGGTTAAAGGTTTGTTGAAAATCACCCGCTCATCCATTGCTTTTATTGGTTAGGTTTTAGTTAGAACCCATCATGCCCTACCACATCATCCACTTTGCTGTCCCTAGGGAATACCAATGGGGATCAAAGGGGTGTTTTGAGTTTCCCTATTGTTCCCTGTGACTGGAACAAACTGCACTCATGGAGTGCACACACAACATTTGCATTGCAATTTGCATTGAATTTTGCAACCCTGCCTCTAAAAACATCTGCAGAAGCATACAGTAAAAGGGAATCTGTCCCTCCCAACACAGAACATGCATTTCCAACACAGTCCAAAAATGGCCAAGGAAGAGCCAGTAAGAGACAGAAAACCAATTGGCAAGGGAAAAACAGGCCTCCAAAATGGTACTTGAAATGTCACAATGTTTCAAATCGAAATAGGGTTGTTTTGTTCTGAGCTCAAAGCAGACCCTTTATTTAAAGGGCTTCCCCCTCCCCAGCTTGAAACACTCAAAATCGCTAATTCTGAATAAAAATGTTTTGATTTTGAAACATTTTGCACATACCTAGTTTCTCAGTTTTCCTTTTCAATTACAGCTCCCTGTTTTTGCCAGAGGAAAATCTCAAAAGTGCTCTGAAAGTAGCTTCAGATATGATACCTGATTCATCTGACCATGCTTCTGCATCACAATGAAATACCTGAATGCATGTATATCAACCAAGGAACTGTTTCCTATGCTTGGGTTTGGGGGCAGGTGCCTCTCCAGGCTTCATTATGACATGGACATAGAATGAAAGTAAATGAAAAATCGCATGCAGTTCTGTTCTAGATTACATCCAAAATCCTCCTAAGTACATAGAAATGACGATGTCTGTCTGTCTACCCATTTTATCATTCCATTTTATCATTCCCAAAGAGGTTAACAATCAAAATGAAAAGCAATGTATTGTGCTGATCAGTGGATAGCAATTAGAATCTAGAAGTGAATTGTACTGCTGTCAGTGTCACTAATCTAACTTTACTGAAAATCATAGGTTAGATGTTCCTTTTCTTTTTAGCCTAGTTTAATATGTAGTTATAGAGGAAATCAGTATTTGATTTCACAGCCCATTTAAGCTGATTTCCTTTTCTCCTTCCAGATTTGGGTGGAGAGAATCCTGGAGTGAATTTCACTTCCAAAAGGAAGCTGGAAGCAGCTTACAGAGTCCATAAAATACTAATAAACACCAGCAACAACCACTGAAGGCAAGGGTGGTTTGGGGAGGGAGCGGCGAGGTGGGGGGGGGGGGTCAGGCATGTTGGGAATTACAATGGCAGCTGGATTATTCCTAGGCTAGAAAATAAAGGGTTAATTTATCTTTAGACCTGAAGGGAGGTGGGGGGATTAATAAGTAAAAGGGTTCTCTGTAGACCTGCTTTGAGTCACATAGGTGCACTGGCAAAGGCTTCTTTTTCCATACAAACAGACATGTAACCCAGCTAAGGCTTTTCTTATTTTAAGTATAGCATCTTACAGTTATGAATTATGACTGAGTAGAGTCTTTAGAACCCAGTTCAGCTAACAAAGCACCCCCTCAGACAAGTAATCCCCCCTCCACCTTTCCGCTATTTGCATTTTAGAAATCTAATGTGTGGAACACAGGGATGTTGTGCTGGGACTAGACAAAAACAGTTATTCTTTCCACTGTGAAATATAAGACAATCCATTAATCCAAAATCGGTTTATGAAGAGAGTTCAATTAGTCAATATTTTTTATGCTCAGCGATAGGCCATTGCATTGCATATAAACAAAATATAGTTATATCAATTAAATACAATTAAAACAAGTGTGATGAGTTAAGGTGCTTTACATTTTCACTCTTCCTCAAAAAAGAATGGAAATTGCAAGTTAAGGTGCCCATCTTAGCTTCTGTGCCATATAAGCTGTAAAGACTGTAGAGTCTGGTATATGATGATAGCTTTAGAAATGAGGCTCCACGAACCTACACTTTGCCTTGAACAGAGAAGCATCAGGTAGAAACTCACCAGGGGCATCTCTAGGAAGTGATTAGGGAAACTGCACCTGTTAAATGTCTGCTTGGATGCAATGACCAAATGAAAGACCAAGGCAAAGTGTGGGAGCATGGATTCTAGTAAATTATTCAAAGTTTGCTGATGGCCTTTGCTTCCCCCCATTGGTGGGAGTGAGAGAAAGGGGGCAGAGAGAGAAAACAAATGACCATGAAAAGAAAGGGGGGGGGATGAAGGGTTGTTTAACTATACAAGTGCCAGAGTGCTCATAGACTGTCCATATCAGGCACCTATGTTCAGAACCAGGAAGTCACTCGCCAGGAATTGCCAGGAATTGCCTCTCCCAAATTTGGGTTCAGAATTCTTGGTGGGCAGACTCAGTTATGATCTTAGCTAACATTCTAAGTTATTTTCCCTGTTATTATGGGGATTTTGAAGAATTACTCAAAAATAACTAGACTGATGTTTTTCAAACAAGCAAAAAGCACGAGTCATTTATGGACCTGAATTTTGGGAGAATGGTAACAAGGCATCAAACATTTTAAAATATACATTATCTGTGGTGAAAAAAGTTCACCAAAACTGAAATCGCTTTTTGGAATTAAAAACATAAACTGCTTCATTTCAGCCATTTTGCAACGGATTTGAACCAAATCTGGAGGGGTGGTATCTTTTGCCCCCTGCTTGATGTGTCCGCAATTTCAGAGCGATAAGGTGGATGCCTTTTCCTTCATAAGCAATAGAATGTTCAGGGCTTATATTGGCAGAACGTTGAAAACATTCCCCATCTTAATTATACTGGTACAACTGTGCCAGTGTAATCACCACTTCAAAAGGTGCCTCTTGCTCAGTTAGCAATTCTCAAAATACAGCATATAACAATAAAACACCTTGTTAAAATATGGCAAAACCAACAAGTCTGCTCCCCCTGTGCAAAATGTTTTCCCATGAAACCAATTCAGAAATGCTAAGCAGAAAAGTTTTCTGAATGATTGAAGAGTTGACTGCAGCTGGTCCTCTTTGGGAATGGAATGGAATTAAAACAGGGAGTCTATCAACACAACACTTTCCCATGCACAATATTCCTTATGTTCAAAACAATTTCGATTTCTGTTGTCTTCATTAGTTATAGGAAGAAAGAAACAATATCAAAGTGCTTACTATCTACAAGACAAACATTTATGTGCTCAGGCATATACATTTGCATTTACAAAGTAGGGAAAGTAGAAAGTATTACTGAGGTTCAATTCCATGCTGAGAAGTACTAGATGTAAGCACTGTGTTTCTCCTCCTGAAGTGCAATAGTTTTTCCTTCATCTTCAAATATTTGTGGGAAATACGCGCCCCCCCCCCAGTTTTTCACTTAATACAATTTTCACTGTGGATAGCAAGCATCCCTTGGAAAAAAAATACTTCAAAACATTGCTGTTTTCTCATCTTTTTCCTCCTGTAACATCTTTTGGCAGACTTTGTTGACAAATTGCCATGTTTTTGAAATAAGCAATTACTTGTAATGGAAAAGGCTCCAAAAAGTGCTTCATAAATCAAAACACTTAGGCCTTGTGTAAAGGACTATTTTACGAGAATAGATGTAACATCGTTGGTATAAACACAGGTGTTCATAACTTCTGTCAGGAGAATTTACATGATGGGAGAAAGACACTGGCACAATGCCAGCTAAAACCCTGTTGTCACCTGCTGCAGTTGCTACTGCATTAGCAAAAGTCTTATAATGGCAGTACTCGGGTCAGGTGCAAAGCACAGGAATTGACATCTGTGACACAGGACTGGCAAATGAGTCAGAATTACAGGCCTAGGGAAAACAAATTCCTGTTCTTAGCAAATAGGAATTAGAAGTAGAAATGTGAATTAATAGTATTTTGCGATTCAATTTGAGCTTGAATCAAATCATAAAATACTTGAATTGATTTGTCAAAACGGTGACCATTGCCAGCTGTTTCGATGAATCAACTTGGATTGATTTGGCCATAGCGAATGGGGAACTTGAATCACCCCATTGTTCCGCATGGGTAGGTCCTAGGGACACCAAAGTAGGTTGGGTGGTAGGTCATAATGGGTGCTACACACACAAAAATGAGCAAGCAGGTGATTAAAAAAAAACACCCTTTCCCCAAAACTCCCATAGGACCTAGGATCTACCCATGGGGGACATTGACGTATTCTGAGTTCCCCATTGTTCTCTATGGCTGAAACAAACTGCACTCACAGAGTGCACACAACAAGCTTTGCATTGCAATTTACAAGGCCTTGTGTGTCCCTACCTTGCAGATTTAATGCTGCATATTAGCAGTACACAGTAAAAAGGACTGTGTCCCTCCTGACACAGAACACACATTTTTTTCAAACACAGTCCAAAAAATGTCAAAAAAAAAGCATGACTGACCCAGAATCCACTCTCAGCCACAATGTCTGCAATAATCATTGGCATAAGCCACAATCATTGACACAAGTTGCCCTCTCTCACACAATTATGACTCCATTGCAACAGTTGCCACAGCAGCACCCTTGGCAGCAAGCATAGCCATAAGATCAGCTAGAAGCATGTCATCAGTCACATTTTGACTGAGTACACCTTGCAACACAGAATGCAGATTGCAGAGCAGACCAGAGCAGTAAGTGAAGCCAGACATAGCACTCATCACAGCAATCACCAAGAAATATTAGACATAGGGACATAGAGTTGAACTGTCACTGTCTATTTTTCACCATCTCACAAACAGACCAAACCACAATTCTATGCAGGCAGGTAGGCAGGCAGGCAGACACCCAAGTTCTGCCTTTGTAAATTTGAGATCCAGCAAAACCAGATAATTAATAGCAAGCAATAGAACAGCAAGCAGATTATACTTAATGCTGAGAAAACCACAAAATCAAACCTTCCTTCATTTTATCCTGCCTGCCTTGGAGAGACAGGAGGACAGAGCAGTCATGGCCTGATGGATCAATGGTCTGACAGGAAACAAAGCTTATACACTTAAGATGAGAAGAAGTCCTCTTTGTTCTATTCTTCTCAGCATACAGCCCTGCTTGCCTGCATGCCTGCCTGCCTATGTTTGGATAACATGGCCTTAGATTGGTGCTGGGCCCCTGATGACAGCCAGACACATGGGTCAGGGCACCAGCCCATCATCTCATCATTGGCCGTGGTGGTGGTGTTTGAGCATGTCTGCATGTGTCAGCAGCACTCATGGGCAGACGGTGAAACATCTGGTTTTGGGGTTGGGAGGGTGGGGCGAGCTGCCAGTGGTTTAGCATTGGATGGGGTTGACCATGAGTCTCCCACCTCCCATGGCCAGCTCTTGTTAGCCCAGCAGTGGGAGGTTGACCTTCAGGAAATCAAGCCATTCCACCATGTGTGATCAGCCATGTGTGCACGATGGGGTGTCAGGACATCTCCAACCATGGAGAACAACCTCTTGCTCTGGAAACTTGTTGGCAGACACTAGAGAAACCATTCAGCAGCTGCAATCATGTCTGGTCAGACTTGATGATGCATTGCCCAAAATGGGATCAGCTCCATCGCCCTGCCTGCCACTGGCTCCTGCAGGCACTGCAGAGCATATTGCTCAGCACTGCTGCAAGGCTCAGTGGGATCTTTCCATATGCCTGGAAAGATGCCAAGGACTGGAGAAGTGGGGACAACTTGAGGAATAGGCCCCTTTTACCATCACCCATGATGATTAGAAGCAGCCACCCTCCCTCTGCCTGGCAATCTGCTGCTGGCTCTGCCTCATACCCTTCTGTACATTTTGGGTTTTTTTAAAAAAAATTGAAGCCTTAACTCTGATGTGGGGAGGGGGGAAAGAAGCATCTAAAGGGCAAGTATTTTTAAAAGGGTGTTGGGTCGGAGTGGTCTATTTATGCTCTGTGTGCCACACACAGATCTATCTATCTATCTATCTATCTATCTATCTATCTATCTATCTATCTATCTATCTATCTATCTAATTTAACATATTTTAATACCCCCCCACCCAAAACTTATACCTCTTGGTGGTTTACAATAAAACAAAATAAATAACAACAGAAGAAGTTAAAACTTTTTAAACTTACAACAATTTAAAATTTTAAAACAATGTTAACACTATTAAAACAGTATTTAATTAAAAGACTGGGTGAACAGATGCATCTTAATTTTTATTAAGTTGTCAGAGATGGGGAGGCTCTTATTTCAGCAGAGAGTACAGTCCAAAGCTTTGGGGCAGCAGCAGAGAAGGCCCATCCCTGAGTAGCCACCAGATGAGCTTGTGGCACCTACAGATGGATCTCTCCTGATGATCTCAATGGGTGGTGGGGTTCATGGTGCAGATGTTCTCTTAAATACTCATGACCCAATCCATTTACAGCTTAATACACCTTGTATTTTGCTCAAAACGTATCCACAGCTAGTGTAGCTTTTCAATACATGAGTATATGGTCTCTCCAAGATGGCCCAGATATCAACCAGGCTATCTCATTCCATACCAACTGTAGCTTCTGGACTACATATAAAGGCAGCCCCACATATAGCGCATTGCAGTAGTCCAGTCTGGAGGTAACCAGCATATGTACCACTCTTCTGACTTCATTTATCTCAAGAAACGGATGCAGCTGGTGTATCAGCCGAAGCTGATAGGAGGCACTTCTGGCCATAGCCTCAACCTGGGACACCAGGGAGATGTTTGTGTCCAGAAGTAGGGATGTGCAGACCTGGTCCGGCAGTCCGTGATCCGACAGTTCGGTCCATGAGTTCATGGGTTCATGATCGAACCTAACCCCCCTGGTTCCGTCCGGAACAGAACTGGACCGCCGGGTCCAGTCCGGCAGGTCTGCAAACTGGCCTAGCCTACGGCCTTGCAGAGGTCATTTGCACATGCGCCGTGGTGGCCAAAATGGCAGCTGCTCGCTTTTATGGAGGCCCAAAAGGGCCAAAATGACTATGTTTATCCGGCCACGGCGGTGATGAGGGAGGCCGGCAGGGGAGAGGGAACCAGCGCGGACCACCCGTGCGTACAGTAAGCCCCCCGAAGGGGCTACAGGTAGTTACTTTTTGTATTTATTTATTTATTTATTTATTAAAAATAAAGTTCGCGGACCGGACTGGACCGGACCAGGGGTGGTTCAATGGGTGCCGGAGCAAACTGGCCTGGTTCAGTTCGAGGCCGATCTGGTTCCGTGCACACGACTATCCAGAAGGACCCCCAGACTGTGTACCTATTCCTTCTGGGTAAATGTGATTCCCATCCAGCACAGGCAGAGCAAACCCATCTCCTGAGTTTCAACCCCACACAATGAGTACCTATGTTTCACTTTGTTATCCCTCATCCAGCCCATCACCGCCTCCAGGAAGGCTAGTGATCTCTCCCAGCTGTTTCATGTAGATGTTAAACAACAACAGAGGAAGTGTGACTCTTTTGGTCCTTTTGGATCTCTCTGCGGCTTTTGATACTATCGACCATAGTATCCTTCTGGAACATCGGAGGGTGTTGGGAATGGGAGGCACTGTTTTACAGTGGTTCCGCTCCTACCTCTCGGACAGATTCCAGATGGTGTCAATTGGAGACTGTTGCTCTTAAAAAGCTGTGCTTAAGTATGGTGTCCCTGAAGGCTCCGTACGTTCTCCAATGCTTTTTAACATCTACATGAAACCACTGGGAGAGATCATCAGGGGATTTGGAGCTGGGTGTTACAGTACACTGATGACACCCAGATCTACTTCTCCATGTCAACTTCTTCAGGAGCTGGCATATCCTCCCTAAATGCCTGCCTGGAAGCAATAATGGGCAGGATGAGGGAGAATAAACTCAAGCTGAATCCAGATAAGCCAGAGGTATTTATTGTGCGGGGTCAGAACTTTAGAGACTATTTTGATCTCCCTGTTCTAGATGGGGTCACACTTCCCCAAAAGGAACACGTTCGCAGTCTGGGAGCGCTTCTGGATTCACACCTCTCCTTGGTTTCTCAGATTGAGGCGGTGGCCAGGGGTGCTTTCTATCAGCTCCGGCTGATATGCCAGCTGCGCCCGTTTCTTGAGATCAATGAACTCAAAACTGTTGGTAACCTCCAGACTTGACTTTTGTAATGTGCTCTATGTGGGGCTGCCTTTGTATATAGTCCAGAAAGTTCAGTTGGTTGAGAATGCAGCAGCCAGGTTGGTCTCTGGGTCATCTTGGAGAGACCACATTACTCCTTTACTAATGGAGCTACACTGGCTGCTAATATGGTTCTGGGCAAAATACAAAGTGCTAGTTATACAAAGCTAGTTATATAAATGGCTTAACTCCTGGGTATTTAAGAGAACGTCTTCACTACAAGCCCCACCGCGCATTGAAGTCATCTGAGGAGGTCCATCTTCAGTTACCGCAAATTTGTTTGGTGGCTACACAGAGACGGGCCTTCTCAGTCACTGCCCCAAGATTGTGGAATGCACACTCTGCTGAGATATAATCTTCCCCATCTCTGGCAATTTTCAAAAAAAACCCTGAAAATCCATCTTTTCGCCCAAGCTTTCTTAGCTTCCTAAATTTTTTAGGTTTTAATCTCTGGTTTATTTTTAAATTGTTAAATTGTTTCAAGTTGTATATGTTTTTAACTTGTTTTATGCTGTTGTTAACCTTCCAGAGACAAAAGTTTGGGGTGATTTACAAATTTGATAAATAAAATAAACATAAATAAATAAGCATCCGAGGCAATATGAAGCCCTGAGGGACACCATTGTTGGGGACCATGTACCCCAGCCTTAGGCTTAAAGGTACCAACCCAGAAGTATGTGGAATTCAGGCCTGTGTCTGATTTCATTTTATATTAAGAGTTCAATTAATGCCTGGGCTCAGGGTGAATTGACACCCCAGATCTCAACTGGTCTGTGAGGGAAGAGGCAATCCAGCATTGTATTATGAAATGGGTACCCAAGGAAGCACAAAAGCCAGGCCCGAACAATCCAAATGCTAAAATGTGATTCACTACCAGATAATGTCTGTGGAAGAGGCCAGAGGCTGATCTCCCCTCTCCTGTTGCAAGAAGTCATCGTTAATCCTTGTCAATGATTAACTCAATTGCTCTCTATAGAAATTCAACATAGGTAGATGCATACAAAGAAAACACCTATAGACTATAATTCTTACCTTACTAACACTTTAATACCTTTTGGGGACAGGCTGGCAAATCTGGGAAGATGCCCATTTTCAGCTCAGAGATGCAGATTTGCTTTGGGCAATGTCCCCCCCTTCTAAGCACACAGTTTACAGAAGATGAGATTCAGATCTCTCTGGACTGGCCAATATCCTGAATAATTAAAAGACATTATCCAGAAGATAACAGCATTGTCACCCCTTTTTGAGGACCCAGGAAAAGATGAGATTTGAATAGATCAAAGGAAAATACAACTATAAAGAATGAGGCTACTGGACAGAGAGTTAGCATCTTGTGCCTACATGCAAGATCTGCTCACAAGCAATCCCAGAGTTTGCTGCTAAGCCGCGAGGCAACAAGCAGGAACTCTGTCCATGGACAGGAGCTGTCTTTGACTTCTACTACGCAGTGAGAAGTCAAGACTTCCCCATCCATGGTGCTCTGACTCTCAGCCGTGATCTGAGCAAACTGCAAAAGCTCCTGTCTCCAGCCAAGAGCCTCGCTCCTTCAGCTGAAGAGATCCACCGCTCTCAAGTCTCTGATCCTGGTAATATGCTGCCCCTACAAACCTTGGATCCCTCCATCTTTTCCCCTCCTCCTCCTTCCCCCCCTTTTTCCTCTACTAATTCCTGATCTCCCCAAACCATACCAGTCCTCAACCTTCCTTACCCCCCCCCACCTTTTCTGTCTATATCTGATTTATATTAGGCTTTAGGAAGATTTAAAACACACACACACACATATGTTAGTTAGGAACACGGGTTGAACATTGGTGCTGGCTAGGATGTTCTGTTTAAATACTGTTAGTAATATTGATAGAGTGCTGCTTTATGCTCTGCTAGATTGCTGTTGTTATTCTTTTATACTCAGTAAAGCCCATTGAATCCTTTTAGGATTGGTTTGATCTCCTTTCTTCCTTGCGCCCAGATCCTACATGGTCACTATATAAAAGAACTTGGTCACTTGGTGACACTATGAGACAGGCCTAATTTTATATGCTAGCTAATGAGCATATTTAGTATATAAATCAGGCCTGCACGGTAACACCATACCCTCCGATTTTGAAGAAAAACAGTCTCCAAGGGACACCATCTGGAACTTGCCCAAGGGTTAGGAGTGGAACCACTGCAAAGCAGTGCCTCCCCACCCCCCAACCCCCTCAGAGGCTCCAGAAAAATACTATGGCCGATAGTATCAAAAGCTGCCAAGAGGTCCAAAAGGATCAACAGAGTCACACTTCCTCTGTCAATTCCCAATTGGAGATAATCCATAGGCCGACCAAGGCAGTCTCCACCCCATAGCCCACCTGAAAGTCAGTCTGAAATGGGTCTAGATAATTAGATTTGTCCAAGACTGTTTGGAGCTGGGAGGCCACCACTCTCTCAGTTACCTTGCTCAGCCACAGAAGGTTGAAGACAGGCCTGTAGTTCAACTCTGAGGGATCCAACGCAGGCTTCTTCAGAAGTGGTCTAATAATTGCCTCCTTAAGACAAGGAGGCATCTTGCCCTCCCTCAGAGCAGCATTATTTTTGGAGGGTGGTAACTGTGAGCAACAATAGGGCAATTCAAAGAGAAAGGAATGCAAACTGCAGGGGATTACTGTGGCCTCTCTACTTGTACCTACTTCCTCCCTTCCGCAAATGAGGCCCTATTTAAAGAACCCTATTTTGATAACCTGACCAAGTTGGTGTGTGTGTGTGTTTGTCTCATCTTCAGGTGTCTTCTGCTAGGGGCTTCCAGCATCTTTGGCTGGAGTCTGGCAGGTGTTGCTCTTGTATGCACTCTTGGGCCAAGCAGACACCAGGACTGAACAGATGGGGGGGAGGGAAGTTGGGCACCTTTCAGTTACCCACCCACCAAAAAAACCCAATCATCATCATCATCATCATCATCATCATCATCATCATCATCCCTGAAAAAAGGGAAATAGGGAGAGCCTGACAGGCTTGGCATCAGACAATAAGGATGTGCACTAAACCAGTTTGCCCAGTTCTGTTTGAATTCGAACCGGGTTCAAACCGGGAGGGGGAGGTTTGGTTTTGCTCCCCCCTCCCCGGGTTCAGTTCAAATTTGAACCTGTTCGAACCCGGAAAGTAGGCTGAAAATAGATGTCTCATGAAGGGTATGTTCATCAGTTGCTAGTTAAAGCACAAAAGAGCTCTGTTTTAGATAGAATAGTCCTCTGGTTAGATGATGGAAAGAACTTAGAGAAAATAGCAGTAGATCATCTCATAAAGGAATTAAACAGAATCCTGAAACAACACTGTTGTCTTTTTACTATGGGAAAATAGTAGACTATTAAAAGAAAAGAACACCAACGTGCTGGTGCATGAAAGCTTCTTCTTCTTTTAAAATCATCAATGTATTTTGATTTCTGGTTGCTTTTATTTATCCATATCCATACAAGACATTTCTCATGTACAAAGCCACTTGTTAATAATGTACCCATGCAACCAAAACAGGCTCTTCCTCATAGATGACTATTCAGGTATCTGCCATTTCAGTGCTGCACTCTCTTCTCTGTTTTTCAGCCTCTGAAGAAGGAAAACTGAAATATTTATTATCAGGATATTATCTTGCAGGAAGAAATTGCTTTTCTGTTGAAATTCTCAGCAAAAGTGGCAAGAAGAACTCTCAAACTATATGTTTGAGGTCCTACATCCTCCCCGAGTGCCTGTAATTGAAAGAGATATAACCAAACAGTAACATAATGAAAATATTTTAATTTGTTTCTTAGGTCATACATTTAATATTCATGTCTGTGCTCTGTGATAATGAATCTGTGTTACCTGGACACTTTTGCTCTTATCTCTTTATTTCAGATCATAGATGAGTTAGATGTGTAAATGTGTGGTGTGTGGGGTTTTTAACCCCAGAAATAATTCAGTCTAAACTAGAATGTGCAGCCCTAATTCAGGGGAAACCAGAATAATATGTGAAGTGCTCCCCTATAGCTCGCAATGATTTCAGGGTAAATCTGGCTAATATGTGAACTCACACTCTCCATTCTGGAGGAGCTGTGAGCTAAAAGCGATGCATGGGAAAGTTCTTGGTTAGTGAAACCAAGAATCTCTCTTAAAATCTGCTTTATGAAGAGACAATTGTTGTTGTTCTTGTTTTTCTTGTAATGTAATAATAAACTCTTGTTGATGAATTGTGCTACTCTTCATTTGGGGTCTGCCTTAGTCACACACCTTTGAAGGCCTAGGACTGCTCAGCTCTTTTAGGAAGGGGTTTGCCCCTTTTCCCTCCCTCCAAGAAATCTTATATGCAGAGTGGGTTTCCCCACATCAAAAGAAAGTGGATGGTGGCAGCCTACTGTAAATCCCTTACAGTCAAGGATTCCACCCCAGTGAACTCCCTCCTCCTCCTCTGGATCTGGTAGAAACTATGACATCCATAAAGGAAAGTCAGCTTTGGACATCATGGTCTATGTGGCCTTGCGAGTAAAACAGGGGAGAACAAATCTAGCGGATTACCAAGGAATATGAATAGGATTTATTGAGTTCCCATACTCAGACTGATCAAGGGCATGGGTGGGGAATTTTCACCAGTCTGTCTGATATTCTGCTACTTATAGTATATCAGTATAGGTTTGAAACAGAGCCAGGTTGGTGTAGTGGTTAGAGTGCTGGACTAGGACCGGGGAGACCTGAGTTCAAATCCCCATTCAGCCATGTTACTAGCTGGGTGACTCTGGGCCAATCACTTCTCTCTCAGCCTAGATCATAGCTGTAGGATTAATGCTGGAAAAGAGACAAGAAGAGGAACACATCAATGAGCACCTGAAGTATCAGGATGGCTTGCAAAAACAAGTCCTCAACCAACTTAAGAAGGCCGGAAAAGGCTTTTTGTCCTTGGCAGGCTAACACTGACCAGTACAGGATTCATGGAGCTTACTGTTCCTTCTGAATATATATCCCTGAGGAATGTGTGACTCTCAGGGACATAATTTCTGAAATCGCAGAGCTTCATTAGGAAGGGGAGATTTAAAATTGTCCTTCCCCTGTAGCACAAGCACAGTGTTAGCAGCATGAGCACTGCATTAGTCTGGATTAACCACTGTATCCATGTCTTTATTCTAGGAAATGTGGGGATCACAAAGAAATAAATGTTTCGGAAGGATGAGTATTTGTACTGGTTAGCTCACTTAGTTTTGCCTTTTAAAAACCATATTTTTATTTATTTTAACTGCTAACTTGGCAAAGAGGCACCTTTTAACATGGTGATTCTCTTTATTTAGCAGGTGGAGAGTAACTGGCCCTATCCACCCCCAGCACAGTATCTCCAGTGAGTGTTGCTGGTGTCTATCTGATGTTGCTTTTTAGACTGTGAGCCCTTTGGGGACAGGGATCCATCTTACTTAATATTTTTCTGTGTAAACTTCCCTGAGCCATATTTGGAAGAACGGTATAGAAATTGAATATATATAGTATTATTACTATCTGCTTAATTAAAAAAAATCTGTGCCATGTGATACTCCTCTTGAAGTCAAAAATCTAGGGATAAAATTGTATTTCTGGGCATGAAATGCATGCACATATTCTGTTGTGGCATTAACCAAGAATGTTATCAGAGTGCTATCTAGTGTGTAGCTGCATCAGAGAGCACTAAGGACAAACCAATAGAGAGCAGAAAGACAGAAAGGGCAGTTGAGGGAAAGATGACAAGGAATACAAAAAAAGCAGATATCCAGTTCAAGGACAAGCAGAGAAGGTGCTGTTAACCACTTTGACAGCAGTTCCTTTTTCTTTCCTTTTACAGGATAGCTGGGAGGCTGGCCCAAGGAAAGCAGGGATTTGGCCTCAGGTGAACTTGCATTCAAAGGCAGGGGAGGCCTGAGATGCTATTGCTGAGAAGGAGGGATTAAAATTCATTATCCATATGCCATATACAGCAAAATCCACATGGATTTTTTCTCTGCCACAGGAATTCCCTTACATCAATCAAGCTTGGACATATGCAATGCTCATTGAGACCTTTATATCTGAACCAACACTAGGTTGCTTTGGTTGTATTGTCCCATTAACATGGAACAATACAGTTTGCATGTAATACATTTAATCAAATTTACAGTGAATTTTTTTTCACTGGGCTTTCTTACCTGTCACTATCAGGATTACAGGGTATAGGATTGTGGCATTGTAAAAATGTGAATGAATCAGTCAATAGAATTATTTGAGAATACATATGTCTAGTATTGTCAAATTATTAAAACTGGCCTGCCCTGCCCTTTTGTTCCATTAAAGCACTTTGGTATGAAGAAATCACTAGGTGAAGCGTGGAGATAAACATCATCATCTGCCTATCAAGCTGCTGTTAAAGGCGAAGGACAAAAACTGGTAAAAATGATTCTCCAACTTTCTCTAATATAAGAAAATCCTCCACTTCAGGGCCTCTGCTTAACAAATGGATTCCATTAACAGGGTAACACAGCAGTTATTAGACAGATTGGCCACCTTCGCACATAACACCAAACTGGAGGTGAAGGGGCAGAGGTTCCATTTCATGGTCATCTGAATGTGTGAAACCACAGTTTTATAACAAAAATTATCTGAGTTTTTTGAGCTGAAACTGTAATCTGAAACTTCAGTTTGTAGTGAATTTTCCTGCTCCAACCTGATGTTTGAAATCATGTCATCCAAATTCTGCCACCGCCATAACCTGGGCTTTGTGCTTTGATTGCTGCCCAAACGATGGATATCTGAAGGACTGCCTGCTCCCAAGGGTTTCTGCCGGCTTGACCAGATCATCATAGGGGGCTCTGCTTTGCATGCTGATGGTGAGTGAGGCTCGGTTGTTGAGCACGCAAGATGGGGCCTTCTCAGTCATTGCCCCAAAGCTTTGGAATCCTATCTCTCCTGTCTGAAATCCACTCCTCAGTCTCTTTGACAGTTTTTAGGAAAAATTAAAGATGTGGCTCTTCATCCAGGCTTTTGAATCAGAGTTGTGTGTGTGTGTGTGTGTGTGTGTGTTTTAAGTGCTGCTGCTTTGTGTTATGTATTATTATTATTTTATGGGTTAATAAATTTTTATAGAGAGATTATTTTTATATTTATATTATTTGTACTTTTGCATTAAGTATTTTGATTTTTGAGATAATCTGTACCTTTGCATTTTAATTATGCATTGTTTTAATTATATTGTAAATCGCTTTGAGATTATTTTAATGAAACGTGGCATATAAATTGATCAATCAATCCAATCAATCAATCAATAGTAAGTAATAATTTATTACGGTCAATGACCAGTCAACATACACACCAAAATATAAATCAGCATAAAACAAAACAAAATCAAAACAGTAAAACTTTATAACACCACATCAGGTTATGCAAAAATCTCAGTTACTACTAAGTTGTTCCCGTCTCAGTTTACAGGCTGCTGAACAGAATCTTGCTTTCCCTGCTGTGACAGCTGCATGTTGATCCGCCAAAAGATGGGAGATGTAATACTCTTCTGATTGACCAGGCCTATTTTTTTAACAATGGTTCGATCCAGGTAGTACGAATGCTCCTATAATAGGCACAGTGTAAAAGAACATGTAAGACAGACTCAATGTCACCTGAACCACATGGACATAACCGGTTCCTTAGCGGTACCCCCTTAAATCTGCCATCCAAAATGACAGAAGGCAAGGCATTAAACCATGCCAGTGAAAAGGCTCTCCTCTGGTTTAAGGTGTTCAAGTGGGTGAGGTATGCAGCTGGCTGGGGGTAGTTTGGAAAACCACCTAAAGTGCTACTGGTGATAACCAGACTTAAATCCAATTGCTTCCCCATATCTGCCACATGCTGTTTAATAATTTCTGTGGCAGCATCATGACTCAAAGCCAATAAATATTGCAGTGAGAAACCATATCTGCCCAAATTGTCATAGAGGCTCTTGCACCAAGATTGGACTCATCTTTCAGAACCAAAGGGGCAAGGCCCTGGGGCAGGCATATAATTTAAGCCAGTAGTTAAATGTACAAAGCCACACCTGTGCCTCAACTCTGGTCAACCCTGTTTCTAAATGCAAGTTATTATTCAATACACATCTGGTGACTTGAAAAATGGCATGAAGAAATCCAGTTTGCACCACGGCTAAGGGCTTCAAATTACAGGTGGGAGAAGAACCATCTTGGGAAATGGTGGGCTGGATTGCTAATAATAAATGTGTGGTGATGCCCCTTCTCCCAAGGACCCCTCTCTCATGAGAGTGGCAGAACACAGAGACACACATGCAGGCTGGAGGGCTGTTACCACCCAGCCTCTAGATACATGCAAGCCCCGGGGAAGTGTACCACACCAACACCTTTCTAGATTTCAGCGACTGGCAGAGTGAATAGCAGGAGTGAAAGCACTCACTCTGCCAGCATGGCCATTCCTTGTCATGTGTGCATGCTCATTTTTGCCCAGAACGGCCACCCTGCTTGCCAGGGATCCCTGGAAAAAGGAGGTCTCCTCTCCTCTGATTCCCTGTGGTGGCTGATCTGCATATGCTGCAACGCTGGTCCCAGCCTGGGAATTTTGAATGTGTACTAGGATCCATTTCCGATTTTGCCAGGCTGAGTCCACAAGGAAATGGCTGGAAACAGTGGCCTGGAATCCTTGGGAGTCTTTAGGTGTTAAGTGTAGAGAGTAAGATGAGGAATATGAGTTCTATTTTTAAACTGATATAGCAGGGCCTTACATCAGTGGAAGCCCCTATAGTGGGATGGCCTAACTCATAAGGGCACAGTCCTATGGAGACCCAAATTTCATAGAGCC
Source organism: Hemicordylus capensis (assembly GCF_027244095.1). Lineage (NCBI taxonomy): Eukaryota > Metazoa > Chordata > Lepidosauria > Squamata > Cordylidae > Hemicordylus > Hemicordylus capensis. The sequence goes on from NC_069660.1 coordinate 231,982,184, forward strand.
TCTGGTCCTCCCAGTGGACTGACTCTCTCATGAGAGGGCTAATCCCCGGCTGGCAAGCCAACATAGGGGCAGGAGTGTTTTGGGGGTTCATGGACTGCTTTGACTGGGTCTGCCATCATAAGAGCATCCTTTGTCACACTGGACCAGACCCCAGGATCCTTTGCCTGCCCTCATATGCATATTCCCTCCTAGGAAGTAATCATGATCTCTTCCAGGAGTAACAAAAAAGAGTGTCCCTCTCCATCTCCCTGTTTCCAGTAATAGTGCTTGTGCAAGACTATTTGGCTGCAGAGCTCTTACAATGGTGGCAGTACAAGTGGTGTGAGGGAAAGGGTTTAAATGCTGTTTAAAAGGGTTTAAATGTCCTTTGCCTGCCAGGCAGTCAATGCCAAAAAGCCATAAGCACACCATGCATACCCTCTCGATGATTGTGGCCAATGGCTGCTGCCCTGCTGATGTGCTGATGCCTTGCCCACAGTCCGGTGACACAAACGCTAAGAGCATGATGGGATGCAGCCTCAGTGGACCAAGGGAGAGATGGGCTCTCTGACCTGGAACTGGAGCTTGCCTGGCCCGGGTTGGGAGATTGTCTGCAGGACGATTCCAGGGTTCAAGGATTATTAACCTCAGGTTCGTCAACCTGCAGTTTCACGCTATGTGCTAAGGCAGCCATTTTTTAAACTCACCATGGCTTTCTGTATCTTGCTTCATTCTGCTCAACAAGTGTTGATAATAACCCAAATAGACTATTAGCAAAGCAAATCAATTTTTACTATATGCATGCCCTCTCTTTCATTTTCTTGCTTCTGCCACTGTGGGAAACCCATTTAGTCAATTTGGCAATATCTACCACTGTGGTAATCATTCCACATTAAAGACGGCTTTGGGGAGTCAGAAAAGATGATAAATTATTTTATATGGAATATTGCCTATTACTTGGGCAGTTTAATAATGAAATCTCTGGGGCAGTTTAAAAATGGCCTAATTGACACTTCTCTCTTACTTCCCCCATAGTATCATACACATGTATATTATAGCTTGGTTTAAGTGGGCATTTATTACTCAACCAAGTGTAAGAGAAGCTTAGTAATTCAAAATGTAATCAATTTTCATGGAGAGTGAAAGAGGGAGAATATAAGCAGACTGGCTAAGAGATGTGAATGTGTTGTCCTCTGTGTATGCAGATGTACAGCTCCACATGGCTTTGTGCCAGGAACCTCATAGCCTTTGCATTAATGTGATAATAAATATTTATGTTTCTCTATATTAGGCCATATCCCAAGATAAATATGATTTATACTGTTTGCTTCACAGATGCAGTCTTTTTTGCTGAAAACACAAAATATAGTTTGAAAAATTACACTGTGAAATGTTTTGAACCATTTGTTGTTAAGGCAACCCATGAGGCTCCATGGCTATCCAGCTCTCTAATGTTTCCAAGAACTGGGGTGGGAGGGGGGGAGTCACTTTTTGTGGTCCAAATCGCCTTTTCACTTCACCATCTTTCACTTACAGTCAAGCTTTCCCAAGCTCTTGCTGGCCCTTCTTTTGATGCCTTTATTAATTTTTGAAGAATAAGCTTTTGAAGATAGGTTGAAGTGGAAACAATGTACTTTGCACTGCCTAGTGAGCTCAGGAAATATTTCTGGAAACACTGATGATGGCTTACGAAACTTCTGAAAGAATAATCCACTGGTGATGTTTAGTAATGGACACCTTGATGTGGACCATGAAGTTCTGAGGCTGCAACCCAGCTCATGTAGCTATTCAGGGACATAGACTATAGCACAGATTTACAGAACTCTCTTCAGGCTATGAGATTACAGACCAAAAACTGATTGTTTCTAGTCTGTTTATCTTCAGTTAGGTCATCTGAGAATGGCTGTGGATAAACTGGCACAAATAGTGCAGCATATCCATGTCTGCTTGTTCACCACTGTTCCAGGTAAATGATGGGACATTTGTGTTCCTAGTTCTTCTACTGAGTGCTCCTGTCTGGCTCCCAGGAAGTTTCTTTCTTTAGTCTTTCATGTTCCCAAGAGTCAACAGTAGTGGGAACTCCTGTTTCTGGCAACATTTTTGCATTGCTGCTTGTGCCTAGTCTGCACATCTGCTATCTCATGTTATCATTCCAGTTCTCTGAATTCTTCAGCCTTGGCTGTCTGGATAATAATCCTGTTTCATAGCTGCTTCCCTCATAAATACAAAGTAATCTTATATTTGTTTAACTTAACTAAGCCTTTCCAGAAACAATGCCATTTTCCCCTTCCTTTTCTTTCTGATGCCACCCCCCACACTCTCTTCAGGATCCCACTGGGACACATACTTCTAAACAACAAAACAAAAGATACTGCTGGATAGAATACAACACATTTATCTCGGAAAAGGTCTTCCTACACTGTCTTTGTAAGAATGCAGCTGGAAAGTTTCACAATCTTTACACAGTTTTTATAATCAAACTGACATAACCTCACAACAGAATTGGCAAATTAAAAACAAAACAACAACACTACCATTACAAAGGTAGGAAGAAGGGGTATCAGAGTTTTGTAAAATGTTCAACATGTGTGACTATCTGCCTTTAGGGCAAAAATCATGGGAGTGCACTAACTGAAGTTCATTCTCATGGTGAAGTTTGTTTCCCAAAGCTGATCAGAGAAGCTGAGAAGAGTTTGTGTTATCATTACTTCAATATAAATTTATTATTGACTGCAAATACAAAAAAGTAAGCCTATTTGCTTTGAATGACATTCACAAAAGGATCCCCCCCCCTTACATTTTCTAGTGAGAGTTCCAAAAGTATTGTTTGTTTAATTGCTATTCTGGGGATCATCTGGAGAAGTCATTTCCTGTGTCCTGATTATAAGACTTGGAAGACTCCTCCTAGAAATGAAATTGGCCTAGGCCAGATTAGTCCTGGCTAGAATCGAAAGCCTTTTTTCCCTGTAGCTCATGTTTCACTTACCCTGTTTTCAGGGAACCATAAATTAGAATGTTTGAACAGTTCTGCTTTAATGATTGATTTAAAGATTTTATTTGCCTCTTCAGTACAAAATTTATGGGCTTTTTTTGGTGTATTGACAGTTTCCTCTGCTTTTTGGTTTTGTCCTGCTCCTCCTGTTAGGCATTTTAATGACTTTAGATTTTATATTAGTCAGAGCTGAGGAGCATCTTCCCTGTGAATGGCTTCTGTGCCCTTTCATTTGATTGGTTCACATAGAAACCACCAAGAGGCTGCAGTGAATCACTCTGACTCATTACCTTCCAGTAATAGGCTGGCTTCCCCCCCCCCCCACATTTCTTCTGACTGCAAATGTGATTTGAAACTTTTTTTTATGTATTATCTTCCAATCTTGAGCTGACAAGAGTATAAATTGAAGACAAAAGGGTTTTTAACATTTTTTCTTTTCAAACTATCTGATTTTTATTTCAACTAACAGTTCCCACACTTGAACCAAAGTATAATTTTGCTAATTATGGGAGGTTTGTCATTATCAGATCTTGATTGGTGCAGAGGTGTGTGAACCAGAACTTTTGAGCTTTTGTGAGTCAGATCCTGAGCTGATATAAATAAGCTCAGCTTCACTGGGTTAATGCAAGAAGTTGATTTCCTAAGAAAGGAAATGACTCAAAGGTCAATTATTGACCTGTTTACATCCCCACTCCCCCTTTGAAGTTAAATTAGAATTGTTGCTCAGTTTTTCCATCTGTAAAATCGGTTTACATAACCTGGGAATCCATTGCAAGATTTTTTAACTGTGTTTTTGAAGCTCAACAGTCTGTATACATGCAACACACACACACACACACACACACACACTTTAAGAGATGATATTTAATCCACTTTTTGAAAAGCAGCCACTTTCCCCCCCCAAACTCAAATCTTTCTGCTTAGTCTGCTTTACTTGTGTTCCTTGAATAAACTTCGTTTCTTTCCAAAGGCCTTGTCTGTTGTCTGCCTCTCTGGTGATGTGCTGCCTGGACCTGATCTGAAAGTTACCCATACTTGCTGGTTTGGTGCTAATCAATCCGGATTCACTTTGCTGCTTGCCTGATAGCTGCCTGCTTATCCAATTAGCAGAGTTGGCTATTGAAAGGGAAAGGGTCTCCTAACATTTGAATTATCCTCCCAGCTTCAAAGTAAAACAATTCCCCTGAAGAACCTGAGCCGATGTGATATGCAGCTAGCTGCATATATATTTAAAGGCCATAGATCTGAGTAACCACGAGCCCATCAGGTCCATGCAAGCCTGTCTGTCAATCTCAGCGTATTCTCTGGCTGACATGATCCACAGCCCTTTGGTGATGGAAGGAGGGCTGTGCCTTGTATTCCTTGTATTTATTCCTTGTATAATTATTTATGCAAGTGGAAATATTATGCAAGGAAAATATTTATGCAAGTGGAAAGGGCTTTTGGAGGGGGGAGAGAGAGAGAAGCAATAATTGCTCACCCCTCCACTTGGTGGCTTGTCTTCGGAACACTGAAGGCTCATTGCAGACAAGCAGCCCTCTGTAGTCCTCCTTTCATTGCCAGAGGACAGCGGATCATTCAGCCACTGTCAGCACTGGTGGTGGGCCCCCAAAGTAGAATAGAGATGCTGCTGATGTACGGCCTAAACTGCTGCATAAAAGTGTCCTTAAACTTGAAGGTCCCTCAACTGTCAAAGGAGCCAATTTTCAAGGGGCACAGGGGATTGCATAAGGAAGGCGTATCAGTGAAAACCACCCCTCCCAAATAAATGGAATATATAAATGGAACAACCCGGCATATATTTGTGCATTTATCTATTTGTTTTATAACAATATAAAATGTAATTTGATAATTACTAGCCATGAATGTTGGTTTATTATTTCCAGCCAGCCATGATGGCCCAAAGTGCAACCTTCAGAGACAGTGACCAACATGATGTGCATCAGTAGTACATTAGTTTAGGAAGGGCTGCAGGTACGCAGGGAGCTTTTAACATCCTTGGAGTATTGTATAGCTGAGTGAGCGTGGAAGGGTAGGGTGAGCAAAGTTTGCTTCTCTGTCTTCTCTCCAAAAGCTCTGAGGACTACAAAACCCTCAGGAACATATTTATGCAAGTGGAAAGCACTTTTGGAGGGAGGGGAGATAAGTGAAAATCGTCCCTCCTCCTCCTCCATGCCCAATCAGCTGTTCAATGGGTCTTATACACTAAACTTATGAATACTCAGCCCTTTGAGTATGACTTGTAATATTATAGAAAAGGACAGAACTGAGCATGTGCAGTCTGTTTTCCCCCAGTGACCTCTGGGATTAGGCGAAAGAACTCCCAGATCATGCAGATGTCTTTAGTTTATTTTTACAAAACTTATTTCTATGTTGACACTGAACAAATGCAAGGAATCGCAAATGAAGGGAAGAGATGTACTAGCCATATTAATTGAAATACAAGATAGTCTGCTGCAAGATTAAGTAGCTTTTCCTGAATTTCTAAATTAGGAAAAAAATATCCTAGGTGACTGAAGCTTTCACTGTTTTCCATATGTTTAGTTACCAGATTCCAGCATATAGTTTAGACTATTTGCAACCATCCATTTCAGTATCTGAGCTATTGCCAAAGCTTTTCCAGTTATTAACACCCACACAAGTACTGCTAAGCAGAGGCTGACGACTGCAATAAAATGTGTGGTCCTTCCATGATGTTGAAAACATCCCAAAGGGCAAGGTTCAAACAACTGAGCTCATTTTCATTTATGATGTGACAGCTACAAGCCTATGATGTTCACAAAGGTCAAAGACCAGAGTATCTGGTCACTCTTTCATCTAACCAAAGCATGTATTTTAAGAAATTGCACCAAGAAAACAAGCTAAATGAATAAAAACTATAGACCAAAATGTCCTATCTTTAAAGAGCAGCTTCAGATGTTCTTCAAGCCTACAGGGAGGAACTAGAAGCATGAGTCACTTTGTGCTGCCTCCTTTCATGATTCTTTGTAGAATTTGTAATTGCTCACACAATCTGCTGGGGGGAGATGCATGAACTTCACCCAGTTCAGGAGCATAACCCCCCAAATCATTTGGGGTGTTAAGAAGCATGAAAATGCCTTGCAGAATTCTTCTGCAGAATTCTTGGGTAAAGCCTGACCTTTAAAAAAAATTTCAGGAGAAGCCTTAAAAAGCTTAAAGCCTTGGAAACACCCAACCCACACAAATCAAAATGGGATTGTTTCACCCCTCACTGATCATGAACATATCAAAGTGTAAATGGAGTTGGGTCTTAGTATTTTGCAGTTAGGATGTTGAAGTCTTCAGCAAGGTGTACCAGGCTTTATGCCTCTTTGAAGTCTCTCTCTATACCCTATTATGAAGACCAGTTCTTTCAAATAATGTAAAAGCTGTGTTCCTACTTTGATCTGACAAATGACGGAGAGCATGGCATTCCATTACCTATTTTTGCCAGAGAGCAAGGCACATTCTCATGCATGCCTTTCACAGTCAACAAGCATACATGCACGCACACATCTTAAACTGAAGAAGCAATCCTCCCTGATTCCATGGAATTAATCCAGCACTGGGGAATGTCATTATTTCCGGATGTTTAAATAGCATGTGGCAGACCCGAATACTTTGTAATGCATAGCATCCAAAGAGATTAGTTTATAGCATGCAAATTGATAGGCAATTTTCATGGCTTTTATGAGGGGAATAATATCTCTAAAGCAGATGGGACAAAAAGCATTGAAGCCAGGTCAAGCTTGTGGGCTTTCTTACATTCAGTTTTTGGCAATGTAGCTCAGTGTTGATATTAAATTTTCTTGTGTGGGAAGAGCAGAATTAATCTTTGCATTAGTTATGTCTCAGAGAACGTCTTGCCAACTGTGTTGACACATAGTGGGGGAACCTACTATTGGTTTGGTTGTTGAGTTTAGATATGTGAGAGAGGGAGAATGACAGAGAGAGAGTGAGAGAGAGAATGAGTGAGAAGGAGAGAGTGTAAACACTACTCACAGTTTATAGTAATATTGTTCTAGTGACCATAATGGGCGGGTAGGCCAGGCATGGGGGGAGGCAGGTTGAGCCTATCTTCCCCTCAGCCAAGCAAGCTCCTGGCAGCTCAGATCACTGGAGGCCAGGAAAAGAAGTCCCAGCCTCCAGGAATCCCATAATGAGCCATGTGACGAGTGTAGTGCATTGGCAGATTCCCCTATGAGACAGGCACTCTAGGTGCCCGACTCTGAGTTCACTTGGGCTGCATGCAGCCTAGCACACATATGATCCTAGACTTGGGGTTGAGGGTATGCTTACACCCTCTAACCCGGATTAATAGCCAGGGTTAAAAGTTGGGTTAGAGGGGGCAGAAACACCAGGATGGGGTGCGATATGGCGCTCCACACAAGCGGCTTGTGAATAGCCTTGGTATAACTTTTCTTTCATCATTATAGATATAGATATAGATATAGATATAGATATAGATATAGATATAGATATAGATATAGATATAGATATGTATGTGTATATGTGTGTGTGTGTGTGTGTGTGTGTGTGTATACACATACACACTTATACTCTTACTCATACTCATACTCAAGTTCACTAAGGGAGGACAGGTTAGAATAGAAAATCATTGATTCAGATAATAGGCTGGTTCACACAATCATAAAAAGGAGGGCAAAGCTGGGATACCTACATTTTAGTGCTTATGTGAACTCACAGAAAGCCTTCCACCTGAGGTTTCTCAAACCAGGGTAACCTAGATTCTCTGCTCATCTCTTAACCAAGGTAGGAAGAAAAGAGAGCCCTCCTACCTTACTCTCATGGTTGGGTGAACCCACTCAACTTTTCTACCATGGAAATAGGCTTGGAAACAATAGAGAGCTGTGGCTACAAGGAATGCTGACCAAGGAATCGCAAATCTGTAAAGCATAATGTATGATCCTGTTGCTTGACTGGCATCCACAGGGGCAGATCTGACTCCTGCTCCTTGTTAGGGGTGTTCACAAAATTTGTTTGCCTGGTTCAATTCATGGCCTGGTTCAATTCATGGCCTGGTTCAATTCATGGCATGAGGTTTTGTGTCGTTCACAACAGACCCCCAGCTTGGCTTGAATTCAAGCCAGTTTGGGGCTTCTAAAGTAAAAATAATAATAATTAAAAAACACTCACTCACTGGAAGTCTTCAGAGGTGCTGCTGTGGCCATGGGGGTGGGGGGGTCGGGTCTGTGTCTGCCATTTCCCCTTCTCCCGCCAGCCTCCCCCTACTCTTCCATGTGCTGCTTTGGCCCATTTGGGGCCATTCCGGCCCTTTCTCTGGGGGCATCAGCCATTTTGAAGGCTGCTGCACATGCGCCCTGGCCATTTGTGTGGCCTGGGTCATGACCCAGCCATGTACATGACCAGGGCACATGCGCAGTGGCCTCCAAAATAGCCACTGCCATCAGAGAAAGGGCCGAAACCGCACTTGGAAGAGTGGGAGGAGGCTAGCATTGGGTAGGGGAGGGAAATGGCAGACACACAAACACCCTGTGGCTGCAGTAGCACTCCAAGAGCCTGCCAGACCCAGCAGTTTTTTTTTGTTTGTTTTGTTTTTTAAAAAAACAACATTGGGACCCAAAACCGGCCCCAAACCAGCCATGACCTGGACTGGGGGTTCAGCGCAAGGGCAAACCCTTTTGCTGGACTGGTTTGATGATGAACTGGTTTGACCTTGAGCCAGTTCACACATCCTACTCCTTGTGGCCAATCAGAGGACAGCTGCTTATGTGATGAGACTTTGCAGTCTACTGGAAGTGCAAGGCATGCTGGAAAGGCCTGCAAGCTCTGGAGGACTTCCCATACTTACAGCTCCAAATCTGAACAATGCCTGGCTTAATTGTGTGTTTCCTGGGTTTGCTGACTCAAACACAAGTTCTGCTTGCGTGCTGCAACCAGGGTAGAATCGTCCCTGCCCTCCAGCCCAGCCTCTAATAATTGTGTGAACAGGCCTAATGTGTGGTTATTCTTCTTGAGCACCTAATTCTCTAATTCTATACAATAAGTAATTTTTTCACATGAATGTTTGCTAAACATTAAAGATGCAAATATTTAATTTTTAAAAAATCAAAATAGTTTGGGTCCTGGGTATCTTAAGAACTGCCTAACTCCATTATGAACCTGACCACCTTTTCAGATTATCTGGTAGACTCTGCTCCAGGTCATGACTGGGTAATGCTGGTGGATTTTTTTTTAAATTCATTTGATTTGATTTCCATCCTTCCTGCAAAGAGATCTTTAAGTAAGATTAGGCTAAGAGTTTTGAACTGAGCTTCATGTTGGATCAGAATCTGAACCCAGTTTGTATATATTCAAGCACAATATTCTGGTTACCACACTACTCTTATTTAAAGGTTAATGTCTCTGATATGATACTAGGATCTGGAAATGCCTCTCCTGGCATTCTGAAAGTGGCCTATTTTTATGAAAATGTAAACTTTAAAAAGTTTTATAAAAACATTGTTTCAGAAACATGGCCACCTTTTACAGGGATTCAGGGATAGATAGACAATTTATTTCAGTAAAGTTATGATTAGAGGAAAGTGTGTAATATAGAAAGCAATAAAAATTAATTATGGGAAGAGCAGCCATGGACATCTGGCAAATTCCAGTATAAGATATTAATATTAGCAGAACAATACCTTGGAGAGGTACCATAGCTTAGCGTTACAGCATATGATATGCATGATAAGGTCCCTGAATCAGTCTTTGGCATCTTCAGATGGATCCCTGGCACACAAAGGTTGGGAAAGACCTATATCTAAAAGCTTGGAGAGCCACTGCCAATGTAGATAGTCATTGAGGGTATTCTCACGATCAGTGGAAAGTGGGCTAAGGGAGCTTAGCCCACTTTTCACAGATTGTGGGAACCACCGGGCTCACAGGCAAGTCCAGTTTCCCCAAAGCGGATAACCCACCTAAATACCCCTCCTCTTAAATGGCGTTAGCGCAGTGAGTGTTCCACTAACCCTGTTTTTAAATTGTGTATTGCTGTGGCGCAGTGCTGCTCCACAGCAACGCATGAGGAGACCCCTGGCCGGGAGGCTGCAAGCTTCCCGGGCTCGGGGGTCTCTCCAGCATGTCCCGCTTGCTTGCAGGGAACTTTCTGAAAGTTCCAGGGGCTGCACAGCCCCTGATTCCTGCAGCCCCCACCGGCTCCGTGACGGAGCTGGCAGTCGTGTGGGCCGCCAATCTGGCTGCCTAGGGCTGCAATAGTGATCATCTGCAGTGAGAGTGGGCTAAGCCCACTCTCCCTGCAAACCCCCTTCCAGCGAGTCACACTGATTGTGAGGCTCGCCTGAGTGTAGACAATACTGAGCTACTGCAGAAATCATACCTATTGCAGCTCTAGCAATCTATATGGACTGGTATACATTGCAAAGGTATGCCAGCCCAGTAGCATTGCATGCATGCATGCAAGCTGCACAACTGTACACATTGTGCAAACCCAACAATTACACAACTGATATTACACAAAAGTAAGTGCATTGGATATAATGCGCCCAATATTGTGTAAGATCATTTGTGCAGTTTCACACCTTGTGTGCATGCAACATTACTGGACTGATATACCCTTTCTCAGTATGTCAGTCACTGATTGTTAACATATGCATTTTTTCATTATTAAAGATATTTCATATGTTTGGTCATGGAAGATAGCCTACTTTTCTCTCTCTTTCTCTGGAAGATTTGGATAATCACTTGTCCAAAATGATTCATTGTGCATCCATTGCTCAACATTGTTCAAGCAAACAAGGGATATCAGAACTTTAAGGAAGCTGGGGATTCAATATACTATCTTCACATGCTATGCCTTGCAAATTAACAGAAGCATCACATGAAAAGGCCAAACTTCATGAGATAATATAACACCTGCATTCGTGTGATGAGTGTATTTACTAAGGTTTCTTTAAAGTTTTTACTTCCTAGTCTTTCCAACAGGATCTTCTTTCGCTGCCACAATATACATTCTCTTAATAATCAGGAACTCTCTATATAGGGGTCTTCAGGTTTGGTAATGCAGTGATGTAGGCATGGGGGTACAGACAGAGACTCTTCTTTGATATTTCAGAGAACAAATAAAGTTATTTAATACACAACTTAATAACAAATAAAGTTATTAATTTATAGTTTCTGGGTTTTTCTTGTTTCTCTACTACTTAAGTAGGGTAGTTCTGTTGCTGGGTTACAGAACAATTGTGATAATATTTTATTTATTTATTTATTTATGTTTATTTATTATTAAATTTATATACTGCCTTGCATTAAAAACAATCCCAAGGCAGAATACAAAAGTTAAAAAAACATACAATAAAAATGACAATTAAAAATATTAAGCTATAAATATGGAACCAATCTAATTTAAAATATATAAAATACAAACATAAAAAACCATACATGGGTAAAACAAACAGAAGCAGCAATAGAAACAATCATGTAAAGGCCTGGATTAAAAGCCAAGATTTAGCAAGCTTTCTAAAAACTGTGACGGAGTCTGAGGAACGAATGGCCACAGGGAGAGCATTCTAAAGTCTGGGGGCAGCAACAAAGAAGGCCCTGTCCCACGTGCATGACCACCAAGCCTCCCTCATTGTTGGAACCCAGAGCAGAGCACCCTCAGATGATCTCGTCAAGCTGGCAGCAACCCTTGGGAGCAAGCAGTCCCACAGATATCCTGGGCCCAAACCGTTAAGGGCTTTAAAGGTCAAAACCAGCACCTTGAATTGGACCCGGAAACACACTGGTAACCAGTGCAGCTTTTTCAAAATAGGTGTGATATGATCTCACTGGGCAGCTCCAGATAGAACCCTAGCTGCTGCACTTTGCACTAGCTGCAGTTTCCAGATATTCTTCAAGGGCAGCCCCACGTAGAGCGCGTTACAATAATCCAGCCGTGACGTGACTAAGGCATGGGTAACTGTGGCCAGATCTACCTTCTCAAGAAAAGGACTCAGCTGGCGCACTAGCCTAAGCTGTGCAAAGGCACCCCTGGCCACCACCTCCACCTGGGCTTCCCAAAGCAGAGCTGGGTCCGATAATACCCCCAAGCTGGGTACTTGCTCTTTCAAGGGGAGTGCAACCCATCTCGAACAGATAGAATCACCTCATTCTGATTGGCTCTCCTACTGGCCAACATTACCTCCGTCTTGTCCAGATTCAGTCTAAGTTTATTAGCCCACATCCAAACCATCACAGCTTCCAGTCCCCGATTCAGGACATCTCTGCCTCCCTAGAATCAGGTGACAAGGAGAGATAGAGCTGAGTGTCATATGCATATTGCTGATAACAGAGTCCAAGTCTCCAGATGACCTCTCCCAGTGGCTTCATGTAGATGTTAAACAGCATGAAGGACAAAACCAAACCCTGTGGGACCCCACAGATCAATGGCCATGGGGCCGAGCAATAGTCCCCCAGCACCACCCTCTGGACCCTTCCCCCAAGGAAGGAATGGAGCCACTCCAACACAGTACCTACAATTCCCATACTCAAGAGGCGGTCCAGAAGGATACCATGGTATGGTATCAAACGCCGCTGAGAGGTCCAGCAGAACCAACAGGGACACACTCCACTGTCTAGTTCCAGGTGAAGGTCATCCACTAGAGTGACCAAGGCAGTTTAAATCCCATATCCGGGGCGGAAGCCAGATTGAAAAGGGTCCAGATAGTTTACTTTCAGTTACTTCTGGTATAAATATTCAGTGAGTCAGTTCTACACTCACTTTCTTCCCAGAGCTAATATATTAGAAGTACATCTATGTTTATTTTCACAGAACCTTTCCTGGTTCTCCTTAACTCAGCCTTCTCCCTAGGCTGTATCTCAGACACCTTCACTCTGTTTCTTTACAGTATGCACTCCTCCTACCAACTTATTATAATCAGAGCCCTACCCGTTCCTCATTACTTCCAGGCCTCTTACTAGGCTGTCTGACACCACTTTAAAAGTAAAATTAAAAAATTGATACTTAAAATATAGAAGGCCTGAGTGAACAAAAAGGTCTTTACCTGATGTATAAAAGGACAAAGTGATGAAGCCAGGTGAATCTCACTGGGGAGGCTATTCCATAAACAGGGTACAACTACCAAAAAAGCCCTCTGCCTAGTAGCCACCTGCCTCACCTCATTTGGGAGGGGCACTTGGAGGAGGGCCTCCAAAGAAGATCTTAAGGTCTGGGTTGGGACATATGGGGTAAGGCAGTCTCTCAGATAACCTGGTCTGAGCCATTTAGGCCTTTATAAGTTAAAACCTGCACTTTGAATTTGGCCCAGAAACGGACTGGGAGACAGTGCAGCTGATGAAGCATCGGTGAAATATGCTCAAAATGTCCACACCCAATTAATAATCTTGCTGCCCTATTTTGTACCAGCTGCAGTTTACAGACCATTTTCAAAGGGTTACCAGAGCATGAGTAGCTATGGTCAAGCTATCTCTATCCAGGTAAGGTTGCAGTTGGCATATCAGCTGAAGCTCTAAGCCACAGAGACCACTTGGGCCTCTAGAAACAGTGCTGGATCAATGAACATCCCCAGACTGTGAACCTGGTCCCCATCTAGAACAGGCTGAACATCATTCACCCGGGCAGAGGAACCACTGAACATCAGTACTTCTGTTTTGTCTGGATTGAGTCTTAGCTTGTACACCCTCATCCGGTCCACCATTACTGCATCCAGGCACTGATTCAGAACAGTCACTGCCTCACCTGTGTTTGATGAAAAAGAGAGATACAATTGACTGTCATCCGCATACTCATGACACTTCAGTCCAAATCTCTAGATGAACTCTCCCAGAAGCTTCATGTAGACAATAAACAGCATTGGGGAAACGATAAAACCCTGTAGAACCCCAAAGCAAAACTGCCAAGGGCTTGAGCAGAAATCCCCCAGCACGACCTTTTGGAAACAGCATCAGCTTTGGGTAGGAGGAGAACCATCTCCAAGCAGTGTCTCCCACACCCAACTTGGCCAGTCTATCCAAAAGGATACCATGGTCAATGGTACTGTAAGCTGCTGAAAGATCCAAGAGAATTAACTCACCCTGTCTTTCTCTTTGCACAGGTCATCCCACAGGGCAACCCAAGCAGTTTCTGCTCAAAAGCTGGGCCTGAAGCCTGATTGAAATGGATCTAGATAATCTGTCTCTTCCAAGAGTGTCTGGAGCTGGTCAGCCACTACACACTCAAGCACCTTGCCCAGGAAGGGAATATTGGCCACAGGACTATAGTTGTTTACATCCTCTGTGTCCAAACTGGGTTTCTTTAGGAGTGGTCAAATATTAGCTTCCTTCAATGGAGCTGGGACTACTCCCTCTCAATGAGGCATTTAGAACCTGCTGGACCCATCTAAAAATCCCCTCCCTACTAGATTTACGAAGCCATGAAGGAAAAGGGTCAATCAAGTACATGGTCAGCCGAACTCGACTAAACACCTTGTCTACATCCTTGGGGATCAATAATTGAAACTTCTCCAGCAAAACTAGACCAGGTTTTACTCTCCCAATGATACTGCATCAGCCATAGAGTCCAAATCATGATGAATGTAAGTGACTTTATCCTCAAATCATGATAAATGCGAGCAACTTTATCACCATTTGCTGTGCAAATGTGTAACAGCATGCTAATACATCTTCCCTGGGGCCAGATTTCAAAAGGCTCTGCACCACCCTGGATGAAAAGCCCCACTGGAAAAGCTCCACACCACCCTGGAAAATCCCCGCTGGACAACATTGATAGGATGCAATGGTGGATGAGTAAATTTCTTCTTCTTCTGTTCCATCATTGCCACAGAACAGGTTAGATAATAAACTCTAACCTATGTTCACTCAGACCCATCCCAAGTTTTCCTCCACTTACATTCCAGCTGTCTCCCAGCTTGCTTCATTGGCCTCAGATCAGGTGTATACCAAGGTGCTGCATGGGCACTGCTTTGCAGGAGAGGGCACTTGGGAGTGATCTTGTCAACTGCCTGAGCCATCTCTCCATTCCAGAGTGCAACTAGAACTTCAACTGGAACGCTTGCCATACCAGCTGAAAAAGCCCCAGAGCCCACAGGAATCCATTGGAGTCCATCAGTCTCAAGAGATGGACCATTTTTACAGGTCTCCACCCTTGCAAAGTGTTTTAGCCACTGATACTATAAACCTCAGAAAGAAGTGAACTGACTATGACAAGGGCAAAAATGACATATCACCCACCATCCTTTTTTCCAGTCAAATCTCCGAGGTCATTTCCAGCCACTTCCACCCATGGGATACATGAATTTAACCAATTTCCCCCATTTTTTCCAATTATGCCAAGGTCAGGTGTCAATTATCTAACCATAGATATGTAAAACTGCAGATTCTGAATCTGCAGATGCCCTCTAATTCAGAGAAAACTGGGGCAATTCACACTGATGCTGTTTTAATGGGGTTCCTCTCTGTTGTTTGGCCCCTTCTGGCCAATGGCTTTCTAGAGGAGGTGGGACATCACTCCTCCTCTTGTCTACTTGCATATGCGTTCTGTGTGTCTTTGAAAATTTTCAATTGGTCTCATTAAAATTTATTTCAATTTCCTTTAAAAAAAACCTTATTTATGGGGAGGCTTGCCAGACCAAGCACAGTGACACACTGAAGCTATTCTCACAATCGCAGGAAAGTGGGCTTAGGGAGCCCAGCACGCTGTCCTATGGTTATGGGAACTTCCAGGAGCCATGTGGCTCCCAGCGGTTAGCCTGCTTGAGTTCCCCCACTTAAATGAGGTTAGTGGAGCGAGAGCGCGGCTAATAACATTTTACCAATCGTGTGCTGCTGCAGCTCAGCTCTGTGCTGCGGCAACACACAAGTAGACCCCCAACTGGGAGGCTACAAGCAGCCTCCCAGCCTCAGAGGCCTCCCCAGAATGCCCCATGCACTTGCGCGTGGCATCCTGGGACTTCCAGTGGCCGGGCTGTCCCCGGTCCCCACTGCCCCTATTGGCTTAGTGACAGAGCCGGAAGTCGTGTGGGCAGCTGATCCGGCTGCTCAGGGACAGCTCCCTGTTAGTCTTCGGGGAGAGCGGGCTAAGCTGCAGAGCCCAATAAGGCTCTCCACACTGCTCATGTGCAGAGAGTCTCTTTAGTTTTGTGTTTGGATAGATTTATCTGAATTTCTTTGTTCTTTCTCTCCCCCTTCAGTCAGTCAATCTTGCAGAAGATTGATGAGATAAGTGGGTGAATTGCTCCCCCTTCAGGCTGTCAATCTCCCGCAAGATCACCAAGTAAATCTATAAGAAAAAATTTAAAGGAAAAGCGAGACTTTAAGAAAAGGTGCTCTATCAGTATGGACACTCAATATGTCTCAGAAGAAATGTTGGCAAGTATCCCAAAAAGGTGCTGTAAAAAGTGGAGCTTTATTGCACAGATATAATGCAGGCTAAGCTCCAGTGCGCAGTGAGAAAATCCAAATTTTGAATGGAGGGCACCTTGATGTCTCACATGGACTTCAACATAAATGCCGCTGCTGTGTACACATATACACACCCTTCCTGTTGTGAAGCTTAGTAAAATCACCATTTGAGAAGGCCCAGGATAAAGTGTCTAAGCAGAAGTGTGTCTTCCACTTAAGAGCAACAATTACAAACATAACTTAACAAGGCTGAAAATGAGTCCTGGCTTTCTCAAGTCCCAAAATGCACCACACGAGCAGTGCAGTGCATTAGGGGATTCCCCTGTGAGTCGGGCACTCTAGGCTCACACACAACCCCAGCGCCAGGGTTAAGGGCTCACACGCACCCCTAACCCTGGCTAAAGGCCAAGGCGGGGTAGGTGGATGGCAGCACCAGGATCAGCCACCAGGATCAGCCTCGATCCTGGTGCTCCACATGAACAGCCCCACTCAGGCTAGGTTGCCCTAGCCTGGGTTAGGCTGCTGCTGAGAATTGCTTCAACAATTCATATCAATAACTAGAATAAATACTCATATACACAAAGAGATGTTTGAGTTCACTGTAAGATGTAAACAAAGCCTCAATTCCCATTTTGGAGGCATCTGTTACTACATATGAGCTCCTTTGCTAATCTGGGGCCTCAGGAATAAGAACTGCACAGAGTGCTACTTTAAGATTTTCAAAGCCTTTCTGACAATACAGTGTCCAGTTTCCTTGTTTGGGAAAGGTTTCTCTGTTAAGTCTGTAAGAAGTGTGGCCCTAGTTTCCAGATGTGGAATGGTTCTTTGTATAACAATTTGCAAGTCCCAAAAATGTTTTCACCGGCTTCTTGGTCTTTGGTATTTACCAGTTCTTAAGAGTAGCCTATTTAATTCCTCCACATTAACATTTTCATAGCTCGTTGTTGATACATCTGGACAGTCCAAATTTATTTCAAAACATATCTTTCTTAATGTTGCTATTACAGGTTCTTTTCCAGAGTTGTCCTTTAGTGTGTTTGTTTATTTATCAACCAACCATATCTATCTATCTATCTATCTATCTATCTATCTATCTATCTATCTATCTATCTATCTATCTATCTACCTTGATGACTCCTTTTCAGAATTTTTTCCTGTTTCCAGATCCAGATATTGCAAGACAGGCTTTTTTTTAACAGGTGGTGGTCATTCTCCAGGATGGATTTTTCAGCATGCATAGCCTTAAAATGAAGACTCAGGAACCAAACTGTTTCCTCCCAAACCATCTCTTTGGCCTTCCTAAAATTAGTTACTGGAACCAGCAAGTGATAGGAGACAAGTCTCTATTCTTTGTTTCCCACTGTGAGGGAGCATGCAGCCGTCTTACACAGCTCTTTCCCCCCCATGAAAATGTACTCTTTTTTTCCCTTTCCCCACGGAATTGTGAAAATAGCATGGGTGTTCCTATGATTTGTAGTCTTTTCTGAGGCTGCAGCAATTTCTTCTAAGGCAGCAGCCAACTTCATTTATTTTATGTGTATATTAACTAGTGAGTACAGTTGCTAGTGGATTATAAAGTGGATGCTTGCTAATCTTCCATGTTTTTTTTTAAATTTCTCTACTGTATTTCTTTTTGGAGATGCAGCTCCTGTTGGCATCGACTCTTAGCACCAGCAACCCTATTGACCACTAGGGGCATTAGAGGTAGAGAGAGTCAGTAAAGGCCTTCCCCCTCTGACCATGCTTCCTCTTCTCTGATTCCCCTTTGTTATACTCCAGTTTCATTCTCTTGCCTGGAGAGAGCGACACCCTTCTTCTTCTTTCCCCTCTCCCTGTATGTAGCTAGCAACCAGGCATGTGTTGTAGGACTTAATCTATCCCCCCAATGGATTTCCTAAATAAACTACTTTATTTGGAACTTTAGCTCCATGACTCCAGACAATATTAATTAGCAGTGCTCTCTTAACTGTGCACTTCCACTGTAGCTGAGGCAGAAAAAGAAATCTCCCCTCCTGAGCTCTCTAACATATCTGATATAATTTGATAAAGCAAAGTTTTGGGGAACTGAACGGTTTGGCCTGAAGCAGATCAGGCCTCCTTGAAATGGGTCTGGAGGGATCCAAGACAAATAGATGACCCTTTGGAAGCTCCAAAGTGTTCCCCTAAGTGAAGTAGGACTGATTCACATTGGACTACTAAGAAGCACAAAGAAACCTAAGTAATATGGGAGGAACACGATTCCTATTCAACAAAAATAATGCTAAGGAATGTAAAAAGAGTGTAAGATATGCAAGATTTCTAAGGGAGTTTCACAGATCCATATCAAATGACATTTCAGACACAGCTGTAAATGCAAAACAATTTTATTTATGCAAACCAATTTTATTCCTTTTGGTTTAGTGGTAGGTAGCTGTTTTTTCCCCTGTTTTAAACTGAATGAGATGCATTAGAATAAAAACATGATAATCAGTTGCATTCTCTTGTTTCATTTATATTAATATTTATCATTTTTACATAACATGAGTAGAAATAATTAAATACTAATAAGGAGCAGATTTGCCTCTTTTAGGGGCAAAATTTTATTTTGTCTATGTCATATACCACATTCTTATGAGTGGGTTAGGGTTGTGTATTAATCGTTCTCATATCACGAAGTGCAAATGAGCATCACTGAATCAAGAACCCAAAGAATATACTAAGAGTAATTATGTTTTATTCAATATTTATGATTGAGAAATATTCCACTGTCATTTTTAAAGATCTCTCTATCAATATTTCACACAGCCAGACACATTTTTAATTTTGCATGTCATTTTTTCCAGTGCAGCCAGATGGCTTCTTCAACTGTATGAACATCATCAACAAGTATTCCGAAAATATCTTCTGGATGAATCACGAAGAAAGGAGGGTGGCTTCTGTTGGTCTTCAGAATAGATGCCGGAGATCTTTTCTTGTTTTGTTTTGATGGTAGATGAAAGGAAGTGAGAGTTCTAACAAGGAAGGTATGCTCTCTGAGCATCATTAATGAAACAGCACCATCAAAGGGAATAAGAATTATTATTTCCAGGGTGAAGGAAATGAAGCAGCTTACACCAATGGCTGAGATTAAACAGTGATAATGGCAGTGAATCTTGGGACTGAGAGAAATGGGTTGGTGGAAAGTAATGCCATCAGTGCCTGACATACTGCACAGTGCTGTGCACATGGTGAAACATAATGTCCACACAGTTGCAGAGACACACAAATTGTGCAAATGGAGTGGTGCAACAGTGAAACTGCCACACAATTCAATTTCTGCTATTTTGTGCTTGTGCAATAGCGCTCCTGCACAACAGCATGCATGTCACATTAAGTGCTAAGGCTCCGCTGAGCTTGTTCAGCTGTGCATTGGGGTTAAGTCTATTTGGAGATGGATACTGGCATCTGGGCAGCTGCGGTACTTCAGAATAATGGAGCATCTGGTGTCAGCCTTTTTCATCACTGCTACTGACATGACTGCCAGTGAGTTTGAAGATGAAAATGAGGGGCAGCTATGGCAACAGAGGTGAGAGCCAACTGAGTGCATCCTAAGCTGGCCCTGAATTTTAAAGGAGGCTCGCTCTTGGTTTGTAATGGGCCCAGAAATTGTATACCACATGTATAACTTTGTGCAGTATGTCAGCCAATTTCTGGGCCCATTGGAAACCAAGAGCGAGCCTCCTTTAAAATTCAAGGCCAGTTTAGGATGAAAGGATTTTTTTTTGCTATGTAGAAAATCATGCTCAAAACAAAAATCCAGCAATAAAAAATTGAAAGTCCATGCCAATCTCTATCAGCTACAGGGGCCAACTGAAGGTGCCCACATAATTGTTTTGGTGGATTGGACCTAAACCAGTGGAGATGATGGAAAGTTCAGGTGAAATTGGAGATTTTAAAAAAGTAATTAAAACAATGGAAACTTTATTATATGTGCTTAACATGAAACATTACATTCTTGTGAGGGTTCCCCAGTAACATTTATTTATATAACTTATTTATATACTGCCCAAAACTCATGTCTCTGGGTGGGTTACAATAAAGCAAAACAAATTAAAATAAAATTAAAGCATTAAAACAATTAAAAATTTAAAAACGATGTTAAACTCTACAAATCTAATTAAAAGCCTAGATAAACAAATGTTTCTTAACTGCCTTTTAAAACATTGTCAGAGAGGGTATTTCTCTGCTCGTATTTCAGCAGGCAGCACATTCTAAAGCCTTGGGGCAGCAAAGGAGAAGGGCTGTTCCCAAGTAGCCACCAGACGTACCTGGTGGCAACTGCAGATGGACCTCCCCAGATGATCTTGATAGGTGGCAGGGCTCAAAGCACAAAAAGTGTGATGGGATGCCTATGTGGATATGAGGAACAAATTAGAGTAAGAAAGGTCAGTCTCCTGAGAATGTTGTGTTGTCTTGTTCAACTTGGAAAGGCAACACAAGAATCATACTCTAAAGAAAAAAAGCCTTGTTCCTGAAATGAAATATCTGTGTGCAAGTTCGAGATCATGCACTAACAATGGCCAAGAAGGGAAGGGACCTTAGAAGAAGAGACTGCAATTCTGCGTGTAGCTACTTGGAAATGTCTCATTCAATGCAGACAGATCTATTTGAGTATTTTTGAGCATGTAATTTATTTGAGCATGTAATTTATCCAAAGATCTCAAGGCAGTTTAGAGACAGTATAAACAGGAGGCAGAGGTGGCAATGATGAATTTTCAATGATGAATACTCCTCCTCCTCCTCCAAGGCAGTTGGTGGGTTCAGTGGCCTCTGTGAGGGCTAGTCTAAAAATCAGCAGCAAGTGGAGGTGGTGATGACTCCTTGTTGGCTTTTCCTCCTCCTCCTCCTCCTCCTCCTCCTCTCCTCCTCCACCGAGACAGTTATGGGTAAATTGATCTCTGTCCAGGCTAGTTCGAGTTTGAAAAGCAGCAGCAGGTAGAGGTGGTGTTGTGAATAGAAACATACTGTAAAGATGTATGCTTTGACTATGTTAAACTGAAAGTAATAGTTATCTGATGCCGGACAACTGATGCGTCTGCTGATCCTGCAGTATCCAACCAGCTTTGCCTCTGGAAACAATGTGTTTTGAATTAAACTAGATGTTTAAAGTGATTTCACCTCCTAGCTAGTAACACAATGGTAGCATTTTTCATAAGTTGCAAAACTGACTCTGAAAAAGTTGTCCTTGGGGAAATATGTGTTATTAGCAGTGGAGTTGTTGAACATATCATTCAATGTACACATGCATTAGAAAGCTATGGATTAAATATGGACAATCTTATGTTTTCTTATGGAGGAAACAAAATCAAATGTGAACAGCATCTTTTCATAAACTCTTATTGGAGGACAATAGGGAATTCAGACAGCTTGGAAAACAGATTGTCTTTTCTTTAGCTATAATTTCTTCATAATCAGGAATACAGGCAGCACATCTACAATCTGGGATAATATAGCCACAGAGACTTTCATCTTTCTCTCCTAATTTACATAAGAGACCCTTGTGGATGATAAAAACCATGCTACCTTTCATCTGTTATTCTGTTTGTATTGGGGGGGGAGGAGGAGACAGCTTTCTTTAATAATATCTTGCAATTTTCCAAGAATACTACTTACTATATATAATATTAAGCCAGAAATAAAAAGACTTTATAAGGTTTTCACACATAATACTATGATCCTATATCATTATGTTAAAAAGTGTTGTTTTGCTACTGTGGGTTACAAAAATAAAGTATTTGAAATTTGTATCTTCCATATCTTAACTATAAATGGTTTTGAAAGTGATAATATTTTACTGACATGGTAATGTGGGTTAAGAATGATTGAAGCTGCTGAAAATAAAATAGTGATGCTCCAAACATCTCCTGAAAGTTCAAATGTGGTTTTGGCTTATCTACGAAATGTTTGCATTTCTGTGACCCAGGACATAAGCACTTTCATGCACCCTGCATATGCATGCTACATCATGATTCGGCATGCCAAACATGATGGACATCAATATGCATGTACTTCTCTTGGTGTTTCATTACTCAATGAGGTCATTCGAACAACTGAAAATTAGGTAGGAGAAGGATCCTACCTAGGTTTGGGAGCTGTGTGTACTCCCAATTTTTGATTGTGTTGGAGCAAACAACTAGGCAGGATGAGGGAGAAGTGATTGTGTGGAATCAAGTTAGGAAGAAAAGCTGAGTTAGACAGCACTGTCCTGTCCAGCTTTCTTGCCTACTGTACCTTGAGGAATCACTTCCTCAATCCGCACAATCCACACACACCCACACAATCACTTTCCCCTTCTTCTACCTAGTTGTTTGCTCCAACACAACCAAAAATTAGTAGCATACACAGCTCCCAAACCTGGGTAGGACACTTGTCCTACCCAGCTTTCAGTTGTGTGAATGACCTCAATGACAATGACTTGGCTAAGCCACACAATGAGGACATGATGAGCCTTATATGATGAACGTGATGAGCCACATTTTTTTATACATGACAAAGAGTCCTGAAGGTTAGCAGGAACAGAAATATGCCTTCTTGTATCATTTTCTGGGAGCAGCAACTGATGATCCTGAGTGCAAGAGAGTGCTTCAGCTACCTCTGTCCTGACATTGCACTATATGATGCTGCTCTAGTCTTTATTCTGTGTTGTCTCTAGCTATACTTTGCACAAGTTCACCCAGTGCTCTTCATTGCTTCATGTATAAAACAGGCAGTCACCATAAACACACACACCACAGTGCTTTTGTATAATTTGAAACACATTTGGCTCATTCACACAATTCTTATTTGGGCGGGAGAAACCTCCTAACCTAGTTTGACAGATGTGCATACTTCCATTTTTTTAATAAGCTGTGAGTTAAAAACAAGGTTGGAGGCACCAGAGGTGATCCTCCTACCTCATTAAAGACCTGGGTACAGCTGATGGAAGGAGGGAGTCCTCCAACCAGTGGCAGAGCTATAATTGAGCAGATGTGTTCAAGAAACATGAGCAACTGCCAGGTACTCACCCTGTAGGTTGCCTCTCCCCAGCCATGGCCATCTGGTCCCCCCTGTCTGGTCACTTGTGGTCTCCATGGTGGATCCAAAGGCTCCCAGAGCCACAGCGGAGGGCTCCTAAGCTTTCCCTGGCTGCTGGTTCTTCAAAGACATCATGGCTGGCACCTGGCCCCCACCTGGCCCCCACCGGGTGTGACATTCTGATAGTGCATAGTGGCTGGGGAAAGCTTAGGAGCCACTATGGAACCACCTTAGGTGCCATCACTGTTATTACGGTGGCTCCTAAGACGCTAGGAGTCACAAGCAGTGATTCCTAAGCTTTCCCTGGCCACTGGCATTACAGTGTGCCGTAGGGGGCCAGTGTGCTGCACCTGACATTTTTATAGTGCATGGCCAGGAAAGCTTAGGAGCCACAGCTCCTGGAGTTTTAGGAGCCACTGTCACTCTCGCAGCAGTGGCAGCAACAGCAGTAGGGAGGAGGAAGAGGAGGTGGTGGCAGTGGTGTTGAGGTTGCCACAACAATGAGAGAGAGAGAGGTGATCCCAGAGAGAAGGAGGTGTTTATGGGTTGGGTGGTGTGTGTGTGTGTGTCTGTGTGTGTGTGTGTGTGTGTGTGTGTGTGTAAGTGGCTGCATTCAGGCCACCATCATGTCACTATGCCCCTGCTTCTCTGCTGCTGCATAACACAAAATCATATCTCCTGCCTCCAACCTTGCTCTTAACTCACAGACAATCAGAAAATGGGAGGCACACACAGATCCCAAACTAGGGTCAGAGGCTTCTCCTAATAATAATCATGTGCATGAGCCTATAGGGTCACAGATTTTTGTTGAGCAAAACCTACTGCAAATTAAAAGCAATCTGTTCTGCTTATGAAGTGCTGTCTCACATCATGTACATCAACGGTGCTATAATAGCAATAATTAAATCTGCCAGGCTTGATTTCTGACATTGATATTGTATTTCAATTGGTGTGGAAAAGAATCCTGGTCCCTCCTTATGCACATTTTTTAAATTCAGTTTTCATTCAGAAAAAGATTATAGGTGGCTGGATACATGAATGCTTCAGACAGAAAAATAGATTTGGTTGAATGTTGCAGAGATTTGTGTACAAAGGTTTTAAAGCTCAGCGGAGAAACTGACATGCTTTAGATTCACATTTTGATTAAATGTATTATGGTCCAAGTCCAGAAAACTAAAACAAAAATACAAAATTACAGGAAATTAATACAATAATATATAGATATGATTCACTGAAAACTCCTAAGAGTTTCATTTCTACAGTGAAGGGACTTCTCCCAACTCAGATTTGTAAATTTCACTTTTGCAGTGGACTGAGTAATACACACTATCTTATGAAAATATTCTTACTGCCTGGTGAAACTGACAAGTGTAAGTCTTCCGATGCCCATTTACCATAGAAATGAAATTGACAGTGGCCACCTTCAGACATCACACCAAACTGGAGGCAACCATGGCAGAGGTTTGGGTTTGTGTTACTCTGGATGCAGGATACCTCCGTTCTGTTAGAAAAGTGACCCAATATTTTGAACCACAAACCTGAACTGGCATTCTTGGTTCCTCTTCAGTTTTGCCACCAAAAAATCTGGTTGGAAAGTGGTGGTGTTACATCCAAAGGCTGCCAGCTTTTGGAATTGGAGTTGAGGGTAGGAAGCTCCTCCTTTTCTCCATCTCTGATTGGCTTCCATAGCTTTCCTTCATGAGAAGGAGGAAGCCTGAGCATCCAGTTACTTCCCCCTTTCAGGCTTCCAGACTCCAGATCATGATTTCCTGGGAGCGTGGTGGGAAAATGGGGGCAAATTGTGGGTCCATTGGACCTGTAGTTTCCCGTTATGTGAGAAAGCAGACAATGTTATAGCAAACCTCTTGTCAATTTCACCTCTACAGCAAAATGAGTTCTCAGAATTATGGAGAAAGCCTGTCAGTTTCATCTCTGCTCTTTCAAGTTTTGATGCAGGAACTCAATAATGTACATTTAGACCTGAACTGTCTGTCCATGACCAATGGCTGAATGCATACACCATTGTATGAGTAAGCAGTGAGAAGAAAAACAGACTTGATCAGAAGTCATTTGGAAATGCCATAGACATACAAGTGTTCATGGTTTCCATGGTTATTTGATACCAAATACAGAAAAGATCACAGAAGTAAAGGGACAGGTCTCACATATCACTAATTATAATAAATTGTGAGGAGCAGAAGAAGAGTAGTAAAAACAATTGATGTATTGCTTTCATGCAGGAAAATTGTGTGTACACTATAACATGTGACAATACACCCCACACACTTCATCACAGTTGGCAGTGGTTTCCTTTCATGCAATGTATTCATGTGGCAAAGCAGAGAAACGTGCAATTGTCTCACCTTATGTTGTGTGTCCTGTTCATCTATATGGGGTTTAAATCCATGTAGGAAAATCACTTTGCATGAAACACTCATAGTTGCATACTTTTCCATGCTCCACATAGGTTCATAGAATTTATTTAGCTTTGCTGGCCAAATATCAAGGTGAAGCTTTCACCCTTTCAGTAAATTGGAGAGACATTTGGCTCAAATTGCATAACATAATGAGGCACTAATTTGATTATTTGCTGCTGTATTAAAAGGGATTCATTTTTGCTGGCAAATCAGGATTAAAAAAGACATGCATTTTAATAACCAAAAATTACTCCTAAGAAGTGACCCTCAGTAGGAATCCTGATTATCACCACCTCAGCCAATATTTATACTTAACTAATATATTTGTAGTACTGAATCTACAAACTGTAAGTCACACTATGTAATTAATATTCAACTATAGGGGTAAGTTGGTCATCAGTCTATCAGGTTCTGCAATGATTGAAGAGCTATACAGATGAGTAGGTCAAGAAAAAAGGCTGCTGAGATATCTATATCTATATTGAATGAATGTGGCAAAGCACTGAATATTTAGAATCAGAGAATAATAAAATTTAAAACTGGAAAAAGAACGTAGAGATCTTTTAGTCCAAACCCCCTGCTCAGTGCAAAAAACCTCTACAGCATCCCTGACACATGGCTATCCAGCCTGTTTCAAAAGCTCTAGCAAAGGAGAGCCCACCACTGAACAAACCAGATGTTCCACTATCAAATTCCTCTTACAGATATGAATTCCTCCTAGTGTCTAGTCAAAATCTGCTTCCTCGTAATTTCCCTCCTTCTGTTGCCCTCAGGAGCAACAGAGAACAAATCCTTCTTCTATAATTATTTTATTTATTTATTTATTTGATTTTTATACCGCCCTTCCGAGCTGGCTCAGGGCGGTTTACAATTAAAAAACAGAAATCATTAAAAACAATTAAAACAGAAATAAAAATGTAAACACCAATTTAAAAACACCTTAAAAAACAATTAAACTATCAAAACAATGAAAACCCTGAAAACCAGGTTAACATTAAAACAATTAAAACTAATTAAAAACCCTGAAAGGCCAGGCCAAACAGATGGGTTTTTAAGGGCTCTCTTGAAGGACAGTAAAGAAGTAAGATTACGAATTTCTGCTGGGAGTGCATTCCACAGCCCAGGAGCAGCTACAGAGAAGGCCCGCCTCTGAGTTGCCACCAAACGAACCAGTGGTAACTGGAGATGGACCTCCCCAGATGAACTTAACGTGCGGTGGGGATCATATAAAAGAAGGCACTCTCTAAGATATCTTGGACCCAAGCCATTCAGGGCTTTAAAGGTAATAACCAGAACTTTCTATTTTGCCCAGAAACATATCGGCAGCCAGTGTAATTGTTTCAGAACAGGCATAATATGGTCTCTCTGGGTTGCCCCAGAGACCAATCTGGCTGCTGCATTCTCAACTAACTGAAGCTTCCGGACTACGTACAAAGGCAGCCCCACGTAGAGCGCATAGTTAGATATAGATATAGTTGCATATACCACCTTTCATTAAAAGACAACCCCAAGGCATTGCAATAGTCAAGCTGGGAGGTTACCAGCTGATGCATCACTGTTTTGAGGTCATCCTCTTCAAGGATTGGGCACAGCTGTTGAATTAGCCGAAGCTGATAGAAAGCACGCCTGGCCATGGCCTCCACCTGAGATACCAGGGTGAGGCCTGGGCCCAGGAGTACTCCCAAACTGTGCACCTGCTCCTTCTGGGGGAGTGTAACCCCATCCAGCACAGGAAGATCTAACACACCCCTTAGATTCTGAGCCCCCACAATGAGCACCTCCGTCTTGCTTGGATTCAGCTTCAATTTGTTGTCCATCATCCAGCCCATTACTGCCTGCAGGCAGGCATTTAGAGAATGAGTGCCATTTCCTGAAGATGAAAAGGAGAAGTAGATTTGGGTGTCATCAGCATACTGATAACACCCAGCACCAATCCTGATGACCTCATCTAGCAGTTTCATGTAGATGTTAGAAAGCATTGGTGACAGAATGGAGCCCTGAGGGACTCCATATAACAGCTCCTGTTTTGAGGAGCAACTGTCACCAAGCTCCACCATCTGGAATCTACCTGAGAGATAGGAATGGAACCACTGCAAAGCAGTGTCCCCTATCCCCAACTCCACCAGGCGATCCAGAAGGATACCATGGTCGATGGTATCGAACACCGCCCTTCTTGACAGCCCTTGGAAGACTCTCTGAAAGGCAGCAGAGAGTTGGTCATGGGTGACATCTCTGCGTTCCTTCTACAGCTATTGGCCAACCTGGAGCCCTTTCTCATGATCATGGAGAAAGGGCTCTCATCTTCAGGGGCGGAAGTCTTGAAATGCTTACCTCCTCAGCAGACAATGGAGGGCTCCTTCGTCATTGGATGGATCACTCGCCCAGATGATTGCCATCTACTGCTGGCTATTTGGAGGATCGGGGGCTGGGATATGTCTTCCCAGCCTCTGGTACTCCTATAATGCACTGTGAGAGCACAGTGCATGATATAGATCCTCCCGGCACTGGAGCTGCATGGCACCAACACATGATCTATTAGCCCAGTTTCTGGGTGCCCTCACACCCGAAAACCAAGCAAAGCAGTGGGCTCTAAGCGGGCTCACTGCCACACTGCCACTGGGAGCTGCACAGCTCCAGGTGGATCGCACATGCCAGAAAACACGGGCTAGGCTTCCTTAGCCTGGTTTTGCCTGCATGTGTGAATAGGTCCCTGGTTTTGCTCCCTTTAAAAAGATGGCATTGCTCATGCATTTAGAAGGGTTAGTGAAGGATCTCTCAGCCATAGTATTATATGGAGACTTGAAAACTTTGAAATAACCCAATATATTAACACAAACACACAAAGGAGGCAAAAGACCCTGGGGTGTTGTTAGTTAGTTAGTTAGTTAGTTAGTTAGTTTGTTTGTTTTAAACAGTTGGGTAGGGAAGCTTGCCCAAGCTTGGATGCAAGTCTTAGGAATTTCCCTGAGCTCTGCTCTCTACCAGTTGTTTAGGGGCTGCGTGATTCTCTGGGGCCTTAAAAATCCAATCAATCAATCAATCTTTATTACGGTCCTAGACCAGCACAAGAAAAAAAGCATACAAGGGCATGGAAAAAGCATCATATGCTTTTTATTGTTTCATTGTATTTATATGTATGTTAGTTAGTTAGTTAGTTAGTTACTTAGTTTATTTATGGCCAATGGCCAAAACAAAACAGCAACACAAACAATAAACATTATTCCAGCATCCATCATTAACTTTAGCATCAATCAATGAACTACGAATTCTAATTGCGATGTAACCAAATTTTGCTACAACTTGAGAGATGCAGAGTGCATTATCTGCAAATAAAAATTTCACCAGCAAATCATCTGATTGATGTTGAAGCCTAGAAAGAACTGGCAGAATCAAATGACATTACTGTGAAATCTACTGCGTAATAAAATGTGAGCGATTGATTCAGGTTCACCCAAACCACAAGGACACAAGCAATCCTCCAGGGGTAGATTTGAAATCTCCCCATTAATATAGCTGAAGGAAAGGCATTAAAGTGTGCTCTTGAAAAAGCCCAGCGGAACTTTCTAACAGTTAGGATGGACAAATATGAAGCCGGGGAAAAACCCACCCTGGCCTTAAACTGACTTTAACATACCGGCAGACAAACCAACTCATTCTGAAGCTCCATATCATTTAGACATTGACGAACTATTTTTTTGGCATTCACTAGGTCAGTTTCTAATAAAAATTCAGGATCCAGACCAATATGGGAAAGTTTATCCGTAATCGTTACCAGCCAAATAGGCCGGGGTGTAGCCGAAAGAAACCAAGGCACAAGTCTCACTGGCTGGAGATGAAGCTTCAGCCAGTAGAAAATAATCTCTTACCAAATAATCTGCAATCAATCCTCCACAACCCAGCCTCCTGTCATAGCACCACATTAGGGGTGCATCTAGGTGTACCAAAAAGCACTCGTAGAAAGCCCGACTGAATCCGCTCTAGAGGCATAAAATTATCAAAGGGGCCCAACTGAACTCCATACAAAAGTTGTGGTACAGTTTTAGTGAGAAAAATTTAATGGCAGCAGGAATATATCCTCTGCCCTGTGCATGGTGAATAGCTACCGCGCTTCGTTGAGCCAAATCAGAAACCATTCTAGCATGAGTGTGTTGCCTGTTGTTATATTGAAATATCACACCAAGATATTTGATTTGCTTTACTTGTTCGACTTGATGTCCCCCAACTGTCCATTAGAAACTCTTAGCTTTATTGTTAAAGTAAACTATTTTTGTTTTGGAATAATTGATGACCAAATGTTCCTCTTGACAATGTGTTACCAAAGCCCCCAGAGCTCTCATAAGGCTGGATCTAGTTTGGGAAAGAATCACTTCATCATCAGCATACATCAATAGTGGCAGCCTTCTGTTTGCTAATATAGGGGCAAAGGTATCCAATTTCTGTAAATGTTTAATTAAATCATTTACATAAAAATTAAACAAAAAAGGGTGCAGGAATACACCCTTGTCTCACATCTTTTGTAGTTGGGATTGCTTTAGATAAGTGACCAGTGGAGTTCAAATGGACACAGATACAAGAGTTCTCGTGTAATTTATAAAGTAACAGTAAATGCTGCTTATCAATTGATGTATTAGCCAATTTTGCCCACAAGAAATAGAATCAAAGGCTGAATGGAAGCCAACAAATGCAGCAAAAAGTGATCATTTAATAATAATAATAATAATAATAATAATAATAATAATAATAGTGCCCCAGTGAGGCACTACCTTGATGTGGTTGTGGGGCTTGTGTGCTCTGATGAAGGTGAGATCTATGCCAGAGGTCCAACCATACTGGACAGGTCTCACCAGAGGAGACAGACAAAGAGTGCCTCTCCCATCAACAATATGGTGAGATGTAACTTTAATAAATCTATACCGGATCGGTTGTCGCCCGGGTCAACAAGGACCATGCCAGGTGCTATAGTCCCTGGACATCTGGTGGCAAGTGGGCTACAGGACTCAGGATCTTCAGTTGAGCAACCAGGGCTGGAGACAGCAAAGCTACTGGAAGAAACGTCGCTTAACCGAAAAAATATATACAAAAAATGCCAAGGAAATAATGATCTGCTATTACAAGTCTAGTCCAACTAGAAGAGGTTATTTAAAAAGAATGTACCAAATTTGTAAAGAGAAGCATCCAGATACAGAAATAACAGAACAAAGGCTAGCAGACCAGAGAAGATTCATAATAAGAAATAAAGTATTCACAGGAGTTGAGCTGGAAGAACTGCAAAGAGCAACACAGGCTCAAGATATGGAAGAAGAATTACCACCAACTAAAGCAGTTGCTCAGGCGCAGAAAGAGGAGGTGTTGGAAATAGAGGATGCCACTGTTGCTAAACTGTTTCAAAATCAAACCCAGGCAACCTCCCCTTTGCCTTCACCTCAAAAACCCAAATGCCGTTTAACAGAAAAGCAACAAGAACTAAAGCAAAAAATAACTGAGCACATGAACCAAACAACCACCAGGGTTTGACTTCTAGCTCTAAAAACAGTTGCCAAAAAACAACTTGCTCAGGTATTAAAAAGATGTCAATGCTGCACTTGCAGAAATAACAAATAATAATTTGCAAGAAACAAACCAACTAATGTACAGTGTAGCAACAATAACAACACATGAGCTCGGATATAAGATCAGTGGACCTGTAAAAAAATAAAGCAGTACGTCACCTAATGAAAGATTAGATTAGAAAATAAAATCTCCAGGTTTAGATCAGATGCTAGTAAATGGAAAGATATGAAAGACAAGAAGCTGAAGAATGAAAACACCTAACAGTATCTGATCCAAAACTACCACCTAGATTCAAGGAAAATTAGAGAAGTCCTGGAAATAATAAAGCAGCAAATAACAGCAGTGTCAAAGAAGATTAGCAGATATGAAGCCAGAATTACACAACACAGGCAAAATCTCCAATTCCATCGTCTCGAAACGTCTCGAATCAGAGACGTTTCTACCAAAGCATAGAAGGAGAAACTGCAAGAAAACTAGAAACACCAAATAAAGAAGAAACCGTGCAATTCTGGGGGAAATTATGGGACAATCCAATAGATTATAATAAAAAAGCAGGCTGGATGAAAGAGGTCAAAAAATGTAACCAACAAATGCAAGATCTAATAATAACACCAGAATTAATAAGTGAAAGAGCAAAGAAAATTAAAGATTGGACTGCGCCAGGCGACGATGAACTGCATGGCTTCTGGCTTAAACACCTAACAAGCCTTCATAAACAACTTTCAAAACAGTTCAATCACATTATGAAAGGCGGTGATATTGAACAATGGCTAACAACTGGGAAAACTCATCTCATAATGAAAGACCCAGCAAAAGGTGCAGTTCCAAGTAATTATAGACCGATAACCTGTCTGCCAACCATGTTCAAATTATTAACTGGAATAATAGCAGATGAAGTGATGCAGCACTTATTAACTAACAAACAGCTTCCAGTTGAACAGAAAGGAAATTGCCCGAACACCAGAGGCACAAAAGACCAGCTGCTGATTGACAAAATGATTTTAGAAAACTGCAAGAGAAGAAAAACAAATCTAAGTGTTGCATGGATTGACTACAAGAAAGCCTTCGATTCATTGCCTCACACATGGATACTAAATTGTTTAGAAACAACTGGTGTCAGCAAAAACATTCAGATATTTATTAAAAAAGCAATGAGCATGTGGAGTACACAGTTAACAATCAATCGCGAGGCACTTGGACAGGTTAGCATTAGAAGAGGCATTTTCCAAGGGGACTCACTATCCCCTCTCTTGTTTGTAATCGCCATGACACCACTTTCACAAATACTAAACAAAACAAGCCTCGGATACCAAACATCTAAAACATCCAGTAAAATCAACCATCTGCTGTACATGGATGATCTGAAGTTGTATGGAAAGTCCCAGTCAGAAATCGAATCAATGCTAAACACTGTCCGTATATTCAGTAGCGATATAGCAATGGAGTTTGGACTAGACAAGTGTGCTGCTTTAATAATGAACAGAGGGAAAATAACAAAAACAGAAGGAATAGAACTGCCCAATGGAAGCAACATCAAGAACCTGGAAGAGAAAGAACATTACAAATACTTGGGCATTCTCCAGGCTGATAACATCGCACACACTGAAGTTAAAAGAAAAACTGGAAGTGAATACATCAGGAGAGTCAGAAAAATACTCAAGTCCAAACTCAATGGTGGGAACACCATGCAAGCCATAAACACCTGGGCTATACCTGTTATCAGATACACTGCAGGGATAATAGACTGGACCCAGGCAGAGCTAGAGACGCTAGATTGTAAGACCAGGACTATCATGACCATCAATCATGCTCTGCACCCCCGCAGTGATGTCGATAGGCTCTACCTCCCTCGCAGCTCAGGTGGAAGAGGAATGCTGCAAGTCCATCAAACAGTAGAGGAGGAGAAAAGAGGCCTTGAAGAATATATAAGTGACAGTGAAGAAGATGCACTTCAAATGGTCAAGAACGCGAAACTATTCAACACCAATGAAACAAAACAGGCCTACAAGAAAGAACAAGTCAAGAACCGGGCAGAAAAATGGAGAAATAAGCCCCTGCATGGTCAATATTTGCACAATATAAGTGGAAAATCAGACATCACCAAGACCTGGCAATGGCTTAAGAATGGCAACTTGAAGAAAGAAACAGAGGGTTTAATACTGGCTGCACAAGAACAGGCACTAAGAACAAATGCAAGAAGAGAAAAGTAGAAAAATCCACAACAAAGAGCAAGTGCCGCCTTTGTAAAGAAGCAGATGAAACAGTGGACCACCTAATCAGCTGTTGTAAGAAGATTGCACAGACTGACTACAAACAAAGGCATGACAAGGTAGCAGGGATGATACACTGGAAGATCTGCAAAAAATACAAGCTACCTGTAGCCAAACATTGGTGGGACCATAAAATTGAAAAAGTTGAAGAAATTGAAGATGTAAAAATATTATGGGACTTCCGACTACAAACAGACAAACATCTGCCACACAATACACCAGATATCACTGTAGTCGAGAAGAAAGAAAAACAAGTCAAAATAATCGACATAGCAATACCAGGGGATAGCAGAATAGAAGAAAAAGAAATAGAAAAAATCACCAAATACAAAGATCTACAAATTGAAATTGAAAGGCTGTGGCAGAAGAAGACCAAAATAATCCCAGTGGTAATTGGTGCCTTGGGTCCAGTTCCAAAAGACCTTGAAGAGCACCTCAGCACCATAGGGGCCACAGAAATCACCATCAGCCAATTACAAAAAGCAGCTTTACTGGGAACAGCCTATATTCTGCGACAATATCTATAACCATTGACAATAAAATTCAGCCATCCCAGGTCCTTGGGTAGGACTCGATGTCTGGATAAAACAAACCAGTCAATAACACCTGTCTGACTATGTAAACAAGAAATAATTTGATTTCTATACCGCCCTTCCAAAAATCGCTCAGTTTACCCAAAGCAATGTACTTTTCAATAAGATGTTGCAGGATTAACAATGATCTATAACTGATCTGCCCTGTCTAAAGCCGGCTTGCTCATCTTCCTGGTCCAGCCAGGAACATAATTTTATGCATAGATTTTTCACATATAATTTGCTTATTACTGTATATTTAAGAGATCTTTTGGTCTGTAGTTGGATGGATCTTCTCTTTTCCCTTTCTTGAAAATTGGGACAACAATTGCCATATTCCAGTCTTTTGGGATGTGGGCCGTCTGATTGATATAAGTGAATAAAGCAGCCAGAAAAGGAGCCCACCAGTCAACGTGATCCTTCAGAAGATCAGGAGGAATAAAGTCATTTCCTGGGGCTTTCCCACCTTTAAGATGAGAAATCAGTTGCTTGATCTCTTGAGGAGATACAGCAGGCCACTGAGGCAAATCTCCTAAAGGTAGATCCAAGTGAAAATGTGCACTCTGATCAGTATATAGACACACAAAGTGAGACTCCCAAATTTCCGCTGGGATTAAAGAATCCCTGTTATCACTGGAAGAATTGGCAGAGGCAGAAACTTGCCTCCAAAAACCCACTGAATCCTGATTCTTGACTGTATTAAGAAACAATAGCCACTTTTCCTGCCTGGAAGCTTTTTTCTTGCTCCTCAAGAGCTCCTTATAGACTTTCTTTTTCTTAGCTAGTTCCAATTTCAATAGCAGAGTCAGATAAACTGAACAGAAAAAGAGAGCAAATCCCTTTTTGCTACTATACATTCCTGATCAACCCATTATTGGGGGGTGTCTAGGATAGACATGACATGTTCTAATCAAAAACGGTTTCAAGCATTGTACAAGCACATCATAGGCAGGGAGAATCGAAGGAACACCTTGATCACGCAAGATTCTAGCACGTCTCTCTGTTCTGGCCTTAGAATTAAGCTACCCACAAACAGCTTGCTCAGACTGTCTGTTCAATTTTACTCTAATCAGCCCAGAGCAAGCTGAAGAACTTGAAGATAAAGAGCTAGAAGTTCCATGACAGTGGTCTGTAAATTTGCAAATCAGAGTAAGTGGGTAATGGTCACTTTCAGGTCTAGCTATAACCCTAAGCTCCTCTATCTTCATAACTAGGTCACAACTAAACACAAAATAGTCAATAGAAGATAATTTAACACCCAAACAGAAAGTAAGTTGTCCCAGGCAATCCCCAAGAGCAGCTCCGTACAGGATGATCAGATCTAAATTATGGGCCATCTGGACCAAACATAACCCTGCAAAATTTCCAATTGGGTCTAGAGAGAGACATATGGGGAGACAAGAGTTTGTGTTTCGTGAGGGAGGCCATAAAGAGAACTTTTCATACAATGAAGCATCATCTGGCCCCAATCCCGCATTACAGTCCCCCCCTAACCAAAATATGTGTTGTTTTGTTTTGTTTTGTTGTGTTGTGTTGTAAACCACCCAGAAACTTGTGTTTTAGGCGGTATACAAATATGTTAAATAAATAAATAAATAAATAAATAAATAAATAAATAAATATGCTAAAAATACATCACGATCTAAAATATCACTATTAGCCAATTACTGCCCTACAATAAAATTGTGTTATATATGTATAGATTACTAGTACAATAAAACTACAAACTACAGAGCTTATAAAGCCACTATGTCTTATACAATGAGAGAAGCGCAGGAAGAAGCATCTCAATAAAAGGTTAAAAGGCTAAAAATCATAACATGATTGGTTATAGGCAAGACAAACAAAATAAATATGAAACAGGATATGTGAAAACAGGATCAATGATGTGAAACAGGATATAAGAAAATCCACCTGGGAGCTGTTTCTTAAGAAGTGTCCAGGGCTTGGGGGTGGAGGTGGTACGGGGCAAATGAAATGCTAAGCAACAATTGAAAATTTACTGGCCCAAATGATGTCCAGCCAGGTGTATCCTTAGAGAGCCTTGGCAGGATATGGGGCCAGGGGCAAATCCGCCAGCATAGAACTCTGTTCCAGGTAATTCTGACAGCTACAAGAGTGGAGATTAGGCAATCTTCCTGCTTGTCCTGCCCTAAGGACAGCCTTGTATACAGCATTATGGAGTTGTAACACCACATCCTGGGGTTGCTGCAGACACCCAAGACAACCCTGTGCCCTGAATGAGTAGCAGCACAAACAGCACTACTTCTGTGTTCTCCATTCACAATAGGGAAAATAGCAGTTGTGGTGTTTTTGTTTGTTTGTTTGTTTGTTTGTTTGTTTTTTGGAGCAGTTGTGTCTTGCTATGCCACCCATTGTTAACAGTGCTAGGGCTGCCATAGGAGTCTGCAGTAGCCCTAAGGTGCTGTGTTATGACTCCATAATGCTGCACATCATGTTGGCAATTGATTGCACTTGTACAGAATACTGTTTTATATTCAGTGCATGGGAAGAACTTCTCAGGGAAATAACAATTTGATTCATAATACAACAAGCATTGCAAGCTTCTTCTACTACTACAATTTATATAATACTTTTCAACAAAAGGTTCCAAAGGGGTTTACATAGAATAAATAAATAATTCAGATGGTTCCCTGTCCCCAGAGGGCTCACAGTCGAAAAAAAAAACATAAGGTACACACCAACAGCAGCCACAGGAGGGATGCTGTGCTGGGGTTAGATCGGGCCAGTTGTTCTCTGCCTGCTAAATATAAGAGAATCAGCACTTTAAGAGAAGCCTCTTTGCTCAGTTAGCAGGGGTTATTTAATAAGAAGCTGGGTTATTTTATTTTCTGAATTGGGGAATTATGAACTTCAGGTAATCCTTGATTGATTAATTGATTGATTGATTGATTAAGTGCTGTCAAATTGCTGTTGACTCTTAGCAAACACATAGATAGATTCTCTCCAGGATGATCTGTCTTCAACTTGGACTTTCAGGTCTCTCAGTGGTGCATTCATTGCTGTCATAATCAAGTCCATCCACCTTGTTGTTGGTCATCCTCTTCTCCTCTCTCCTTCAACTTTCTCCAGCATTATGGACTGGATAATCCTCTTCTCCTCTCTATGGACTGGATAATCCTCTTCTCCTCATCCTCTTCTCCTCTCTCCTTCAACTTTCTCCAGCATTATGGAGCTGGATCTTCGCATAATGGGTCTGAAGTATGATAGTTTTATCCTGGTCATTTGTGCCTTGAGTGAAAATTCTGGATTGATATGTTTTGTGGTCAATTTGTTTGTTTTCCTGGATGTCCATGGTATCATCAAAAGTCTTCTCCAGCACCAGAGTTCAAAAGCACCAATGCTTTTTCTATCATGCTTCTTCAAAGTCTAGCTTTCTCATTCATAGAGTGTCATGGGAA
Source organism: Hemicordylus capensis (assembly GCF_027244095.1). Taxonomy (NCBI): domain Eukaryota; kingdom Metazoa; phylum Chordata; class Lepidosauria; order Squamata; family Cordylidae; genus Hemicordylus; species Hemicordylus capensis. The sequence goes on from NC_069660.1 coordinate 232,019,798, forward strand.
AAACCATTTTCTGAATGATTCTAATCTTTGTGGGTGTAGTCACGGCATGGCACATAAATATCCTTTCCAAGGCCTTTGTTACAACCCTACCAAGTGCTAGTCTGCAGCGTATTTCTGTGCTAGTCTGTGGTGTATTTTTAGCTTGACTTGGAACTTGCACATGAGCAGTTCGCGTAATCTGTCCCACAATTGGCTCCCAGCCATGTCTTTGCTGTTATAACTGAGCTCTTCCACCTCCTTACACCAATAATGTAATCAATTTTATTTCTATGTAATCCATCTGGTGATGTCCATGTGTACAGGCAGCACTTTGGTTGTTGAAAGAATGTGTTAGCAATGAAGAGATCATTGGCTTGGCACAAACTAATAAGTCGTTCTCCTGCTTCATTTCTCTTTCCTAGGCCATATAGGCCGACTGTGTTTTCCTCCTAACGTTTTCCAACTTTGGCATTCCAGTCTTCAACCACCATCACTAATCCTGGATGATATTAAAACTGAAGAAAGAGTTCAAACTAGGGTTTCTTCCCCCCTCCCCCCCCAAAAAACCAAATCAAAATAGAAGGAAGGGACATTTTCAATGAAATAGTGAAATAATAGAGAAAACTTATATTTGTGTTTTGCAGGCTGACTTAGGAGACTTTTAATCTGTTGCAACTCTATGTTCACAGTCATTTTTAGATGAATCTGGACTTTCCCCCACCCTGCAAATCTGAGGAGAGAGGATGATTATGGTGGCACTAGAAAAGAACAATCTGAGAATCTTGGGGCAAGTCATGATTGTATTCTCAGATGCATTTGGGCCATGATCTTGTGAGTTTTGAGACCCTGCACAAGAATCTCATTAGATTTTGAGAGAGAGGAGACAATTGGACCAAAAGGTATTGAACAATATGAGTTCTGCTCCATTATGACTCATTTGAGCTTGTTCTGTTATTGCACTCAGGTTCCTTAAATAAACTTGGGCCCCTATATAAACTCAACACTTCTATTTTTTTCCTTTGCCATTGTAAAATACGAATCCTCTCAAGCTATCCACTTTCTTACCTGTCTTTCATCTGAGTTGGTACTTATAGCTCAATCATGTCATTACTCAAACTAATACCTCTGAAATCTGTCCCTACTTCAGCTCACAATGTTGTGAAAGGACTGCTTTTAAAGTACTCTTTAGTAACAGGTTCCCTTCCAAACAGTCATCGTTCAAGCCCTATTTTGTATGGAAACCACTCAAAGTTATTTTTACAGCATTCACTGCTACCAATATTTGGTGTTATGCCCATTCAGATTGTAAAAACAAGTTTATGCCATTGTAAGGAAAGGTGAAAAGTGTATTGTGTCTAAGAGGAAAGCACAAGTGCAGGAAATGAGATAAAAGAGGAGAAAATTACTTTGTAAAGGAAACGGTAATAAAACACTGGTATACCTTAAGTGGCGCAGCGGGGAAATGCTTGACTAACAAGCAGAAGGTTGCCAGTTTGAATCCCTGCTGGTACTATATCGGGCAGCAGTGATATAGGAAGATGCTGAAAGGCATCATCTCATACTGCATGGGAGGAGGCAATAGTAAACCCCCCCTGTATTCTACAAAAGACAACCACAGGGCTCTGTGGGCGCCAGGAGTCGAAATCAACTTGACGGCACACTTTACCTTTTATACTTTATATATTCTGAACAGACTGAAGAATAATCTACAAATGAAGAAAAAACATTTGGTAAAAATCTTCCTTGGACCCAATTTGGACCCCAGGTGAGTGACTCACATTTTTGAGTGTCTGCTTATAGAAAGATAGCCTATAAATAAGGATGTTAATTTGCTAGTGTTGGAATATCTCCCTTTCCTGTGACTTGAGGTAAGAAGACATCACCTTTTCCACATGATTCACTCTGGCAGGTTTGTTTGTTTGTATTGAAACCATTGAAACCATGGCTGGAATGGGGGTGTCTTTAAACAACTTCTGCCATGGTCCTGATCTGAATGATTCTCCTGTCCTGCCATTTCATTTGCTCTGTAAAAGACCAAAATGTTTTTAAAATGTTCCATTGGCTCCAGTAGGGGCTTTTAAGGGGCAAAATAACATGTGTGTGTGCGGGGGAGAGATCCATACCAGCACGGCAAGGAAAGATTCAGATAGGGCCTCTTGCATACTATTTACAGTAGGGAAAACATGTCAGTGTCAATGACATACTTTGAGAGAGCCAGTATGGTGTACTGGTCAGAGTTTTGGACGAGGACTGGGGAGATGTGAGTTCAAATTCCATTCAGCCAATTCCCTGGGGGACTCTAGGCAAGTCACTGGGAGACTCTGGGCTAGTCCAAGTGATAACCTACCTCACAGGGTTGTTGTGAGAATAAACATACCCATGTTTGCTGCTCTGGGCTCTTTGGAGGGAGAGCAGGATATAAATTTTAAAAAATAAAATACACAAAGTCGCATCTAGTTTGACCCTTAGCTTTGCCAAATAAACTATATTTTAAATTTCATGTTCATTAGTAACATTTGATTTTAAACATATAATGTTTGAACTGTTCATAATTTTCTATACCTCCATGAAGATTAGGAATTGTAATGGTGCTAAATTATGGAAGGGGGAACTCAGAATGAGGCTTGCCAGGTCCAGATGGTGTGGGGGGGAAATGGATATCCATCACAAAAAAGTGGAAACAGATGGCACTTTTCACCAAAAAGTCTCCACTTTGCATAAAAATTTGCATACATTTATTGGTATTATATATGCATAATTTGATTAAAAATGGATAATTTGAGAAGAAATCAAATTCACCACTGTGAAGCTGATGACCAGGTGAGCTGTATGTCTGCTCAGTCTGCTATCTGGGTGCAGAGTTGTCAATGCCCCTGCTTCTTAAAACTGAATTAATCTCCTTTTTAGGTTTACCACACACACAGTCTTCTGTCCTCCTTCCCCATGGGTCACCCAGCCTGCTTCCCAGCTAGGCCAGCTTCATCTCTTGGCTTGAGGCAGGGCAGCCAGCTAGCTACTGAGCCATTTTATTTGCATGTTGGTACAGTGGGGCAAGCACAGTCTCCCATTTGCTTGCTGCTCCCTATGACTACAAACATTTGTAAACCACTTTTCAACAGGTTTCACAGTGATTTTCAAAGGGGGGAAAATATGCTCCCTGGTCCCCAAAGGGCTCACAATCTAAAAAGAAACACAAGTTAACACCAGCATCCGCCACTGAAGGAATGCTGTGCTGGGGTTGGATAGTAGAGTCAGTTGTTCTCCGCATGATAAATAGAAGAGATTCACCACTTTGTCTTTGGGGTTGTAATTTTGACCCCCAGTTAATTAGCAAAGCACTAAAGAAGCTACCCACTCCAGTTACAGAGTAAAATGCAGAGTTTAGTTGTTGCAGCTATTTAGAAAAGAAGTATGGAGATTCTTGTTTAACTAAATATTAAGTATTTATTGGTGAAGTACACATTGGATAGGAAAGATCTAATCAGTAATCTAAAGGACTACATAATGAATAGGTAGGGGGAGAGAGAGAGATGTTCTCATCTAGGGATATGCATGAATCAATTTTTTTCATTTTGATTTGTAACCAAATCAAAACACCTCCAATTTGTTTTGGGTCCAAATATAACCCCCCAAATCACCCCAGATTCAATTTTTACCCAAATTTTCTGAATCTGAAAAAAATTGGATTTAAAAAAAGGTCCCGGGGCCAATAGAGTGGGTGGTGGCGGCAGTGCCCAATGGGTGGAAGCTACCACCCAAATTTCAAAGAAATTGGGGAAAGGGCTGATTTTTAAAGTTTACGCATCTTTACGCTTTTCCCCATAGGGAATAATGGGGGTTTCAGTAGCCTTAGTTAGAACTCCCCAGGAGGGCACCAGGGGGCCCAGGGTGGGTTGTGGTGAATGGTAGTGCCCAATGGGTGCAAGGAAGCTACCACCCAGATTTCAAAGAAATTGGGCAAAGGGTTGGTTTTTAAAGAATCTTTGAAGTTGGCATGTCTTTGGGGCAGATTTGGGACAGAAAGGGGGTTTGGGAGGCAGAAGAGTGGTGCATGGGGGGATTTTGTACTCTGGAGCAAGCAGCTGGAGCAGATGGCAGAAGCTGACATTCTCCACAATATTAAATGGCTGATTGTCCAAAGCCATCATCTCCCCAATGGCTTGGGTAATCAGATATGGTTTGGGGCGATCAGACCGCTTCCCCAGAAGCTGCACCCACTGCTCAGTCAGCTTTTCCTGCCTAGGAGAAGGAGGCACTGGCTGCTTGCTGATAGTGCTAGATGAAGCACTTGGCCTAGCGCTGCTGCCAGCAGAGGTTTGGACCCCTGGGTGCTTCTGCCACAGGCGCAACAGCAGACCTGATGTGCTGAAGTGCTTAGGGCCCTTGCCTCTGATAACAAGTGCATTGCAGTGGGTGCAGGCATCAGGGCTGGGATCACCAGGACAAAGTTCAAAGTGATCCCACACCACACTGTTGGACTCTCCTGTGCCACGGGGCTGCTTGGGTGTTGGTGCTTCTGCTGGTTCCTTCTGGGGCACGCCACCACCACTGCCCTCAGAGCTGTCCTGGGAAGTCCCAAGGACAGGAAACACAGAGGCTACCTGTGCCAGGGACAGGTAGAACAAATCACCCCAAATGGCCTGATTCGGGTACAGATCATTCTGTACCTGAAATGTTTTGTACATCCCTATTTTCATCTGCTTTCTAAGAGGAAAGGAAGGGAATCTGACTCTCACAGGAAATACCTGAGGAGTCCAATCAGGGGCCATAGAATAGAGACAAGTAGAACAGCTAGGGAGACCTTACTCATGATCGCTACTCCCAGTGCCCCTAGTGGTCATTGGGATAGTTGGTGCAAAAGGTCAATGCTCTGGAACTCCATCTCCAAAACTTTAAAAAGTGTCTTTTTATTCAGTTAGTAGGAGTAACCACTGACTAAAGTGAGTTAGCTAACTGCTAACTTCTCACCAAAACCGCCACATTAAGGAAGCAAGCTGCACTTGCTGGGCCCACCTATCTGCTTTTCTGCATCATATGGCTCTGCAACCTGTCCTTGAAGAAGAACCTCCCCTCTGGCTTCTGCATTGGACAGATGGTCAGTAGGATGCTGGCAGGGGAAGGAAACAATGGAAGAGAAGCTGCTCATGAGAGCAAAGTGTTCTGAGCAAACAAAATGTTCCACCTGCTCCCCAGAACTTCGGTCATCACCACAAATACAAATGAAGTTGTTTGGTCCTCAAAATATTCTCTATTCCCCCAATGCCAGAAAGAAAGAAAGAAAGAAAGAAAGAAAGAAAGAAAGAAAGAAAGAAAGAAAGAAAGAAAGAAAGAGCGGTTTGGTCCCCAAAATAGTTGCATGTTCTCTATAAAGTCTGTAGTTAGTAACCCTAAGAATTCAACTATATAAACTTTAGAACTCCTAGACTAATTATGAATCAGTTTGGGCCCAGTTTAGAATGGGTTCATCCTGTCACTGGCCCTCTCTGCCAGTACTAGTGTTTCTCTCTTCTCTTTCACACACAAATGTCATGATAGTCATGGTAGTATGATGGGGAAAAGTGGGCAAAGACCTTCCAAAATGCTCTAGAGTGCTACTGCAGAAGCATTTCATGTGCCGGGAAACTTGAAAACTATAGTTCCAAGGATTCTGGAGTCTCAGAAGGATGATCAGATGGCCTGGAAACTATATTTTCAAGGATTACTGGCAGTGCACTGCCAACTAAGGTGAGGACAGTGGGAGGACCCACAAGGCAGTAGAAAGAAGTTGCCAAGGAAGGGCAGGATAGAGACCCATCGTGGTGTGATGGAGCAGGGTTCATTGGAGTGGGAGGGGGAGGGTTGTGTGCTCTGCACAGTGCTGGGATTTGGAAACAATCAGGGTGGAAAGAGTAATGTACCCTGCCTGCATACTGCCAGAGAAGTGGAAAGGGAGGAAGAACTGGGGTAATGGGGCATGGCATGGCTGCACAACTTCAGCCTTCCTGCAGATGAACTACAGCTCACATCATACCTGACTACTGGCCACTGTGACTGGGAATTATGGGAGTTGTGGTCCAAACACAGTTGGAAGATTGAGGTTGTGCAGCCCTGGAGCAGTGGGAAGAGCCTAACATGTTGGGAAATGGTCAAGCACATTTCTAAAGGAATTGGGAGAAACTGATCCCATCACTAATACAAATAGACATTTATTGTAAGGTACAATTCATGTGATTTTATCCTGAATGTAACTGTCTTATAAGCTCCAGGATAGTGGAGTGGTTAGTGTTGGACTAGGCCCAGGGAGACCTGAGTTCAAATCTCTGTTCAGCCATGGAATTCACTTTCCAGTCACTTATGTCTGCCTATCCTACCTCATAGGGTTGTAGGGATAAACACAACCATTTATACTGCTCTGGGCTCCTTGGAGGAAGAGCAGAATATAAATGTAAAAATAAATAAGTAAATAAACAAACTTTAGCTACAGCGACCACTGAAGTGCAATGCAGTACAATGCAATAGTACATAAGTATCATATAATGGTATGATAAGAAGTGTCAATATGAAGCATATTGGGCAGGGATCATGGAGAAAATATGCAGACCATTTGGCTAGGACAAAAACAGCAGTGATGATGGCATATGTGTATTTATAAAAGATATCCAGGACCTGCTCTTCTTTTCTATGTAAGCATTGGAAAAAAAAATAAAATAAAAGAACAATGCTTGTCTTGACAGACCAGATTTGTTTTGTCCATGTTTTTTTCCTATCCTTTTCTTTATAACACCCAATAATCCAAAATATGATTATAATGGTATTGCATGCTGAGTGTCCCTACTTTGCTTCTTTAACTACAATTTGCAAAAAATAGGTAAACTTGGAATATGTTCTAGGTTACTTGATGTTAGGAAGGAGAGCAAAAGAGGTGGAGATGCGAAGATGCTCTTTCTGCTGATGATGTCCAGCGTTGGCCTGAGTTTATCCTTCAGTGTACTTCAGTCCATCACTGCATACATTTCCCACCTTTTCAGTCTACTTTGGGATGAAGTGGGCTGTTCTGAATGAAAATTCAAGCTACAACCAACCATTAAGCTTGCAATGTAGCATGAAATTCTTGGCCACACCGTTAAGCGTCCTAACGTAAGCCTCTACTTAATACAAAATGTACCAAGCATAGTTTTAAGCATGCTATAGCTCACTGAAATCAATGGGACTTCTTTCTGAACAAATATAGTTAGAACTGAGCTGGGAGTCTTTTAGCTGCTGCACATGATCTCCTGGGTAGGGAGTGAAATTGACAGAAATAGGAAAGTGCTGGAGGCAAGCATGACAGCAGTGCTATAACCCTAATAAAGCTTCAAGAAATTGATAGATGACTGCTGCCTTCAGGGGGAAATGGTGGGAGACAGTGGTGGTGGGAGCGGGGGTGGGGGGTGGGTGGGGAGGAAGAGGAATAAAAATAACCAGGGGGAACACACCTCTTCCTGCTGAGCCACCTGCTGAGCCCAAGGGAGCTTTCATTCTCTAGGCTCTTGGAAGGAGGAAAAGCAGAAAGATTCCTGTTGCCTGGTGTTCTTGCAGCTGCATCTGACCAGATTCCATGTGGTAATTGTCCTTCCCTGATGCTTGCCGCAGGCAGTCAAGCAAGGGAATCTGTAACCTGCTCTGTGATCCAGAAGCAGGGGGTCCTTTCAAAACTGACAGAGGCAGGCTGCATCTAAACTGGAAATTAATCACTGTCTTTCTTGTGTCTCCATACCCTCCTCCTTTTCTCTCTCCTCTGCATCTAAGAAGTTAAGTTATTGCTGATTCTTGTCCCATTTCTCTCACTCCCCACCAGCCAGAGGGGACTAGCAGCAGCTCAGCAAAAACAGCACTGAGGTCACAAGCCAGATGCAAACATACACTGCTGTGCATTCTGGTAGCCGTGAACTGCTGTTTCATCTAGAGAAAAATGATTATATGAAGCAGTGCAGTTTTATAATATTATATATCAGGATTGTGAAAGATATTTTTGTTACGCATACAGCAATAACATCTTTATTTTGCCTTACTCTTCAAACGGATTTCTTCTCTGTCTGTCCATCTCTCCCCCCCGCCCACACAGGCACATACACAATCATTTTCAAATTAATTATACCAGAGATCCTGATACAAGATTGCTCTGATCTTTCTCTCTGTTCCAGACAGATTCTAATAAGCAGAATTACCCAAAGATGAAAGGATATTGCCATCCAAAATAGTATGATGATAGCTGCATCTTTCCATATTATCTTTTTCTTTCTTTTTCTTTTTTCTTTTTTCTTTTGGTAAAGTAGATATAACACTTATCTCTGCCAGACATAATCCATTCTATTTGGAAAGAAGATATGGTTTCTTTGTAGCTAAAATCAACAGCATAAATGAATGACAGGTTCTTGTTTGCTCATTTGTTTTTCCATATCCATCTTAAGAACATAAGAAAAGTCTTGCTGGATCAGGCCCAAGGCCTATCTATTCCAGCATCCTATTTCTTACAGTGGCCCACCAGATGTCTCTGGGAGGCCCACAGGCAAAGAGATCCCATCTCCTGCTGTTTCTCCCCTGCAACCTGGAGGTAGCCTATAGCCATCAAGACTAGGAGCCATTGAAAGACCTGTCCACCATCTTTTTCTCAATATCAGAGATGCATTGCTTAGGAAAGATTTGTCTCTCATTTAGGCTCAAACAGTACATTATGCACTGTCTCTGGGTTATTTGTGGGGTTATTTGTAGTTATTTGTAGTTTCCAATAATGCTGCTCTTTCTGACCTTAATAATTTTATTTTTTAAAAAATTAAGTCACAAGCTTAAGAGCAAATATTGAAATATGAGAGTAAGTGGCATAAAATCATCACATACTATTTTATTTTATCATTGCAATCAAATTTTCTTGGGTCTATAATGCCTGATCTAAAAAAAACCCCAACGTACCCAATTTTTTTTTGTTCTACATTTTTTAAAGCAAATTTTAAAAAATGTTCTCTATGCTCACTTTTGTAGCAAGATCTTGCACCAGTTGGTTGTGGAAAGTCATTTCATTTCCACATCCTACTTGATACTTTTTCTTTTAGCTATTTTTTTCCCTCAGGCTTCTGAAGGTTTAAAAAAACCCTCCCTCTTTTTTCCTTGTTCTATTTTCATGGTGAGTTAAAAAGAATGGGACCAGTTCTTTCCTGCTGTTCTTCAAGTTCTTTCCCCACAGCATGATTCCAAATTATAGAAATATATCCTCACTTCCGATAGAGATAAGAGTTCAGTCCAGGGTCAAATGTTGTTTCAATAGGTCATCATAAAAAGAGTAATACAATATGTTAGCAAGATGTTTTGTTCTTGGTCTTATGTGCATTACATTAGAAACCTTTGTACTTGTGCTATTCTTTTTAAAAATAATAATAATAATAAAGCAGGATACCCTGTTTTTCTCGTAAGCTTCTATTTTACTTTGGAGGAAGGGGGGAAGAAAAATCCAGCTGTGCATTTCAAAATCACTAGAACAAATGATATTGGACAGAGTGATGAAACCTGCATTTTGATCTGATAATGAATTGCAACACTAATGTAAACTTATTGTCTCCTTCCTTTTGTACTTGGAAGTGGGAGAGATGCACAAATTCCTTAACAATCTGAACAGAATCACCTCTATTAAAATATGTGCAAAGCAACAGAGACTTTGAGATTTCCAGAATCATGTTTTATTTCTTACATCCAACACTATGACAGGATGGAAGTCATTCATTCTAATATCAGGTATATGATTAATATTTCACTACTGTGTTATGTTCATACTTCAGCAAGTAACATATCTTCACATTTGGTGGCCATTTAAAAATAAAAATAAAAATCCGTAAGCACCATTGAAAATATATCCCGTTCTGCTTAAACGTCATTAGGTGGGACTCTTCTTGTTGTTTCCTACAAAAATAAAGTAGCTGACATTCCGTGTAGGGCTACAGATATTGAAATAACCCTGCAGAGGTTATTTCATACTGGAACATAATTGAGCTCCAGTCTTTCACTGTAGTCCCAATGGTGACGGATGTCGGGACAACACAATTATTACTACTCTCGCCTATCTCCAGATAGAGTTTGTAGTTCTGGGAACCTGTCCCTGATGGATATGCAGTCCTCAGGGACAGATTCCTGGAACTAAAAACTCTATCTAGAGGGAGGAGAGAGCAGTGAAAATTGTGCCCTCTCTCCTCTCTGTTGTCATTAGAACTGTGGGGAAAGTCCGGAGCGCAATTAAGCTTGAATCTGTTTGCATCTCCACAGAGCTACGTCTGTTTCCGTAGCCCTGCAAAAAATGTCAGCCATTTTGTATGTGTACAAAGAGATTTCCAACTGCATGTAACACATGCTACTGACTGTGCACTGTGAGTGGAAATCTTAGGAAGGAGACATAGCTCAGAACTAGCACCCATCTGTAATAGAGGTTTGGGTAGGTGAAAGCCATACTGGCTCTTTAAACCATTCCCACCCAAACCACTAGCAATTGAATATTAAAAATTGTGTGCTATTTAGAAGAAGTTTAAACAGGGGTTCTGTGTGGGGGGGATCCCCATTAGCGAGTACTAGTAGGTGATTAGAAGGGTAGCATAGCCTCACGGTTTTAAAAACCAATTTTGTCTTTTTTCAAATTTCAAACAATTTTTTTTTGCATTTTTAAAAAACAGAAACCTGTCCTCCATCCCTCTGTGCCCATAATATATTAGTATTAATATTCTCTGCCCAGCAGCCTACATGCTCTGAGTGGGCAGGAAGGCACAGTATCTAGCCTCCTCCCTGCACCCGTTTACCCCCCACCCTCAACTGTAGCATTCTGAGGCCATGGCAAAAAATAGCCTTAAACCCACTAACTCTTTTGCAGAGCACACACACACACACACACACACACACACACACACACACACACACAGAGGTATACTATGCTTCCTCCCTACATACTCTTAATCTTAAATCTAGCAGTATGTATATATGTGTGTGTGTGTGTACACACACACACACACACACACACACACACACTCACATACTAGCTTGCCTCGCACAGAGCATCTGTGTGGTTGTGCACTGAGCCTGTGGAATCCCCCCCACAACTCTTGCTCGCTCTCTCCACCCATCACAACTCTTACATTCGCTCTCTCCACCCCACAACTCTCTCGCTAGCTCTCTCTGCCCACCACAACTCTCTTGCTCGCTTTCTCCCCACATAACTCTCTCGCTCGTTCTCTTTTCCCACAACTCTCTCACATGCTCTCTTCGCCCCCCACAACTCTCTCGCTTGCTCTCCCCCAACAACTCTCTTGCGCGCTCTCTCTCTCCACAACTCTCTTGCTCACTCTCCCCCAACTCTCTTGCGCTCTCCCCCCACAACTCACTCGCTTGCTCCCCCCCAAAGCTCTCACTCACTCCCCCCCACAACTCTGTCGCTCGCTCTCTCCCCCACAACTCTCTCGCTCACTCTCTCTCCCACAAGTCTCTCGCTCACTCTCCCCCAACTCTCTCTCTCTCTGCCCCCACAACTCTCTCGCTCTCTCTGCCCCCACAACTCTCTCGCTCGCTCTCTCCCCTAAACTCTCTTGCTCTCTTTCTCCCCCACAACTCTCTTGCTCGCTCTCTCCCCACAACTCTTTTTCTCTCTTCCCACAGCCACACTCTCTCTGCTCCATCTTTTTCTCTCTCTCTCCTCAGTCTTTCTGTCTCTGTCTCACAGTTCTTGCTTCCCCCTGCCGCTGCCAGGGCCTGTAGCCCACTTGCCTGCCAGCCTCTGAGCTCCTTGCTCCCTGCCACTTCACAGCACGGCACAGCCAACCGTCTGCCACACACAGCCCGCAGAGCCAATTGTCCAGCTCCCGAAGCCACCCCCAGCCTTGGAGCTCTCTGCAGCTTTACAGCACCCCGGAGCCAACTGTCAAACTGCTTTCCAGCCACCCTCCAAACTCTCTGGTGCTCTGGAACTCTCTCCCCCTCTGTCAGCCAATCGCCTCCTCCCCTTCTGTCAGCCAATCGCCTCCTTTCTGCCACATCCCCACGCATGGCCCGTCTTGGAGAATTAATTATATAGATATTATGCAGTTCAAATGCCTTGGATGGTTTGTTGTTGTGCCTGTATATTGGGGACCTCATGGATGGGCACAGGACAGGTTCTCTCTCTCTCTCTCTCTCTCTCTCTCTCTCTCTCTCTCTCTCTCACACACACACACACACACACACACACACACTCTACTTCTTTGCAATGAAGATTGGGTCATATTGTGACTTCTAGCACCATCATCATTTTTATTCAAACTTGATTGCTTGCATCTACAATAGGTTGTGCTTCTGCCACAGGTTCCTATCTGTTGCAGAAATCTCAATAAAATGCACCAAAAAATTGGTGCCATTGTAGTCATCATTACTCTTTTACTTGTGTATGTGTGTGTGTGTGTGTGGGGGGCAAAACCTTCTGTTTTCCTGGCAGAATGTTGCTTTGCACCCTTCCTTACTTAACCTGCTTTTATGGCCGGGTGCCACAGAAGTAGCTGTATCTGTTGCTTATGGATGAAAAATGCTTGTGGGGGGAAGGGCAGGGCACATTTGATGCTGTTGTTGACCCTAGTCTGCTGCCCTAGTCTGTTGAATTTGTGATATCACACTTGCTTGCTTCCTTGCTTGTTGCTGGCTGCTGCTGTTATCCTGAATTGGGAGGGGGCATGTGGGGCAGTGCATTTCATTGTTGTTTCACACTGTTGTGTGTGGATCAATTGCATTTCAGGGAGGATGGTGAGTGTGTGATGCAGTGGATGTGCATGACCTTTGGAAACCTTGTTCTTTGAAAAGCTCTGCTGTTGTTGTTGATGTGTGCTGCATCCAACCTATGGGACAATGGGGACAGACAGTGCCCATTTCTGCCTGTGGGTGCCTCCTAGGAGTGCTACAGTGGGTCAGGTGGTAGTATCCCAATGGGTACCTGCAACCACTAAGATTTGAAATGAACTGGGCAAAGGGTAGATTTTTAAAGAGTTTCTGAAGTTTGCAAGTCTTTGGGCAGATTCCATGCAGAAAAGGGGGCTTCAGGGTCAGAAGAGTAGGTTGAGTGGTAGTGCCCCAATGGGTGCCTGCTACCTTCCAAATTCCAAAGGAATTGGGCAAAGGGCTGATTTTAAAGAATTTCTGAATTTTGTGCGTCTTAAGCTTTCCCACCATAGGGAATTATGGGGGTTTGAGCCCCATAATGGCACTTGGGGGGCATCAGGGTGGCCCAGAGCGAGTGGTGGTGTAGTGCACATAGGGTGCCAACCACCCCCATACCCACAATCCCATGGGGTACTGCTTATTGTTGTTTCTGAGGTATTCTGAGTGTAGATTCTCTGTTAGCAAATGAGAGTGGATTCATTGTTTGTCAATTCAAGATGGGACACATAGGAATGCCCAAATGGCATGGTATGTGATGATGTCATCCACTCTAATTCAAGACTGCGGCAATGTGAACAACTGAGGCACAAGTGGACTAAATTGTGGACTGGCTGACCAATTTAAACCAAATTGGATACAGTTGTAGTGAGTGACATATAGGGACACCTCAATGGTATAGTTTGTGATGATGTCAACCACCCCAATCCAAGATGGTGGAAGCGTAAACTTTCGAGGTGCAAGTGGGCTAACTTGTGGACCGTCTAACCGATTTGAACCAAATTTGCTACAGTTCTAGAGACACATGGGCATGCCCAAATGGCGTGATGTCTGATGGTGTCATCCACTCCAAGTTGGTGGCCGCATGAACTTCTGAGGCACAAGCAGGCTAATTTGTGGACTGCCTAACCTATTTGAACCAAATTGTGTACAGCTGCAGTGAGTGACACAGAGGGACACCTCAATGGCATAGTTTGTGATGATGTCTTCCACACTGATTCAAGATGGCGGACACATAAACCTTTGAGGCACAAGTGGGAAAACTTGTGAACCGCTTAACCGATTTGAACCAAACTTGCCACAGCTGTAGGGACACATTGGGACACCTCAGTGGCATAGCTTGTGATTATGTCATCCACACTGATTCAAGATGGTGGATGCATAAATTTTGGAGGCGCAAGTGGGCTAAATGGTGAACAGCTTAACCAATTTGAACCAAATTTGCTACAGCTGAATGGACACATAGTCATGCCCCAATGGTGCAGTTTTTGATGATGTCACCCACCCCAATCCAAGATGGCAGATGCATAAACTTTTGAGGCACAAGTGGGATAACATGAGGACTGTCTAACCAATTTGAACTAAATTTGAAACAGCTGTAGTGAGTGACACACAGGGACAGCTCAATGATGCAGTTTGTAATGATGACATCCACCCCGATCCAAGATGGCTGACCCATGAACATTTGAGGCACAATATATCTAACTTATGGACCTTGTTTTGCAGCAAATTTAGTCCAGATGGAGAGACAGTGAAAGGAAAGTAGGCTGATTAGTTCTTACTAGAAAAATGTGTTGTAATCATGTTGTAATCTGTTTGTTGTGATTTGTTTTGGTCACAGCAACCCACAACAGTGAAAGAGTACAGAAGTTGTTGTGGAAGAGTGCAGCCAAATAGTTAAGTAAGCCAAATAGTTAAGTAAGGAATTGGCTTGCCAAAAAAGAACGGAGTGACCTTTGCTCAGTCTCCAAGTTCCTGAGCAAAACAGTTTGCATATTGGGAGTGAAATGCAGTGCTTTGCTGTTTGAAAGTTAGTGCACTGAGGGTCGAAGCACCAAAGCCAGTGTTCAGGAACTGAGAGCCAGTCAAGTTTACTGAGATGAAGGAGAGAAATATGCTTAAACACAAAAGGGGATTTTTATATCTTTTATTATTTCCCATTTTCTTGGAATCTCCTGTGAAGTGGAAGCAAAAGGGCAGGATGCTGTGATTGCCAAATTCTTCCAGCGGAGTCTGTTTTTCTGGACTTGACTAGTCCCCACAAACTGGAGGAAACCTATATAGAATTGATATTTGCTATGCACCTCTTCCGCGAAACCCAGGGACGGAAGGCACACCATCTTACTGGAGAGAACAACCCTGTTCAAGTCAAGTGCACTGAGCTTTAGAAATTTGGCCAATTTCTCAAGCTTCAGGAGGAGGTAAGGATGAGAGAGAACTTCATAAGCAAACTGCATGAAATCTAAATATGAGAGAACAGACTGTATAGAATCTGAAACCTGATTTTGGCTGTGCTGTTTTACAACTACTTACTGTGGATGCAATTGTTATTTGTAAGGAAACATGCTCTACATTTTCTTTCAGGAAGGAAAATAAGTGTTTGGAATCTGTAACAATATCTATGCTTTATCTACCTAATAAAACCTCATATATATTTTAAATCTTCTGCTTTGTCATTGAAAGGAGGGGGGGTCTCTACATTGCCACTCATCTGCCTCAAAAAGGCCTCTAGAAAACTCCAAAGGAGAGCTTAGAAATGTGACTTTAAAACCTACCTGTAACACACACATCCATGTGCTGGGGTAATTTTTCCTAATTGCTTGGGTGGGTGCTTCTGAACCAAACATCTACATATGCTACATATACAAATGATTTCCCTTTAAATTAGGGGAAGCACCATCGTGCACTGGGATGGGTGAAAGGACATATCCGCTCATGGTGTGCACATGCTCTTATAGCCTGGTCCAATGTCTTCATAGGGCTTCAAACAGGATCAAAATATACGTATTGGCTTTTAAAGTAGAAACCTTAGCACTGTGTGTAGCAGAATTCTTTCCTTCCTTCTCTTGGTAAGAAAGATGAGATGAATCACATTGCACATAATGCTATGGATTTCTTGCTAGCACCTTTTAAAGTGAGGAAACTCACAGGAACATGAGAAGTGCAGTCAGGTCCCTTTCACTTGCCAAACTGTTGTCTTCTAAAGGACAACATCCCCTAGAACATATTATCTGTAGCATCCACTTTATTGGAGTCAATTGGCAGTATGAAGCTTGAGAGTCCACTCCTTAAATAATTTGACAAGAAAGGTAGAAGAAGTCCCATTTTCTGTTCATTGGGTGTGTGTCCCCCGACCCAGGATTGCTGCTAGTATAGGGGGGAAAACATTACTCAGTTACTTCTGATAGGAAACTTATATGGGTAAGGTCAAACCTAACAATTCTACTTCGGGCTTTATATATGGAAATATGGAATTAAATAGTTAAGAACTGATAAATAACGGAATCTGGCCATATTAATGTTGCGGAAAAATTCTGAGCAGGGTGTATATGAAGTATGATTAGGCATGCTAACACCCCCTATACTTGGGATGTCTATAGTGGGGGACTATCAGGGTAGTCTCGAGGCAAGAGTGGGCCCCATTAAATGTTCTTCATACCCCTGCTAACTGGGCAAAGAGGCACCTTTTACTGTGGTGATTCTCTTTATTTAGCAGGGGGAGAGTAACTGGCCCAGTCCACCCCCAGCACAGTACTTCCAGTGAATGTTGCTGCTGGTGTCTATCTTATGTTTCGTTTTAGAATGTGAGCCCTTTGGGGACAGGGAGCCATCTTATTTATTCATTGTTTCTCTTTGCAAACCGCCCTGAGCTATATTTGGAAGGCCGGTATAGAAATCGAAATAATACTAATAATAATAATTCCCCCCAGTGAGGGGGGCTTGCGTGCTTGTGGGGCTTGTGTGCTCTGAGGAAGGTGAGAGCTATGCCAGAGGTCCAACCATACTGGACAGGTCTCACCACAGGAGCCAGACAAAGAGTGCCTCTCCCATCAACAGTATGGTGAGACGTAACTTTAATAAATCTATACCGGATCGGTAGTTTCCCGGGTCAACAAGGATTGTGTCAGGTGCTGGAGTCCCTGAACATCTGGTGGCAAGTGGGCAACAGGACTCAGGATCTCCAGTTGAGCAACCAGGGCTGGAGACTGCAAGGTTACTCGAAGAAACGTTGCTTAACCAGAAAAAATATACGAAAAATGCCAACAAGGAAATAATGATCTGCTATTACAAGTCTAGTCCAACTAGAAGAGGTTATTTAAAAAGAATGTACCAAATTTGGAAAGAGAAGCATCCAGATACAGAAATAACAGAACAAAGGCTAGCAGACCAGAGAAGATTCATAATGAGAAATAAAGTATTCACAGGAGTTGAGATGGAAGAACTGCAAAGAGCAACACAGGCTCAAGACATGGAAGAAGAATTACCACCAACTGAAGCAGTTGCTCAGGCGCAGGTAGAGGAGGTGTTGGAAATAGAGGATGCCACTGTTGCTGAACTGTTTCAAAATCAAACCCAGGCAACCTCCCCTTTGCCTTCACCTCAAAAACCCAAATGCCGTTTAACAGAAAAGCAACAAGAACTAAAGCAAAAAATAACTGAGCACATGAACCAAACAACCACCAGGGTTTGACTTCCAGCTCTAAAAACAGTTGCCAAAAAATAACTTGCTCAGGTATTAAAAGATGTCAATGCTGCACTTGCAGAAATAACAACCAAGAATTTGTAAGAAACAAACCAACTAATGTACAGTGCAGCAACAATAACAACACAAGAGCTCGGATATAAGATCAATGGACCTGTAAAAAAAGAAAGTAGTAAATCACCTAAATGGAAGATTAGATTAGAAAATAAAATCTCCAGGCTTAGATCAGATGCTACTAAATTAAAAGATATGAAAGACAAGAAGCTGAAGAATGAAATCACCAAACAGTATCTGATCCAAAACTACCACCTAGATTCAAGGAAAATTAGAGAAGTCCTGGAAATAATAAAGCAGCATATAACAGCAGTGTCAAAGAAGATTAGCAGATATGAAGCCAGAACTACACAACACAGGCAGAATCTCCAATTCCAGTCGAATCAGAAACGTTTCTACCAAGGCATAGAAGGAGAAACTGCAAGAAACATAGAAACACCAAATAAAGAAGTAACAGTGCAATTCTGGGGGAAATTATGGGACAATCCAATAGATTATAATAAAAAAGCAGGCTGGATGAAAGAGGTCGAAAAATGTAAACAACAAATGCAAGATCTAATAATAACACCAGAATTAATAAGTGAAAGAGCAAAGAAAATTAAAAATTAGACTGCGCCAGGCGACGATGAACTGCATGGCTTTTGGATTAAACACCTAACAAGCCTTCATAAACAACTATCAAAACAGTTCAATCATATTTTGCAAGGAGATGATATTGAATAATGGCTAACAACTGGGAAAACTCATCTCATCAAGAAAGACCCAGCAAAAGGTGCAGTTCCAAGTAATTATAGATCGATAACCTGTCTGCCAACCATGTTCAAATTATTAACTGGAATAATAGCAGATGAAGTGATGCAACACTTATTAACTAACAAACAGCTTCCAGTTGAACAGAAAGGAAATTGCCCGAACACCAGAGGCACAAAAGACCAGCTGCTGATTAACAAAATGATTTTAGAAAATGGCAAGAGAAGAAAAACCAATCTAAGTGTAGCATGGATTGACTACAAGAAAGCCTTCGATTCATTGCCTCACACATGGATGCTATAAAGTTTAGAAACAACTGGTGTCAGCAAAAACATTCAGATATTTATTAAAAAAGCAATGAGCATGTGGAGTACACAGTTAACAATCAATGGCGAGACACTTGGACAGGTTAACATTAGAAGAGGCATTTTCCAAGGGGACTCACTATCCCCTCTCTTGTTTGTAATCGCCATGACCCCACTTTCACAAATACTAAACAAAACAGGCCTCGGATACCAAACAGCTAAAACATCAAGTAAAATCAACCATCTGCTGTACATGGACAATCTGAAGTTATATGGAAAGTCCCAGTCAGGAATCGAATCACTGCTAAACACTGTCCGTATATTCAGTAGCGATATAGCAATGGAGTTTGGACTAGACAAGTGTGCTGCATTAATAATGAAGAGAGGGAAAATAACAAAAACAGAAGGAATAGAACTGCCCAAAGGAAGCAAGATCAAGAACCTGGAAGAGAAAGAACATTACAAATACTTGGGCATTCTCCAGGCTGATAACATCGCACACACTGAAGTTAAAAGAAAAATTGGAAGTGAATACATCAGGAGAGTTAGAAAAATCCTCAAGTCCAAACTCAATGGCGGGAACACCATACAAGCCATAAACACCTGGGCTATACCTGTTATCAGATGCACTGCAGGAATAATAGACTGGACCCAGGCAGAGGTAGAGACGCTAGATTGTAAGACCAGGACTATCATGACCATCAATCATGCTCTGCACCCCCGCAGTGATGTCGATAGGCTCTACCTCCCTCGCAGCTCAGGTGGAAGAGGAATGCTGCAAGTCCATCAAACAGTAGAGGAGGAGAAAAGAGGTCTTGCAGAATATATCAAGGAGAGTGAAGAAGATGCACTTCAAATGGTCAATATTATAATGCGAAACTATTCAACACCAATGAAAGAAAGCAGGCCTACAAGAAAGAACAAGTCAGGAACCGGGCAGAAAAATGGAAAAATAAGCCACTGCATGGTCAATATTTGCACAATATAAGTGGGAAATCAGACATCACCAAGACCTGGCAATGGCTTAAGAATGGCAACTTGAAGAAAGAAACAGAGGGTTTAATACTGGATGCACAAGAACAGGCACTAAGAACAAATGCAATAAGAGCAAAAGTTGAAAAATCCACCACAAACAGCACATGCCGCCTTTGTGAAGAAGCAGATGAAACCGTGGACCACCTAATCAGCTGTTGTAAAAAGATTGCACAGACTGACTACAAACAAAGGCATGACAAACTAGCAGGGATGATCCACTGGAACATCTGCAAAAAATACAAGCTACCTGTAGCCAAACATTGGTGGGACCATAACATTGAAAAAGTTGAAGAAAATG
Source organism: Hemicordylus capensis (assembly GCF_027244095.1). Lineage (NCBI taxonomy): Eukaryota > Metazoa > Chordata > Lepidosauria > Squamata > Cordylidae > Hemicordylus > Hemicordylus capensis. The sequence continues at coordinate 232,039,587 of NC_069660.1, forward strand.
AAGATGTAAAAATATTATGGGATTTCCGACTACAAACAGACAAACATCTGCCACACAATACACCAGATATAACTGTAGTTGAGAAGAAAGAAAACAAGTTAAAATAATCGACATAGCAGTACCAGGGGATAGCAGATAGAAGAAAAAGAAATAGAAAGATCTACACAAAATACAAAATAGAAAGATCTACAAACTGAAATTGAAAGGTTGTGGCAGAAAAAGACCAAAATAATCCCAGTGGTAATTGGCACCCAGGGTGCAATTCCAAAACAACTTGAAGAGCACCTCAACACCATAGGGGCCACAGAAATCACCATCAGCCAATTACAAGAAGCAACCTTACTGGGAACAGCCTATATTCTGCGACGTTGTCTAAAATAACAACAATATTCACAATAAAATTCAGCCATCCCAGGTCCTTGGGAAGGACTCGATGTCTGGATAAAACAAACCAGTCAGTAACACCTGTCTGACTGTGTGAACAATAAATAATACACATATTTATTTAACATATATTAACATATACCAAGTGTCAGCATGTCGTTTCAGATTAATTTACATGTTCATTTTAGAGGAGCTGGTTATTTTGTGAGCCTCTTTAAAATTTGTGCTTCTATGGTGAAATTACCACCTTAAGTGGTGCAGTGGGGAAATGCTTGACTAACAAGCAGAAGGTTGCCGGTTTGAATCCCCGCTGGTACTATATTGGGCAGCAGCAATATAGGAAGATGCTGAAAGGCATCATCTCATACTGCACAGGAGGAGGTAAACCCCTCCTCTATTCTACCAAACAAAACCAAAATGCTCTGTGGGTGCCAAGAGTCAACATTGACTTGATGGCACAATTTACCTTACTTTATGGTGAAATTAACATGATTTGAGCTTTTCAGAGGGCTTTGAAGTGGCTGCTATAACATTTGACAGTTTCCCTGACTTGTGTCTGTCACATTTTGGCATTGCAATATAGAGTGGAATGCAGAATCTTAAGGAGCACAATTATCCTAGCAACTGTTCTATGTCACATGAGTACTTTATGAATCTCCATGCTTACGAGTTATATTACCAGTGTATGCCTATATAACATTTTGCTAGACTCATATGCTCGCAGGTACTCAAACCTTTCTTTCCATCTGTCTCTAATTTAAGAGCCATAGAGTTATACCACAAATCTTCAAAGGGAACTAATCCTAATTAAGCAGAGAGGCACAACAGGAAATACACTTCGAGTCAATTATCATATGGCCTGGATAGTGTTACCAGGCAGGAAGCCAAAGACAGAAATGCAGTGCCTGGAGTGTCCCCTGATGTTAAGATCACTGGCAGCTAATAAGACATTTCCTCTTACTTTCTTGAGACCTTCCATTATTTGAATCATCGCAACATGCAGTATCTTGTCTTTAGAAAAAGGTAAAATAAAAAGAAATCAGTGCTACAATCAAAGGAAAGACAGTCTTCATACCAATGTGGTGAGTTTGGACTGGCATAAGTGCAGAGGCGTAACTATAATAGGGCAAAGGGAGACAGTTGTCTGGGGGCCCACTGGCTTGGGGGCCCCTCCAGAGGCAAGTCACATGACTGACTCCCCCAGCCGTGCACTGGCCCGGGCTTCCTTCAGTTGTATTCATCCTCTGAAATTGATGTGAGTGTTAAGACCTGGAGCTACTAGAACAGCTTGTCTTTCTTTAGTAACATTAAATGACTTGCATCATCCAGTTTACAAAACCTCAAAAAAAAAAAAAAAACAATTTAGGATGCTGTTCTATTGTGGCACATAGGTTTTATACATACATACACACATTTTACTATGCTTTTTGTTACCACTATTCAGCCTCATTTAAGATTTCTTTACTTCATGAGCTGAGCTTCAGTGAGGGGGATGCATTTTCAGATCTTGTCTCTGGGCCCACTCCAACCTTGCTATGCCCCTGCATATGTGAGTCTTCTTCCACACACCTCTTTTGACCCATAACAATCATTTAAAGCATGTGAGGCTAAGTGTGACTGGTCCAAAGTCACAGAGAGACTCATGGCTTAGTGGAAATTTTAGTCCAGCTTCCACACTCTAATCTGATATCCTAAATACTTCACCACACTGGCTCTCTCTATGTCTTAAACAAACAAACAAACACCATCTGACTCCCCCCCACTTTTGGAGAGTTAAGGGTAGTGTCAAGCTCTCAACATTAATCAATTTCCCAAAGAAGAATTTTAAGCAATCATCTGGTGTGTGTGTGGGGGGGGGGGATTAATTGAATTTATGGACTCTAGATCCTATTTAAATGGCTCCAAAGTTCTATTCAGTTATTTCTCTACAATGTGATGAAAGGTTGATTTTTACATTTGTCCAGATTCTTAAATGACAACAGGTAGGCATTCCACTAGGCATAGCTACTTTTCAGCCACTGGTGTACTTGATATCCATATATTTCAAAGGTTCCTGTTGTGTCATGAACATGAGATATTCAGTCCTAATGTTATTTTCATGTTCCTTGGGTGGGAATACCAAATACAAAATGGAGATTTATATCAAAGAAACTGTACAGTTTCTTTGTTACACACTACAAGAGGCAGTGTAAAATCAGCAAAACAGTCTGCCAGTTGAATATTATTAATTATTTTATTTGACACATAATTTATATCATATATTCAGCAGAGGGAGAGCAACTGGCCCCATTTAGTACTGTAGGTTGTGGACATAGCATGCATGAGTACATCAGCCCAGTATCCTTGTGTGTACAGAGGTTGTGAAACCGCAAATGATGTGCAAATGATGTGACACAAGAGTAAGCCCTTTGGAAATAATGGGCATACTCTTGCATAATGTCATGTGTGCAATGTTTGTCTTTGCACAGTTTCCGTGCATGTGATGTTATTGGGCTGGTGCACTTTTGTGCAGCATTCAGCCACCATTAATTAATTAATTAATAAGTAAATCTCATCAGGATTATGATCAGGTATAGGATACCCAGCATGCTAAACCCTGGAATTAGACAAAGAGGCAGCATTTAGAGTGATGATTCTCTTATACTTAGCTCGTGCAGAACAATTGGCCCTATTCATCCCCATCACAGCATTCCTTCAGTAACTGTGACTAGAATCTACCTTTTCTTTCTTTTTACACTGTGAGCCCTTTGGGCAACAGGCAACCATCTTATTATTCTTTTCCTATATAAACCACTTTGAAAATATTTTCACTGAAAAGTCATATATAAATAATAGCAGTAAGTAATAAATAAGTAACTTTAATTGCTGACATCCTAACTGATGCTATGGGAAGTCCAGTTTTTGCCCATCTTCTCTTTCCAATGAAGTTCATTGTGCCTCCTGAAAATATGTTCTTGAAGGTTTCATGGCTTTCAGGGACATATTTCAGGAGGCACAGTGGGCTTCAGAGGAAAGGGGAGATCAACAAAAATCCTGAGTATGGAACCGGCTGGTGGGCCAAGGAGATGAAGGCAATACAGCTCCTGGGTACAGGCAATGCCAGCTGGGACCTTACATGTTTGCCAGGGAAAGCCAGGACACCCAAGAACCCACAGACCATGGATGGGCCAACATGGCCCAACAGGTTGCCTCCTGGTGATGAAAAGAAGGCAGGGCTTCAACAGCTGGCAAGGCAGGCAACAGCTGAAGGAGGAAGGTGGCAGGCAGCTACACTGGAGAGGGTGGAGTCAGGAGATGGTGGTTGGGATTGCCCTGATTGCAGGGCTTTATTTAAGGTTTGGATGGCCTGGGATGAGAAGGTCTGGAGAGATAGGAGTGATTTGGACCTAGAGACTCCTGGTGAGGAGCAGTCTTACCCCTCTCCCTGACAGCTGGTGGAGGAATAGGATGACAATTAACCCCCTCCCCAGTACTTCTGAGGCCACTTCCACAGACTATGAACAGGATCAGAGGATGGGAGGCGGTTGGAGACTAGGGATGGGCCCGGACCTGTCCGGAGGCCATTTAAAAAGCCTCTATTTGCACGCGTGCATGTCACAGAGACGTGCGTGCGCGCAAAGGACTCCTGGGAGTTTTTTCAAGCAATGTTGGGGAAGGGGTGGCAGGGAGGTGTCCTGCCACCCCAATTACTCTTAGGATTATGGCAACAGAGTGGGAAAGCGGCGGGAGGGGTAAGTAAACCCTCCCGCAGCTCTTAAAGGTACCCCCCCACCCCAGTGCCGGACCGCAGTTGGCAGTTCCGTGCACACCCCTATTGGAGACTGTGGTCCCAGGCCAGTATGTGACAGAAATATTCATATGACAGGATGTCCTTAGGAAGAACAGTAATACATATCCAAATGGCAAGCAGACACTAGTCATGTTAGCTTTGTTGAGAGATGGATTGTACATGTACCTTTCAAAATGCTGTTTCAGCGATAGCCTGGTACCTAAAATTAATATATTTGCAGAAGCTCCACATAAGTTCTTGCCTATTTTATTTCTCACAAGAATGATCCAGTCAGATATCAACGCTTCAGTTATTTTTTTAGTGCAACATATAAATTTTCTTCTATAAGAAAATTTCACCTTATGCCAGAGTACTTTATGTTAAGATATTAATTCTCTCTGGAAAAATATCTCAAATAGTTATGTTTGATCAAATTCATATTCTGTATCATGGAGTTATAAAAAAGAAGTAGTTTGCATAGATATTATGCAAAGACCAGAAATGATATACTTACTCTACTGTTAGCAAAGTCAGTGTCAACAATTCTAGGTTATCTCATCTCTTAGCCCCATTTTTGGTACTGCTTTTCCCTTTAGATAATGTTTGGAAGATTTCTGCATGCACAAAGATTAGTGTTCATTGCCAAAAATTTTCATCCCCTAATAATGAAAGATTTTCCTGCTTTGTAAACAGGCAAAGGTATGGTTATAAGAATGAAATCTAGTTTAAACCCAACCAAATTTATTGGGACTTTTCAACATCTACTTTCTGAATTTCATCTGATCTCCAACAGCTAAAACTTATGGAAATGTTATTCATTGTTGCCACAGTACTCCTATATTGGTTTAACACAGCTACCTTTTTGGAATTTATTCTTTTATTTCGTAAAGCAAAATAGAAATAAACTACATCAATGCCTTTAGATTAGCTGGCCTAGTTCCACTGAACTCTTTGGCCTCAATCCAGTGCAGAATTAGATGGTTAAGGCTATTGCCTAAGCCTGCCTAACTCTGAGTTGGAGTGTGGCTTTTTAGCCTCAACTGTAAAGTATGATTTTCAGTGGCTTACATGTTGTGTAGCATAAGGGTGTGGTTCCACAGTGTCTGTGCCACTGCGGGCACCTAACAAAGATGCCTACAGTGCTGCACAGTAGTGCTCTTCCACTACTACTTAGCTTTGCACAATTACAAGTCATGATACTATTGCGTTGGGAATAATGTGCAGCATGTAAGCTGGTGTTATTAAAGTGCATAGCAAAAGAAGATGTAGCTCACATTGTCTTAATAGTTTCCTCATTTTTAATACTTTAGTCCAAAACAGTTATAGCAGTCATCAAGCATGTCTACTCAACAACCCACTGAGTCCTTTCTCATGATCCGTGAGAAAGGGCTTGGGACGTGTGGGGAGGAAGGCTGTGAAACCTTACTTCACCAGCAGATGATTGCCCCATCTGGCTGGGCGCACAGATCACGTGCCCACACTGACTCCAGCACTCTCCGGCAGTGGCGGAGGGTCGGGGCCGGGATGCAGCGGCAGAGGCCAGGATGCGCACCCCCCCGTAAATACCATAATGCACCACACAAGTGGTGCAAGCAGCCGGGGCTGGTAGATGATCAACAAAATGGGACAAAGAGAGCGCGCACACACTTACAGTAACTGCATTTTGAAGGTGGACTACAGAGCTGGGGATAAGTCATGGCGAGCATGACTTGTCCCCATAGCTAAGCAGGGTCTGCCCTGGTTGCATCTGAATGGGAGACTTGATGTGTGAGCACTGCAAGATATTCCCCTCAGGGGATGAAGCTGCTCTGGAAAGAGCAGAAAGTTTCAAGTTCCCTCCCTGGCTTCTCCAAGAGAGGGCTGAGAGAGATTCCTGCCTGCAACCTTGGAGAAGCCGCTGCCAGTCTGTGAAGACAATACTGAGCTAGATAGACCAATGGTCTGACTCAGTATATGGCAGTTTCCTATGTTCCTAGAGGTGGGTTTGGCTCCCAATGGTTCACATGCACAACAAAGATAGGGCTAAGACAGCCAAGCCAATCTTTGCTGCAAGTGTGAACAGACTCACAGAGAATCATAGAGTTACTTCCTCCCAAGTGTGTCTTTCCAAAGAAAGTTCCATTGATGTCTGCATAAGATTTTTCTAAGTTTGAGTACTTCATTTCAGCCAACAACCAGGCTAACACACAATACACATTCTGGGTGAGGGGCAATTTTTGTTCATCTTCCCTTTGCCCTGAAACTGACTGTAAGTCCTAAAAATATGTCCATGAGGGCTACACAAATCCTGAGGGCTTGGATAGGAGGCTGTTATTTTTGAGAGCCAGAGTCAGCTTCAAAGTGAAGGGGAGATTGAAATAAATTGCCCTCCCTTGGACAGTGTGTGCAGCATAGCTGCATGTGTGCTTCATTAGAGTGGGTGCTAGCCACCATTTCTCACCAGTCCTACACATATTTATTCAACAATAAATGTATGTCACACTGTAACTTCACCTATTTGAGCCATTGACTTATTTTACTATATTAAAGAAAGAAATAACAAAGATCTACATAACTGAAGTTATGGTAAGAGTTAGAACTCTCTTAAATTCTGTAGGATATGATGGTTCTTTAGAATGTAAATAGAATAAATAAAATAATAAGACACTTATTTCTGCTGATCATCCTTCTTATGGTCATAAGATAAATATTTCTGTCTTACTTTCTACCATCAAATCCCTGTATAATCCTTACAATCTGATCAATTGTTCTTTTTAAAAACTTTTAGGCAGCCTTTATAAAACAGTCACTTTTATTGTTTCCTAAGTGTTTGGCAGATGTACTCTTCTCCACCCCATCTGTCCTGTCCCAGCTGGTCATTTCTAACCATTCAAGGAAAATATAATTTTGAAAATGAACCTTTTATGCCAAAATCTTCAGTAATGATCCTCATCCCATCTGCCCTGTCTGTGTTTCCTTCTTAACCAGATGCCTAACCCCACTGTGAGTATGTTCAATGAACATGGTGCAAAAACTATCCAAAGTTTTATGAAGAGTGTCAAGTTAACCCTCTCTTCTTGATCTCCACCTTAGCTACCTTCCAAGGCTATGTTATGGATTTCTCCTAAAGTAAGCTAAAATATATGAAAATGAGTCAATCTCTTTAAAATGTCCTTTGTAGGAACAATGTTTGGGGTTCTGAACTCCACATTTCAAGGAAATTCTTCCTAAAATGTAAGTTTCATACAATACATTTTATATAAAGCGTCATTTCAAAGTGAGTTTTGTGGGGTTTTGGTTGGGTAAGCTTAGAATTATTTTGAAGGAAACAAAAAAGAAATCTTGATAAAACTAGCAAAATTTCACATATCCCCAGCTCACTAACAAATGTTATAATAGTTATAATAGAATGGAGCTTTCAGTAGCCCCATAAGTGCACTTGGGGGTTGCTGGGGTGGCCCAGAGCGAGTGGTGGTGTAGTGCACATAGGGTGCCAACCACCCCCATGGGTTTCTAACCCATGGGGTACAGGGTGTGATAGCAAATGAGATTTTCAATGAGACACCATGAATCCACTCTAATTTGCTATCATAGAATCCACACTCAGAACACCTCAGAAACAACAGAACCAAGTACCCCATGGGTTAGAAACCCATGGGGGTGGTTGGCACCCTATGTGCACTACACCACCACTTGCTCTGGGCCACCCCAGCAACCCCAAGTGCACTTATGGGGCTGCTGAAAGCTCCATTATTAAACCTTATGAGGAAAAACCTTAAAGACGCGTAAACTTCAACAATTCACCAAAAATCAGCCCTCTGCACAAATCCTTTGAAAAAATTCAGGTAGCTTCCTTGCCCCTACCTGGCACTACCACCAACCCCACACTGCTCTAGCCACCCCTTTCCCCCTGACGTGAAGCGATACACCCTCCAATATACCTAATGGGGGAAAACCTTAAAGACACATAAACTTCAACAATCCACCAAAAATAAGTCCTTTGCCCAATCACTCTGCAATTGGGGTGGCAGCCTCCACCCGTTAGGCACTACCACCCCACCCCACTATTTTGCCCCTGGGACCCGAAATTTGAGTAGAAGAATTTCAAACCTTTTTGCATTGAAGTCAATGGGAGGCAAAAAGGCGGGAAATTCAAATAGATGTCAAAATCCGAAACAACAGATATTCGGAGCCAAAACGGAGGTGATTCGGTTCGGCTATGAAAAATTTCGGAGGGCCAGAAGGGTGATTCGGTTCAGATCCGAATCACCCGAAATTGGCTGTTTTGGGTACAGATCGTTCTGTACCCGAAACGTTTCGCACATCCCTATTTAAAGGGCCTTCACATTGACCTGTTATAGGGCTCTCCCAAAGATTCATGAAATAATGTAAATGAAGCATTCTGCATATTCTAAAAAGACTGTATAAAGTTTTCTCCTACAGTACCTTTTCTTCATATTAATAAAAGCTGGATTAGATTCAAGTATTTCCCTCTAACTCATTTGTGAATTGACCAAAGATTCTTTGTATGGGGAATGTATTTCGGGATTTTCTGTGTCAGCGTTCCATACACAATGGCCAGCTGCATTTCCATTCAAAACCCACTTGTCTGTTCAATCAGTATTGACTGATCAATTGCAATAAAAGACACCATAACTCAGCTGCACTAACGCTTTTACCACACCTGTTCATGGGCTCAGGAAGAGGTCATAGATCAGAGCTTTGTGTGCTGAAGACCCCAGATCACATCGCTGTATCTCAATCTAAAACTGCTACTTTTAGTAGCAGACAAAGAGTGACTTTTGCCCCAGACCTGGAGCCATTACATTACACAGCTAGGTAGCCCAATGGTCTGCTATAATATAAGATGCTTCATGTGTTCCCATGACTGCCTAGAATTCTTGCATTGTTATTCACTGTCTGAATACCATCTATTGAACTGCCATGACTCTCAATGTACATTGTGACACATTTAATAATTCCTCGGTTATATCTGGATTTTAAAGTGCTAAAAATTCATCCCCAGTGCATCACTGATGTTAACCTAGTTTCTGGGAAAATGTCATTAACTGTGCAGATATAATAATGTTCTTTGCAATGTGAAACACTCCATAGATATAGCCTATTAATCTTCTTTATCAGTCATTAGCTGACAAAAATTACAGGGAAATAAAAGGTGGTTACTATTTAAAGTTAAACACATATTAGAGCTCATGCTGGAATAACAGATTTTGTGTATTAGATTCCTGGTGTAATAGATCATACCCAGTTGAGAACAGTTGGTGCATCTTTGTTATTTGTATGGTTGGATCTCCTGAGGACAGCAATAAAGAAAGTTGCTGCAATGACTATTTACATTAATATATGGGCCCTGGATTTATGCCAAGTAAGCTTTTTCACTTAGATGTCTAATTACTTGAGTTTTGTTTTCTCAGCCATTCTCAAATGCTAAGCAGCCACTGCTATATGCCAAATGCTGAAGGTCTTCCATGTATTTGACAAACAAATCAGATTTAATACCATCAGTGAAATGATGCAAGCAATTTGCTCTTTTATGAAGGACAGTTAGTGGTACCATTGAGGCACAATGTCGCCAGCTGGAGAGAATACTTGATTTCCAGGATGTCGGAAATCTTGAAAACCCCATTAGAAAATAAATCACTAGCTAAGCGCCATCAGCAGCAGGACAGAGAACTGAAGGGTTGCTCCTTCTGTCACCTGCTGAAGATCAACTTGTAATCTTTTGGGAAATCCAGAATGTCACACTGACACTCTGCTGCGGAAAGTAATAATGTTATTAATTTTCACTGTGATGCAACAGATTTGTTGGTGTAGGTCTTTGGCCCTGCACAGGCAGGAGGGTGAAGGGATAGTATGTGATATCATGGATCACTGTCTATGCCAAGGCTTTCTACTGTTGGATGAGACTGCTGGTTTGAATGGAAATGCATTTACAGTTCTATCCTACCCTTCCTCCAAGCAGGCTACGCTAGCACATGAAGTTCCTCCTCTTTCCTGTTTCATCATCACTACGACCCTGTATGGTATGTTATGCTGAGAAATCATTTGTCCCATGGTTACCCATTGAATCTGATGGCTAAACAAGGATTTGAACCTTCATCTCTCCAGTCTGCATGACACCGGGTCTCTGCAAGATATCTCCACAGCCATGAAATAGAATTAGTAATGATTTGCACACACACATTCCATTTCTACCTTGGATGTATCCTAATTCCTTTCCCTTCCCCATCCTAGTCCCTAGAAACAGTGCATTGATTAGCAACAGATTAGCAATGGGCAGTTTTGGAAATCCCAGCACTGACAGCTTAATGTCAGTGAAACAATTTTTTAAAAAAAAGTTTTCATATCCACTTCGGAATGTAACCTCCTCCCCCACAATTGCACCCAGAAAATAGTTTTGAGGCAATTGTGCTTCATTGGGCAAATGGGGAAAAATCCCTGGAGTTAGCATCAGGTTTTTAGGTGCACTAGGATGAAAACATATTTCAATTTCTAGACATTGTGAGATGTCTGGGTGACATCTAATTTCTAGAGGCTGTTAGAAATGTTGGCGATTAAGGTAATATCACACCTATCGTAAGCAGAGATATAGCATGTGTCTTTGCACAGGACAGCTATAATACACATGGAGGATGATTCCAGATTAGACAGCATAGCTTGTATGTTTTATGCTAAGGTAAGGACTGGGAATTTTTGCATGGCACTCACATTCCACAGCCTGCCAATCAAGCCCATCAGCAGCAGTAGGTCATTCAACAAGCTGAAGACTACAATTCAGGCTGTCAAAAGAGGTTAAGGCAACTACTGTTGGAGGGAGTGAAAGTAATAAAAAAAAGCATTCTAAACATGATTAAGTTAGTGTTCAGAATAGTAAAATTCACAGGGCATGTAGGCAGGAAGAGAAATAATTCTGTCATTCTACACAGTTACTATTCACAGCAAACCATCTGCTATTCCCAGTAAACCACATTGCCTTGAGGGCCCTTTGGGTGAAAAAGTGGAGTTTTTTTAAAAAAAACAAACAAACAATGAAATAAACCAAACGACATTATTACTATTCCACACCCACATTTCTATATTCAAATAATGTATGAACAAATAATAATTTAACAAAAATTAAAATTGTTGCTGCCCTGAGGCTTTGGAATGCGCTCCCTAGTAAAATAAGAGCCTCCCCATCTCTGACATCCTTTAAAAAGTCCTTAAAGACGCATTTCTTCACCCAGGCTTTTAACTGATATTGTTTTGATTGTTTTGAATGTTGTTCTTAGAATATTGTCTTAAAATTTTAAATTGTGTTTTAAATTTCTTGCTTTTAAATTTTTGTTTTGTTCTGTTTTGTTTTTGTTTTTAATTAATGTTTTACTTTGTAATCTTGTTGTAAACTGCCCAGAGATGTAAGTTTTGGGCAGTGTAAAAATATGAGAAATGAATAAATAAATAAATAAATAAATAAATTTTTTTCAAGTCATTGTTAGGCTATCTATCTATCTAGTTAGCTAGCTATCTAGCTACCCATCTATCTGTAGTGCAAATTCTATACCGCATTTCATAAAATGTTCCTCAAGGCATTTTACAAAAAACAAAATTCAATAAAACTCCATAAAAATCACATTTAAAACATTAAAATCAATTAAAACAGTAAAAACAGTAAAAATGAAGTACACAAAAACCCACCCCACCATCAAAAAGACAAATAGGAGCAGGAGACCTGAGAAACCTGGCAGTCCCTATGGGGTAACTGTCTGAACAAATTAAAATGTCTTTAGTTGTATGTTTTTTAAAGCAGCCACAGATATCAAAGAGCAGACACTGGGAGAGAATTCCAGGGCCTGGGGGCAACAACAGAGAAGGCCCTGTCCTGCATGCACAACAACCTAGCCTCTCAATGTCAGCATGTGGAGCAAAGCCCTCTCTGATGACCTTGTTGGACAGGAGAAACCCTTGGGAGCAGGCGGTGCTTCAGGTATCCAGGGCTCAAACCATTATTTATTATTGTTGCTGTTGTTTATTGCTTACTACTACGACAACTACTACTACTATTACTACTACTACTACCAACAACTAGCAGACCCAGGTGCAGAGCATCTGCACTCCTAGTTCTCCCTTCCTCCCCCTTCATTTCAGGCCTCAGCCAGTTCTCCTTAGGGATGTGCACAAAACCAGTTTTCCTGGTTCAGTTCGAATTTGAACCAGGTTTGAACCAGGAGGGGGTGGTTCAATTTTGGTTTTGCTCAACCACCCCCCTGGTTTGGTTTGAATTCAAACTTTTTTGAACTGGTTCAAACTGGTTTGAACCTCCAAAAGTGCATGGGGTGGTATCTGGCACCCATGGGTACCTGCCACCCAAATGCCAAAGCAATCGGATACTCGTATGATTTTTAATGAATTTTTGAATTTTATTTTTATTTTTTTCTCATAGGTTATAATAGGACTCAAACCAGCCCATTATTCCCTATTGTAGAGCACCCATGGGTGCCAAAAACCACCCAAACCCTGAAGCAATCAGACACCCCTATGATTTTTTATGAATTTCAATTTTCAATTATTTTCAATTATTTTCTCATAGGGTATAATAGTACCTGAACCAGGCCATATCCCCTATTGTGGAGTACCTAGGGGCACAAAGGTGGGGTGAGTGGTAGACACTCAGGGGTGCCTACCACCCACAAACCCCCAAGGCAATCGGACTCTCCTCTGATTATTGGTGAATTTTAAAATTATTTTAGAATTCTTCAAAAATAGGGAATAATGAGGAATAGGGAATAATGAGGATTGCAGCAAATGTATAGCTTCATGTCGGGGGGGGGCATTCTAGAGTGGAGTGTGGTGGGTGGTAGTTCCCAAGGGGGGCAAGGAATCTATCAGAATTATTCAAAAGAAATTGGACAAAGGGCTGATTTTTAAGTGATTTTTGAAGTTTACGCGTCTTTAAGGTTTTTCTCCATAAAGAAGCATGGAGGTATCATCAAATGTATATCTTCACGTCGGGGGCAAAGGGGTGGCCTAGAGCAGAGTGTGGTGGATGGTAGTGCCCAAGGCGGGCAAGGAATCTATCAGAATTATTTGAAAGGAATTGGGCAGCGGGCTGATTTTTAAGTGATTTTTGAAGTTTATGTGTCTTTAAGGTCAGCATTGAGAGTGGATTCATGGTTTGTCATTGAAAATCTTATATGCTACCAAAGAATCTACACTCAGAATACTTCAGAAACAACAAAACCCAGTACCCCATGGCTTAGCAACCCATGGGGGAGGTTGGCACCCTTACTCTGGGCTACCCCAGCACCCCCCAGGTGCAGTTATGGGGCTGCTGAAACCTCCATTCTTCCCTATGGAGAAAAACCTTAAAGCCACTTGTGGGGTGCTGGGGTGAAACAGAGTGAGTGGTGGTGTAGTGCACAGAGGGTGCTAACTACCCCCATGGGTTGCTAACCCATGGGGTAGTGGGTTTTGTATAAGCTATACAAAGCTATACATTTGCTGCAATCCTCATTATTCCCTATGAAGAATTCAAAAATAATTTTAAAATTCACCAATAATCAGAGGAGTGTCTAATTGCCTTGGGGTTTTGTGGGTGGTAGGCAACCCTGGGTTCCTACCATCCACCCCACTTTTGTGCCCATAGGTGCTCCACAATAGGGGGTATGGGCTGGTTCAGGTCCCATTATACCCTATGAGAAAAATAATTTAAAATATTTAAAATATTCATAAAACATCATAGGGATGTCCGATTGCTTCAGGGTTTGGGTGGTTGTTGGCACCTATGGGTTATCCACAATAGGGATTAATGGGCTGGTTCAAGTCCCATTGTACCCTATGAGAGAAAAATAAAAATAAATTGCAAAAATTCATAAAAATTTGAACGAGTGTCCAATTGTCTTGAGGTTTGGGTGGTAGGTACCCATTTGTGCCCACTACCATTCCACTCACTTTTGGAGGTTTGAACCAGTTCTAACCGGTTTGAATCAGTTCAAATCAAACCACCCCCAGTTTGGTTCGAATTTGAACCTGCAGCTCGAACCTGATGGTTGGTTTGGTTTGAATTCAAACCATCGAACCACCCTGGTTTGAATTCAAACCATTTCGAGTTCTAACCAGTTCGCACATCCCTAGTTCTCCTCTCATCCATTCAGCTAGTCTTTTTTGCTGCCCTTTCCACTGGCAGCTCTCATTCTCCACGCAAGTAGGCCAGTGGCCCCATTTTCACTCAGCCGCTTTCGCTTAGCCGCTTGCTGTGGTGCCTCCACTTCCTCCTCGACCATCCTCCCTTCTGCTAGCTCTCATCCTCCTCACAAGGAGCCCAGAAGCCCATTTTTGTTGGCTGCTCAGCTGCTTGCAGTGGCAGCGCCACCTTCTTCTCAACCTCCCCCCAACTCCCTCCCCCCCAACTCTTGTCCTCCTCATTTTTGCTGCCTGCTCAGTAGTCCTCAGAGGCTTGCAATGGTGCCAGCTCCTCCTCCTCCTTGGTCTCCCTCCCTCCCTCCTTGCCAGCTCTCACAATTCTCATGAGAGCTGCCACACATGGGATTAGCCACGGGTATGCCTTAGGCAATTTACACACACACACACACACACACACACACACACACACACACACACCTTTTCAACAACGCTGACATCCAGAGCAATGTTTTATCTGCCTTTCATTGGAATGTGTATGCAATCGAGCAAGAATGCTCTTGCGCAAAATGCAAGAATTAAGCAAATGCAGTGTGAAACAGATGGCCAGTATTTACAATGGCCATCGATTGTGCATCACCGTTTGCACAATTCTTCAATTTTACGCAGGAATGCTCTTGCACAACTTTGCACACATTCTGTTTTGTTTTTTTTAAGGTAGAACATTGCACAGTCTGTCAGTGAAAAAAATTCATGAAGTGGTATACATGATAGTAGGAATGAGAAGCTGATTATCTGTCTCATAGGGCCTGAGAACCTAAAAAGATAAGGGAGACACAAGCAATAGTCACTGGGAGGGGTACTATGCTGGCACGAATAGGGACAGTTGTTCTCTCCCTGTTAAATATAAGAAATCTGCCACTTTAAAAATCCATCACTCTTTGCCCATTTAGCAGGGATGCATGTTTTCATACGCTGGATGTTTTACAGATCCGGAATTTATGCAATGCATGTACATGTGATGGACTCCTTCGTTTTATTTTATTATGTTTTCCTTTTTTACACAGTTACACATTCACCTGCCACTTTGGTGAGGAGTTACAGAGTTGCAGCATTTCTCAGGCTCTGGATAGCTAGAGAGATATTCTATTCCTATAGAATATCTGAACAATCGTAATAGCACTTTTACTCCAAGGACAGAGACAGAACTAGCTGACTGTTTTAATGCCTGTGTTAGTCTTGTTTTACAGTACAAAGGTTGTTTAGAACTGTTGGGATTTCCTATTCTCCTCTGTGAGACAGGGCTGTTTACCCAGTCAAAAGGCAGGATGCCAGGAGAAACAGGGGGTTCCAGTCATCAGGATAACACCAGTAATTACCTTTCAGGAGTCAGGAAGGGCTCAGAGGGAGGTGCAACAGCTGCTGAGGAATGAGCGGGTGCAGACCAAGAGGCAGCTGAATGGTGGAGAGGGAATTGCAATGCTATCAGCTCCACAGCTGCAAACGGGTGCAGAAAGGCTCATGAAGGGGGTGGAGTTGGAGAACAACTCCCCTTTGGAAGCCAGGGATTGGGTGGCCAATCCACTTGCCTGGCCAGGGAAGAAGAAGCAAGAGGGGAGTGGGGAGGAGTGTCCTAAATGTAGGGCTTTATTTAAGGCGGGGCTGCTGAAGATGAGAGGATCAGCAGGGATGAGGTTTGTCAGTCTGATGGACTCCTAGAGAGGAGCTCAGGCTTTTTGCTCCTGCTGTTAGACTTGATAGAGGAAGGAGTGGACTGAATATATGTTCATCCTCCCCCAACTCTGAGGCAAATGCCTGCGCCTATAATTTAGGGCAAGAGGGTGGAAAGTTTATCTGGACAATTCCTCTTCCCTAAACACAGACAAGAACATTTTCTTTCAGTCTTCTAATACTGTCAGCTAAGTGATTAAAGAGATGGTATGCCTTTATATTTATTTATGTGGATTTGTAACCTGCCTGATCCTTAATACTCAGAATAACAAAAATGATTTAAGATGTACAGATATGTACATTTATTCATTCTTTAATTTGTTCATTTTTTTATTCATTTAGTTTGTAGACAGCCCCAAACTCTGGGAGGTTCACAACAACATAAAGCAAATTAAAACAAAAATGAAAATCTTAAAGCAATTTAAAACCACAGTCAAAGTACAACTGGACTGTTTTTAAAACAGTTATTTCTGTTTTAAAGGACTTTGACATATGTGTGTTCTATGTGTGTTGAAATTAAAAATTTACAAAGTCTAGGAGCTGGAAGGGACTTCTGAGATCTTCTAGTCCAACCTTCCTCAGTTTCCTACTACAGTGTCTCTGATAGATTACCATCCAGCCTATATCTATGAACCTCTTTTGCTGCATGCAGAGCTGTTCCACTATACCACAGCTTCTACAGTTCAGACTTTCTTCCTAATGTCTAGCCTGAAGGGGTTTTCTGGTAATTTCAACCTACCAATTCTTGACATTTGCTCAGGTGTAATAGAGAACAAGTCTGCAACTTCTTCTTTGTGACAGCCCTTCTGCAGGATAAGCATACAAAGGTCCCTTAACCTTTCCCCATAGGAATAGGGGTGTATGAACTGGTTCAACTCAACCCCCAGTTTGAGCCAAATGGGCCCAGTTTGACCAGTCAGTGTTTAAACCAGACTGCCCCCCCAAAGGAGATGTCAGTCTGAGTTCAAACCGGATGGGACCCGGTTCAAACAGAATCAGTCCAAACCAGTTTGGGGCAATGCTGGTAAATGGGAATCCACTGAGGAGTCCCCTTTTCAAGCAAAGGGGGATTCCCAAAGAGTGGAGGGATGAGAGAGGAGCTTAACTTCCTAGTGGTGGCAGGATGGTGGCGGTGGAGATGGTGCCAGTGGAGGCTCCTCTAATCCACTCGCTGGCCTCCTGAATAGCAGCTCAGGCTGGTGGCTGCGGCCCCATTCAGGTCTCCATGTGGTAACTGCAGAGCACGCACACAGTAACTGCAGAGCACACATGCATAGGCCATTAGATAGCACCAGGTACATTATTCTAGTGGCCTCCACCCATTCATGGAGGCCCTCTGTGTGTTCTGCAGTTACCACACAGAGGCCTGAACCAAGCCCCAGCTGTTTTTGGGGAGGCTGATGTGTGTGTGTGTGTGTGGAGTGGGGGGGGGGTAGAGGAACCCCCACTGCTATCCCACCACCACTGGGAAGCAAAGTTCTTCTCTCTGTCTCAGCCTTTAGGTAATCCCCCTTTGCTTGTAAAGGCAAATCCTCAGTGGATTCCCCTTTAGAAGCATTAACCCATCTGGTCCATGAACCAGTTTGGCCTGGTTCAGCAGTCACACCAGACTGTGCCTGACTGTGCTGGAACCAGAACTGGTCCGAGCCAGATCAGTTTGAATTCAAACTGAAACCGCCACACCAGTTCCATGCATATTGCTACATAGGACTTTGTTTCCATGATCCTAACCCTCATTGTTCCACTTCTTCCACTTTAAATATATTTATGATAAGCTAAGGTAGAGCCAATTAATTTCTACCAAATCAAAAATTCAAGATAAAATCAACACTGTAATCTTGTGCGATGTTGTCTCATCTATATAAAAAATGATGCTATCAGTTTGATATCCAGAGTTTTCACATACTACAGCAACCCATGATAGGAAGTTCAGTTGAAGGGCACACATTTCTGCTCCTTAGTGAAACATACTGTAGTAAACACAGGAACTAACTTGTAAAAGAAAGAGGAATAGACCTGCCTGTTCCAGCAAAGGAAAGCTCCTGTTCTCCTCCTCTGCCTCCCTCCCTGCCTCCCTCTCATCTCTTTCTTTCGGACAGTGTTTGACATACTGTGCAAAGCTCTATGTGTGTTGAAATATAAAGTGAACCCGGTGTTATATTCTTATACAACTGCATTTGCGTTTTTACAAGAGGATGCTTGAGTGCTTGTTACATTACAGTGTGCACAGAACTTTGTGCACAGTGTCAGCCAGTGCTGAATTAGGAGGGTTCAATGTATACGGAAATCTCTGGCTTGCAGATTTCTGATGTAGACTTTGTTGTGATGATGGTTGTATTGTTTCACTTTTTCATGATAAATGGCAGTCATTTTTCCTTTTCAGTTGCTTTTCAGGAAGTGTTACCTCATAGTAGCTGGCTCCCCTCATTTCAAGGCATTTAAAGTGTAAAAGGACTGGCAGATATGCTTTGACACCGTCTCTGACAACAGCACAATGCCCTGCCATTATGTCAGGGCATGATGGAGAAAAAAATCATGTCCACCACCACAATGGCATCCCCCACATGTTACCTAGATCAATGCAATATTCAGGTAATTGTGGGTAAAAACCATAGTCATGACCAGATATCACAGTGAAGAAGAACTCTGTCATCCCTTTCCAACTTTAAATGGCTTAATGATGAATAACAACAACAAATACACACACACACACACACACACACACGGTCATCCAATTGAGAAGGTCACAGAAAATGAAGAGGCAAAAATCCTTTGGGATTTTCGAATACAAACCGATAGGCATTTAGCGCACAACACACCTGATCTGACAGTCATCAAGAAGAATCTGGGTCTGATAATTGATACTGCAATCCCAGGGGATAGACAAGTTGATGAAAAACAATTGGAGAAAATAATTAAATACAAGGATCTTCAGATTGAAATTGAGCAGCTCTGGAAAAAGAAAACAATAGTGGTGCCAATAGCTGTTGGTGCCCTTGGTGCAGTTTCAAAAACCAACATTCAAAAGGCCTAAGTGAGCAAAAAGGTCTTCATCTGGCATCTAAAATAACAAAGTGATGAAGCCAGGCAAACCTCACTGGGGAGGCTATTCTATAAACGGGGTGGTGCAACCACAAAAAAGGCCCTCTCCCTAGTAGCTACCCATTTCACCTCCTTTGGCAGGGACACTTGGAGGAGGGCCTCTGAAGAGGCTCTTAAGGTCCAGGTTGGGACAGATGGGATAAGGCGCTTTCTCAGATAACCTGGTCACAAACCATTTAGGGCTTTAAAGGTGAAAACCAGCACTTTGAATTGGGCTTGGAAACAGACTGGGAACCAGTGCAGCTGATGAAGCACAAGTGTAATATGATCAGAACATCCAGTCCCAGATAATAATCTTGCAGCCCTATTTTGTACCAGCTGCAGTTTCTGGACCGTTTTCAAAGTCAGCCCCAAGCACAATGCAGTGCAGTAATCTAAGAGAGAGGTATCCAGAGCATGAGTAAATGCGGCCAAGCTTTCTCTGTCTAGGGAAGGTCACAGTTGACATATCATCTGAATCTGATAAAAGGAAAAAAAGGATAAAAAGAGACAAAGCATACTGTTCTGACACATGCAAGTCTCAAGAGGAACAAATCACATGCATCCATTCCCTTCTCAGCCCCTCTATATCATGAGAATTAAAAAGTCACAGAGGCCCCATTCAGACATAATGTCAGACAATAGGTAGATGTAGCTGTGGTTAATCTGTTATGCCAAAAATCAGTCTGCAGATGATTGATCAACTGCTGTTTGGCAACCTTTGGCTTCTGGACAGAGGAGCCCCTCCTTTTCCTAGTCCACCAAGGCTGCATCCCAGAAAGGTCCATTCCATTCACATCGCCAGACTGTGGGCAAGGGCAGGAGAACCAGGTGGTTGCAATACCTTTGAAGTTTGTCCCCTTTGCATGGCACTGCCTACCCCCAATGGGTAATTGACCAGTCACAAAACTTGTCAGTTTCTCCCTCAGGGATGTTTTGTCCCCACTCCCAATCGGTAAATAAGCATTTGAACAGCTAGGCAGATTTATCCCCTTTGTGTGGGGCACAAACCCCACCCCAATCCATGGGATGGGTTTGCAGGCTGTTGCAGCACCTGGCCACTTGACTTCCATTGTATGGCCCTGCCCCCCACCAATGGGGAAGTCTCCTGCTAAAACACTTGGGCAATCTCTACTCTTTGGATGAGACAAAAACTACACCAGGAATTAACTTACAAGTAAAGCCCCTTACATAGTGCTGCAGGTGCACTTTTTGCAAGTGAAAAAAACAGCAGCACCCCCTCCTCCGCCTTCTGTAATGAAAACCAGAGGCAGTGTGGCATTTTAAAAGTGTTTTCTGACTGAAAACATTTTTTTAAAAAAATGCATCCCTGCGGAAGAACTCTCAGCCACAGGGGTGTTTGAAAAAACAACCATTTCTGCATGGAAACGGAAATGCCAAGTAAAAACATTTTTGAAGGTTTCTGTGGAAACAACCGTTCACCAATACTCGAGTGCAGCAACCACACATAACGATGGCTTAAAGAACAGAAGTGCAGGAGTACATTAAACATGGAACTTTAAGTCATGGTGCAAAGAACTTGGAGAAAGCATTCTCCCCCCCGCCCCCCAATAACCTGTTCCTCCGCATGTATGCCTGAATCCTCATTCAAGGTTGACGAAGAATCAGGACGATGTTTGCCACCACCATTACTATGATGTTGGCTTTTCCCCTTCTCACAGCCTAGGCAGGAGTGTGGATGAGCACCTTTTCCTTTCTGAAAAGTGGTTTGTTTGTTTTTTCCTGGGGGATGTGCAGGATGGCCACAGCATGCTTTGTATGATGCATGTATGCTCCTTTTGCAGCCATGCTCTGGATTTGGGGTAGCAGGTGCTGAAGTTCTTTAAACGTGGGGTGCATGCTGTATTGGCTGCTGAAGTGTGAGCCAGAGAGCCCTTGCCCTGCCTGTGGATGCATGAATCGTGCCTGCATAGCCTGCAGAGGTGCCAAGGCTGGCCCCAGTTGTGCCAGCACATAAGGTGCCTGCATGAGCACGTGTGGCTGGTACAGTTGCTGCTGGTGGGGAGATGAGCTGTCGCCTGATTGGTTTAATACACAATTCATCCATCCTCTCTATGTGAGCCATGTAGTGCGCTAATCGCCTGTCTGCTGTAGCAGACTCCATGGCCCTGACCACTTCTTGCATTACATGTTAGAGCCTGCCTGGAAGTTCCTCCCATCATCTGCATGCCTCTAGTCTTCATTGTGGTTCAGTTCTTGAAGGAGGGTGCATATGGCCTGTGAGCTCTCTGCATTCTGGGCCACAAGATTCCTTGAAAGTAGGGGTGTGCACAGGACCATTTTCAGAGTTCAGCCCAAATCTGAATCAAATTCAGACCGAAACACAGGTTCATGAACCAGTTTGGTTGAACCAACCTGCCCGTCTGATCGTTCAATGAACCAACTCAAAATGGTTTGAATTGGTTCAACCATAGGAAATAATGGAGAAATCTAACCACCCCATTGTTCCCCATGGGTAGCTCCTAGGGACACCAAAGTCGGTTGCATGGTACAACATGATGGGTTCTACCTACTACCCAACTTGCAAAACAATCAGACAATCAAGCGATTGTTAATGATTTTAAAAAATTTTCTCTTGGTCAGTAGATCAATGACCCAGTGTCGCATAGGCAGGCCAAAACATGCTCTGCTGGTGTTGCTGAGCCACTGCACCACTCCAGTCCTCAGCTGACCTGCCAGGGTGCATGCTTCCCCTGTGGTCAGTATGGGACCGGAGGTCACCCATTGTCTTCTCCAGGAGAAGAGTGGCGGCGCTGGGCAAAGCCTGGCTCAGCATTGCTGCTTCAGCACACAAGCAGTTCATGGCAACAAAGATTGGCTCAAGTGTCAAGACAACCTTGAAAATTAGCTTCCAGTCCGCATTGTATAGGTCACACCCTCTCAAGTCACACGTCCTTTCCAGGTCATGGATGGCTGCCTCTTGCTCCTGCATTGGCTGGAGAAGGAGAAAGAGAAAGAGAAAGGTGGCATTGCGGTATCAGGTGTTCAGGTAGGTTGAGTTCATGCTGCCTCTCCCAGAGCATTTGCCTACCCTTTTAACTCCAGTGGAAGTGGGCTGAAGAACAGCCGTGGCAGCAGCAGAGCCTACATAAGGGAGGCTTTACTGTTGCCTAGTCTGAGCCTCCTTAAGGCCAAGCACATCCAACATGACCAGGTGCAGAGTATCTGCCATACAACAGATGGACACAAACTGTAGCTGACAGGTTCTCTTCAACATGTTGACACCATTGTCAGTGTCCAGGAACCCTCGGCGAAGGTTTGATTGCCCAGATAGCCATTCTCTCCACCTGGTGTTCAATGGCCATTGACAGCTCATCTGTCATGTGGTCAGTGTCAAGTGGCTCCACATGCAGTAGAGCCCACCTGTGCTTTGCAGCATGGAAGGGGCAGGCCACACCACCACCAGCAAATGTCCCCTCACTCTCCTGCCCCCAACAGTGTGTTATGAGGGACAGGAAAGCAGTGTGCATCTCACTACAACTGGTCCACAGATCCATAGTGAAGTGAACACTGTTGTCATAAGAACGTAAGAACAGTCCTGCTGGATCAGGTACAAGGCCTATCAAGTCCAGCATCCTGTTTCACACAGTGGCCCACCAGATGCCTCTGGGGAGCCCACAGACAAGAAGTATGTGCATGCCCTCTCTCCTGCTGTTGCTCCCCTGCAACAGGTCCTCCCCTATGTCAAGCCCTGCTGTGCATAGCAGCCCTGACACGACTCCCCTGCATACCCAGAACAGGGAGGGCACCACCCACATGCTGAAGGTGGTGCATGAGGAGATCTTGTAGTTGGGGGCAAACATCTGGAGCTGCTGGTGGGACATGGAATGGCTGTTTGTCCAGAGCAATCATCTTTCCAATGGTCCAGGTTATGAGATGAGACTCTGGCCAGCCAGACCACTTGCCCACTGACTGCACCCATTGTGCCATTGGCAACCTCCCCTGCTTAAGAGCAGGAGCAGTACTACATATCACTACTAGTCAAGTGCACACTAGGCCTACTACCACTGCCAGCAGGAGCAAGGACCCTCGGGTTATGCTGTTGCAGGTGCCTTAGCACTGCCGACATCCCAAGACACTTAGTGTCCTTGCCCCTGTTGACCTGTGTCCTGCAGTGGGTGCAAGGCAGGCAGCACATGTAGGGTCACCTGAGCAGCATTCAAAGTGGTCCCACACCATGCTACCAGCAGAGCAAGTGTTCCGGCCCCATTTTGGTGGTCCTACTAGGGCTGCTGGTTCCTCCTGCTCCTGGAGGCACCCACTACCACCTTGGTCTAGGGG
Organism: Hemicordylus capensis; assembly: GCF_027244095.1. NCBI lineage: Eukaryota > Metazoa > Chordata > Lepidosauria > Squamata > Cordylidae > Hemicordylus > Hemicordylus capensis. Next base: position 232,062,973 of record NC_069660.1, read on the forward strand.
CATAGAAGGTCCAGGAAGTGCAATGTCTTCTTCCTGCTTATCCTCAGAATCAGACTGTGGGGTCATCGCACTGTGAAGGGGGATTGAGGAGGATGGAGAGACTGGTGTGGTTGGGCTACCAGCTGAACCAATCACTTCCTCCTCTGTTCTCACAGGAAGAGCTTCTTCTCTGAGAGGGGAGGACCTGTAATTCTTGTGCAGCTGCAACTTGCAAACTCTGTGGCCCGAGTCTGTAACATTGACTTAGTTGCATGCTGCGCAAGACCTAAATGGGCAGAGGAGGCAGTGGCCAACGAGGCGGTGGCTGACATATCTCCCGTGGAAGAAGCTTGCTGCTCTGTGGCACGCTGGTTGGCAGTGCCATCTGGCCTGCCCACTGCCTCTTTTGGGGGATGGGGTATCCACTCCCAGTCATGCTCTTGGGAGTTATGTCCCTCTGATCCAGGAGGACTGGTGCCAGCTGGTCACAGTGCAGCAAGGTCCTTGGCTCCATTCCTGACATGGGTGGTCCACCTGACACAGGTGGTCCTCCTTTAATTTTTCCCCTTCAGAAACTGCAGTCTGCACTGTACCCCAATGCATTGGAAGACCCTCTGTGCATCTGTCTAGACATCTAGTTGATCTCTGAACTGCTGCTTGTGAACTGAACTGCTGAACTGAACTGGACTGCTTCTGCAATTGTGACTGGATATGGTCAGAGGTCTACAAACACCCCATCTCTGCCTCCGTCCAACAACTTTGCATGAACATTTCTGCTTCCATCCCCAGCCTGGCTGCTTTCCATGGCAGTGCCAGTGCCAATCATGCATGTTGAAGCCATCATAGAATGCTGAGACTGCATGGCTGGTGGCAATTTTCCAAGTAGATGTTTAGAGGAGCAAGGCATGGGGTGCTACCTTGGTCTTTTTGCATGAGGAGAAAGGAGGGGGGATGGTGGCATCTACCTCATGCATGCAAAGCCAGCAGTGTGCAATGTGTGTGGTCATCAACCACATGCATGCAAAGAAAGCAACATGGTATATGAGTGGGACACAGGTTTGGAAAGAAACCTCACACATAAAAATAAAGCTGGGCAGAAATAAACCAATACAATACATAAAAATAAAGCTGTGTGCAAGCCCTCATGCTTATGATGGAAGGATAAGGGAACTGATGGAGATTGAGGTGTTTGGTCAGAAATGCATCCATTTATTTGTGTTACTAAGGTTTAATGTGTTTGTGCACAAAGCACTGCAGTGATGAATTGCTGGAGACCTCTCCTGCTATCTCTGTCTTGTCCTTTTTTCTTTCTTTTTTTGCTCAGGAACACTTGAGGTCCAAAACATGCAGGGAAAGCAGGCTTGCTCCAATGTGACAATGAGGTCATCCACACAATCGAAAACTGTGTTCTACCTGGGTTTGGGAACTGTGTGTACTCCCAATTTTTGATTGTGTGGAAGCAAGGTTAGAGGAAAACCTGGGTAGAAGTGATTGTGTGGAAACAAGGTAGGAGAAAACCTACTCAGGTTTTCCTCTAACCTTGCTTCCACACAATCACTTCTACCCAGGTTTTCCTCTAACCTTGCTTCTACACAATCAAAAATTGGGAGTACACACAGTTCCCAAACCCAGGTAGAACACAGTTTTCGATTGTGTGAATGACCTCTCTGTCTCTTTAAATGTGTGAACTCTAGGAACATGGCATACCTGTTGCCAAGCAGTGGCAGGAGGAGTAAAGAGATGGCAGAGGTCAGAGCATCAGGTCCAAGATGTGGCCATTGAGAAACACTGCCTCCCCAGAACTGACTCATTTCTGGGCTGCTCTGAGCCAACCTTTCTATGATTGCTGGAGGAGCTTGTGCACAAAACCCAGGTTATAGGGGCAGCAGAATTCAGACAACAGAATAGTGCCTTCAAACCTCAGTTTTCAGCAGCGGAACACACTACAAACTGAGGGTTCAAATTCAAATTTGGAAGCGAAAATGGTTGGGTGACAAAGCTGTGTCTTCACACATTCAGATGATCATAAACTCTAACCTCCAAATGTTTATCTCTGATTTGGTGTTACATCCAAATGGGGCCCAAGCCTCTCTGTAGTCTCAGCATAAATGAAAAATGGCCCAAATAGGCCCAAATCAGTTCATTTCCCCATTCATTCTGAAATGCCCACCCCTATTGAGCCAACTATTGAGCCAACTCCTGTGAGTTGTTACTGGTTGCTATTAGAACTATGAAGAGGGAATGTAGACCAACTGGAAAAGGAGAAAGCTTCTTCATCCCCTTTTTAGCAAGTCAGCTATCTGGACCAAATGTTTATGGGGCTAGGGGACTAGATTTCTGTTCTACTGGTCAATAGCTTGCCTATAACCATTTGCTCTTGTAATGACTTAAATTTGTCTACTAAAGGTGTCTGTTTTGCAGGATAAAGGTCTATCTTTTCAAGAGAAGGAGGTGGCAGAATGATGAGGTATTAGAATAGCTTGTGTTGCAGTTTTCCTAATTAGCAGACAGCAGAACCCACAAAAAATTGAGTTTGCAATATTTTCTAATCTAATTTGCCTTAAAACTGATAATGTATTTGAGTACTTTTAAACCATAGATCTCAACATGTAATAGAGGAAATGTTGGTCTAAAACCACCTTAAGGATTTTAAAATGGTTTGTACTGTACTTCAAGACACAAGGCATCACAAGGTGGTATCTTTGATCAACTGCCAAAGGCCTAGCTCTACATTTGCATTGTTCTGCCTCCATTGAGAAGATTTGATTCACCCAGAAGTCAGCAACAGGTAACTGAACACATTTCCCTCCTTTATCCTGGCAGTGGGTGTTGGCAACACAGTGGACTTGTATTTTATTTTGCTGCTTCAGTTATATCATGTGTTATATCGTGTGGGGGCTCACTGGTGTCCACCATTTTTTCCTTGCCTTTCAACTGACACAGAACATTGTAGGGAGAAAATTGCAAGTGCCACCCCACAAAAATAAACACTTCAGTTTTCAAAATATATTGTTTCCTTAGGTGCTAAATCTTTTGAAATATGCTATAGTATACAGAATAATATAAACTATGATGAGAAAATGACTTCAGAACTGTTGTCAGAGGAGGAATTCTTGACTAATTCTCAGCTGTAAAAGTCTCTAAATGACTGATCCTGTAGCTTTGACCATTTATAAGCTACATTGTTGTATTGCTCATTTACCATTTTTTAAAAAGGGCAAAATAATATCCTACGAGAATGGGAAAATGTTTTTTTTTAAGTGCTTTGGAAGCAAGCAGTCTATACTATTGCTTTTTGCTGTTTTATCTTCTTCTACTACACTGAATATAAGTGCTTTCATTGTCAGCTTCTGCCATTTAACCCTAAGGATTTATCTCCTTTCTGAGATTTTTGCCATTTGCACATGATATACAGGCATATTGATAGAAAATCAGGGGACAAAAGAATGCCCAACAAATCATTCTGAGAAGAGAAACAAATTGCTTGAGGCGTAAAACTGTCCTTGTAACAGGAAAAAGTTGCGATCGCCTCAGAAAGAGCCCTATTTTCATTGGAGGGCTTGAAAATGATAGCATACCATTTTGCTTGTACATGGACTTTCCCCAAATTGCCTGAAATTGTCAGCAGAAATGAGAAGGATATATTGAAAACGAATGCGATTTGGCAGGTCTATGAATATCATTCTTCTGAAGTTATTGATGTCTTATTGGCTGTGGACCTGTGGTGGCCTATCAGGAATAAGTAAGACAACAATTTAAACCTCTGGAAAAATTATTTTACATATCTCTTTTGGTTTTATATCGGTGGCAAACACGATGTTCGGATATCTAAACCTAATCTTGATATCTAAAATCAGAACACAAAAGCTATGAATTTATTTTCATCAGAAACAGTAAAGTATTAGAGTAAGATAAAATCCAAATACTTATGGACTGAGGGCCTAACTAAAGTGTGCTTTCGAGTCGATGTAGACTCTTGGCAACCACAGAGCCCTGTGGTTGTCTTTAGTAGAATACAGGAGGGCTTTACCATTGCCATCTCCCGTGCAGTATGAGATTATACCTTTCAGCATCTTCCTACATCGCTGCTGCCCAATATAGGTGTTTCCCATTGTCTGCGAAACATACCAGTGGGAATTTGAACTGACAACCTCTGGCTTACTTACTAGTCACGTCATTTCTCCACTGTGTCATTAGGTGGCCTAACTAGATCATATAAAATCAGTCACAGAGCTAACTCCAAAAATAGCATCTCCGTGATTAGTTCTCACCTTTTCCTCCATAATGTCCAATGATACCCATTAAAGCTGCTCTCACAAGCAGCCTATTGCCTAACCCAGGCTACAGCAGCCCAGACTGGGTTAGGCTGCTTGTGTGCAGCCCCTGGATTCGTGCAGATCCTGGTGCTGCCCACTTGCCTAAAGTAAACCCACTTTTAAGCCCGAGCTTTAGCCGAGGTTAAGGGTGTGAGTGCATCCTTAACCCCAGTGCTGGTATTGTGTGTGTGCTCGGGCTGTTTGCTGCCTGAGTGCCCATCTCACAGAGATATCCTCCAATACACTGCACTGGTTGTGGATACATGGAGGATGGGACACATCATCCCGGCCTCTGGAGCACGCTGTGCAGATAGTGTGGGAGTACAGTATGTGCTCCCACCAATACTGCAGGATTGTCTGGGGAGGAAGGTGCGTGTTGCACGGTCTTCCCCCTGCCTGCCTGA